>NW_027269342.1:600000-957511 GCF_023055355.1 Agelaius tricolor
TGAACAGAATGAGACTGATTACAAACGCTTTGTAAATAGAAATATTTCAGGACATCTCAATTGTGTGTTTAAAGTCAGCATTCCAGAATTCTTCTCATCCATAGGGAGGATTTAAGTTTAGAATGCATTGAAAAGCAGTGTTACTGTTTCTATGATAGTTCTTCTAAATCAGTGAAAAAATAGAGTTGAAGAACGCTTCTATGATCACAGAATATTCTGAGTTGGAAGGGACCCAGAAGGATCATGGAGTCAAATTCTTAGGTGGATGGCCCATACAGGGATCAAACCCACAACCTTGCTGTGATTAACACCATGCTCTGACCCACTGAGCTCATCTCAGGCCTTTCATCAAAGGAAGTAGCATGACCCAAGCCTGTGTCTTCTGGCAGGAGCAAGAATGACAAAAATCTCCTTGACATTTTCTTTTCCAAGTTTTTTTCTCCTCCTTCCCAACTTCTGTTGTCTTCAGTGGTGAATTTCTAACTATGTCCACCATTAACCATGCCATTCAATTGTTATTTTTCCTTTCACTTCTTATTTCCTGGACTGATAACAGAACATTATGAATTGATTCCATCGTTTATATGATGGTATTATAACTAAAGCAGATGACTTTATTTTTAAATTTTAAAATTATTGTGAAAGTAGATTCCATCTTTGTCTGATATTTTAAGAATATCAGAATTTACTAGCAGCCTCTGGCAAGGGAAATCAAATGGATTTTAAGATAAATGCAACAAAAAATCCAGAAATAGCTCTCTAGAACTCTATTTTCTGATTCAAGTGCTAGTAATCATGGAGTTGTTCATGAGAGATTTTATTGATGAAGTAGGATGGGGCTCTTTCATCTATTCCTTGGAGTTCTTGATTGATGCCATCAGGTCACATTTGCACAAATCCCTGCTTTTGGTAGGGCTCTGGCAAAGGCAGTTTGATCCAAGAGCAGAGAAGGGGGAAATTGAATACTGGACGTGGGGCTGTGTGCTTCCAAAATTGGAAAATGGCTGCTTAGGCCTTGGTAACTGAGGAAACCTCCTGAATCCAGTCATTCACCCCCTCCTTTGTCTCAGAATTGCAGATTCTCTTAATAATAATCTCTTTTATCTTGATACCCAATTTTGGACACTGCTTTTACATTCACTGAGTCTCTCCACAGTGTGGAATATTTTTGGCTGCAAGGGGCAGCAGCTGCAGAAGGAGGGGTTTTTGTGTGGGAAGGTTGCAGTGTCTGTTCATGTATTATTCTGCCACATGATGTCCTCCTAAGCCAGGTTAGAGTTATGGAATGCAGGTACTCATTTCAAACTGCAATTCTTCAGCATTCAGACATGTATTGATGTAAAAGGGACCTTTCTTGTAGTAAACTATTGCTCTAATCAGAAATGCCTAATCTGTAATTTGTTTCAGTTGCTATGTATGGATAGTGAACATTTCTGCTGATCAGCCTCATGACCATCTGCATTAAAATCCAAAGCTTAAGAAACTTCAGCATTTTCCATTTGTTCATCTTAGTCTTACTGGTACTGCTCACTAGTTTGTAGAAGCATTTTGTCCTAGTTGTGTATTTTTTGCACCAAGGCACATTTGGAATGATGCACGCATGATGTGAGCATTGTGATTAATCTTATGAATAAATGACTTGAAAGAAAGTGTCTACTACTTGTATTTAGGCTGTGACAGAAAGATTTTATGTACAGCATCCTGCTTTTTCTTTGTGTCATATTACTTAAATAACTTTTCTTTTCTGTGAAAACTTGGTGTTCTTTATAATGCTGATGCAGTATATTTTTGTGTACTCAGGGCTGCACGAGTGTTAGTCTCCTGCCAGTTCATTAAGGTAGAGGGGATCATCTCCCAGCCAGCCAGAGGAAGATATTGAAACTGCAGAAGCAGCCTTGAGGAGTTTGGTCCTGGTGCTGAGTACCTGGTTCACTGGAGCTCAGCAGTGCCCTGTCTTGCCTTAGCTCTCAGTGTAGTGCTTCACAATATTAACCAAAAGAAGGGCAGAAAAATAACCCTGCTTTGTTTTCAGCAGAGTCACCAGGTCTGTGTTCTCTCCATACTTGATCTGAGTCTGTGCAGATTCATCTGTCTGTACAGGAATGTGGATCTCACCCTGTGGAAAGCAGCAGATACAAGTGAAGCTTCAGCCCTTGCTCATCTGAGCTTTTACTGGCTCAGGGGCTTCCACTGGGCATGGATTCTTTAGAACAACCCAGGTTTCCAAGGTGGCTGGATGGTAGCAGAAAGAAAATGTTCCAATACCCACATCTCACTTGTTGAAAGTTGACTTGCAGATCTTGCTCCTTAGCATGTCCACTGAATTAGAAACTTGGACTTGTGACACAATGCAGGGCTTTCTTCTGGTATGGAATTGAAGTTTGGCCTGAACTTCAGTTTAGGATTTTGAAATGGATTCATTCTTCAATTTAAAACGAAGGAAAAGGGTCACACAGCAAATGATTAGGGCAATGAAAAGAGCTGTTTTCTGTGGAATACTCAGTAATTAGTCCATCCCTCTGCCCTGAATGCATCCAGTACTATTAAAAGTAATGACACTGATCATCCCAGCATTTAGGCATAGATGACATCCATAAACAAAAAAGAAAATGCTGTTCTAGCATGCCAGTGAAGTCTGCTTTGACAAGTTAATCCAGTATTTATTTAATTAAACAATGGTAATAAAATATTTAATTGCACTTTAAGATTTCAATTTCTGTCATCCAAGCAGGTGAAAAATTCTGAACTGCACATATGTCAAGCAATGAAAATGCCTCAAGCACATCAAACAGCAGCCCATTATCCAGATTAATGAAAGAAACTGAGCTGCAATGTTCACAGGTATGAAATGTGGAATTCCTTTTCTGTTCTTTGAGCCTGAAGCCAAAGGGAAGGAGCCCTCTCCTCCCCCAGCCCAGCCCTGTTTGCTTCTGAGGAATGTTCATCAGCTTCCCAGTGCCAGCAGGCTACAATCACCAACTACTAATTAGTTTTAGAGCATGGTATTGGTCATGAGGCTTTAGTTTCTCAGAGGCACCAGACTGAGCTTGACTCAAGTGTATTTAGTTATTAATTAAGAATGTTATTGTGCAGTATGAACAGTTTGAGCATGTTTAATGCCAGATATTTGTATTTCATTTCCTAGTATCACACACCATTTTCAAACAGGTTTTGCTGATGGAGCAGCTGATTTTAAATTAACTTTCCATTTCACAGGGCCAGTATTTGTCTCCTTGTTACTGCAATTGTTTGATTACTCTCTAGGACATGTTTGCTACTCAGGCAATTATCTAATTACCTGAGGTAAGAAGATGTAATTGGGGGAGTTTTTAAATTAACTTCCTGGCCCATGGCCTCTCTAGGAGGTCTGTTCATGGGCTCATGTCAAGTGCTGCTGTTTTTGCAAGGTGTAAAATTCTCTGCTAAGTGTTTCCCAAACAAGATTTTCATTTGTTGGAGCTGCCAGCTGTGAGGGGTAGAGAGAACAGATCAGTTTCTACTTCATGTAGTGCTGCAGTCAGGTGTGAGGTGAATTTGTATGTTCCCAAAAGTGAGCCTCAAAATCCTTTCCACCATTAAGGCAGAGAAATACCATTATCCAGGAGATGATACCAAATTCTGTGGCATGATTTCATACCTGAAGCTGTATTAGGGAGGAAGAAATGGGACATTTCAGCATCTACATGAGGATCTCAGTTTGGTTCCACCTTTCTATCTGGTAAGTTGACACTGGAGGATTGTGTTGAATGGGTAAAACCATGAAGAAATGCCAGGTCTGTTTCCTTGTACCATTGTGTATTGGAAGTAGGACTAGAGAAGGCAGAAATAATGTAACATGTTTCCTGGCATGCTGTCTTTGCTCCTGCTAAACATTGCAGCCCTTATTTGACCTTTAATCCCTTCAAAGCACCAAGCCACTGTCAGAAGGTGATGGTGGAAGAATGCAGCATATTGGAACATTTTGGATTTTATGCTTTTTGTCTTTTCATGGCTGTCTTCTGCTTCTCTATTTTCAGTATTTTAGAGTAAAAGCCTGAATTTTATTGAAACTCCCAAAGATCAGATGTTTAAAGGCATCATTTTGGTCAAAGTCACATGTCTAAGTTGCAGTTCTGAAAATGCTTGCAAGTGCTTTCTGTTGGCATGTGGAGTCCATTTTTTGCTTGTTTTTGTAGTTGAAAGTTCCCCAGTATGATTAAAACATTCTCAATGTTGACCAACTGAGCCCTAGAAACCAATGGATTTGTTATTCTTTTGAGTAAATATGTGGATAGCAGATTTCAAGGCATTTGTAACTGTATTTATGCCATCAAGAAAATGAGTGCTATTTGTATATTGCATTCAAACTAGAGCATCTGTCTGAGATGAAGAATACTTCAAATTTTTGTTTTGGCTTCCAGTAGAATTTCTCTTCCCAATAACAAATATAAGAATCATGAATGAGATGCTGTGTTGCTCTGTCAAATGGGATCCTTCCACTGGGCCCAAGAAACCTTGAATTCTTTTCCTTGTAATAATGCAGCTTCTGCTGAATGGGGTAGAATAGTTTCCAGCTTGCTTCCTAATGCATTCTTTGGGGAAATGGAAGACATGGATTTGAGCTCCCTCATTCTGAGGAGAAATCAAGGTTGAACTTTATATTTCATAGGTGACTGCTGGGCTCTTCTATGAACAATAGGATTTTTTTCTTCAATTGTCTTTTGCCTTTCTACTTCCAAATAAAAAATATACACACACTGACTGTTTCAACATTAGAATCAGCCCAGCTGAAGCCTAGGGATATCAGGATATATCAGTTCTAATGAAAATATAGGTTCTGTGTGATTGGGGACCTAGGCTATCCTAGGTTTTAGGCCAGCTGTGTCCTCCTCTGCTCACCAGCTGTATTTCATGGGAAGTTTGGTTTAAAATATGCTTTCCTTGTATCATGATTGTAGAAAACTTTTCTTTTTTTCTTTCATGTAATGGGGGGGACAAATCTATTCAAAGGTTGTATTTTATAAACTGAAATTGTCTACAGTAAGTAGAATTTGAGGGCAATGGCATTAGAGTATGATAATTTCTGAGTGCCTGTGCCCAGCTGTGAACTTGGATAATTAGGAAGAACCCTTGAATCAGGAGCAGATTGCTTCATATCTTTTGATTGAGCATATTCTCCAAACTTGCTGATCAAACATGGGATACATCCCAGGTTTGAAACACTGGAATCTGCTGAGAAAGATCCCAAGATGGACAGAATAACCTTCTCTCTAATTTTACCAGGCACTGAAGGGAGACTGCCAAGCCTGTAATTTCCAGGGTCTTCCTTCTCACCCTTCTTGAACTTTTGCCCCTTTTCAGTCAGGTGGGAGCTCTGTGCACAATGAAACCATCTCAAAAGCAAGGAGAGAGGTGCTGCAATCACACCAGCCAGCTCTTGCAGTGCCCTGGGATGAATCCCATTGGGCCCATAGGAAATGAGGGTGAAAGAGCAGAGTTTGGTTGCACTCCCCATGGTCAGCTGACATTTCCTTTTCTTCCTGGAAGCACATCATGCACGTGGCCATTTTCTCTATTTCTGCCACACCAACTTTCTGCTTCCTTTTCTCCTGGCAATATGAAATGATTGCAGCTTACCAAGGTGCCAAGAACTGGGAGCCAGTTGAGTGAAGAGCTGGTGCTTTATCATTTAGCCTTGCCATGTGCCTGTGTGTCACACAACATCTCTCACAAGAGGATTATGGTGTGCTTCAATGACAAATGCATCACTCTGTGCCAAACTCCTCAAAGCTTGAATTTCTGTACTTATTTGGAAACAAACCCCTTACTGATGGTGCTGGGTATCTCAAGTCCTCTGCTAGTTTCAATTTTCTTGAGCTTGTCTTGGTGTGTGAGAAGTGCAGATCATGAACTTGTCAGTCAGGCAAAGGCAGTATTGCTTTATATCCTTCTAATTATTTTAAGAAAAAGAAAAAGATTCTGTACACACATTTGTCCAGTGAACTTTTGAGGGTAAAGTAATCTTTGACATCTGGGAAGTCAGACACAGCAGTGTAATAGCATATACTGCTACTTGGAGGAGTTCTGCTGACTTTTATCCTAAAGAACCTATTTAAATTGACTCTGCAAATTGCTTTGTTTTCCTATGAGCTACCTAAAGGTATGAGAAATGTCTTTTTGTAGCTTTCTTGCCCGTGGTGTGACTATGTTGAGTGTCAGCAGTCACCTCCTTATTTGCCATGTACCTCAGCACAGTTTCCAGGAGTATCTGCTCCATGCCCTTACAATATTTGGGTTCTGCTGTGCCAGTGTACTAACTCATGGGAACTCTTTTGGTGTCCTCAGTTTCCCAGTCTTGGGGCAATGATTTCCTTTTGGTTTAATGTGGCAAGAGGCTTTACAATGAAGAACAGACTGGCACATCAGAGCTATTTTACCTCAGTCAGACCCAATACACTGATTTATTAGGGAATTTTGCCAATGGGTTTAGCAGAGTGTGAGACATCAGTGAGACATAATGGTAGGTATGTCTCAAGAGATCTCACTTTTTATCTCAATATGATTAAATCACCCTCCCCCACCCCCCAAATATTTTTGTAAGTAATTACAATAGAGAGCTTTGAAGAGGTGAGGATGTGAAGGACAGTGGCTGAATGCCATTTCTGGCTTCTTTGTTGTTTGAAAATACAAGGAAGTTAATGGCTGGCCAAAAGGTAAAGCTGAATGCTCTCTCAGTTGGAGATACTCTGTGTTTTGCTGGCCCTGGATTCCTGAAGTTGCTATCTTCTTCCTGAAAACCTGCATGATAATCCACTTCTAAAAAGTAGATTTTTAGCTTGTTTTGTCCATCTTTTGGATAAAGAAGTAACTTTGCTTTTTCCTACTTTTTGTTCATGTGGCTTTTTTTGGCAGGTAAGTGCCTTCATTTAATCATGTGGGAACCAAATGGGAAAAAGACACTTTCTTATAGATATTCTAAGTAAATTTCAGATCTTTTTGTGTTTGTACATGAACATCTCAGGTGGCAGGTATCATATAACATGAGATACACTTTTTAATGAGAAAAGCAAAATAAGAGTGAATTAATCCAAATGAAGACCAAGTGAGAAGAACTCAATGATTATCTGTACTTTGGTTTTGTATCATATCCTGAAGTTCCACTATAGCTGAGTGACATGCTCACAGTTAAAGGCAGTTTTGTGCAACCAATTTAAACCATTTTGAAAAGGAGTTTTCTAGTTGTTGAAATGGAGATGGATGCAGTTCATTTGGCAGTCTGGAAGATGTATAAATGCTCAAGCAGGAACTCGAGTGTACAAGTAGTTATGTCCAAGTTTATGCCATGTCATAGCACATATCAGCACTGGTTTTATGGGCCTGTGAAAGAAGCCAATCTTTCAAGATATTAATTGTTGATCCACTCAATCCCAGGCTTGTAGGCCAGCTTAGAATGCTCCCTTCTCCTCTGTGTCCTTTGTCAATTTTACAGGTAGTATTCTCTTCCCTCAATCTTTGTACCCTAGGAGTTGTGTCTATTGAAATTAAGAGTTGTAAAATAAACATTGCTTGTCTTTTAAAAAACAAAAACTACATCAAAAGCAAAACAAACCGGTGTTCACCTTGTCAATTGACTAAAAGGCTCAATAAATTAGGAGTTTGGCTTCCTTACCTCCTTCCTGCAGAAAACAATTTTTGGTTTCCATAGTAAAGCACTATGCAAGCGTAATGCAAATCTAATTCAAGCTGTAGTGCAAATCTGTGCTTTCTACACCTATTTTTAAGGAATTCCTGATGTTTCAAGTTGTTTCCCTCTTTTAGGCCGGAATAGTATGCAATGTTTTGGCTGTTCTCCTGAAATTGGGTTGTCCAAGTCAGAATTTAGAATTTCAGCTGCTGATTTTGGGAATTATGTGTGTGACTGTCACCAATATGTGTATCATGCACAGAGCAGTAGTACAAAATGTGGGAGGTCTAGATTGAAATCTCTGCTCTTCTTGATTCAGAGCACTTTATCCTACATTACCTGGAGGCATGCAGGGCATGAACTTGAATGTGGATCCCCTGTTTCAAACCATGGCCCTGGACAGGCTTGTCAAGGCAGAGCACAAGTTGATGTGAATATATTCATAGATAGGCTTCTCCTATGGTATAGCTCCGTGCAAAGAATGCAGCTTGGAATAACAGTTATGATGAAGTTTCATTTAATCAAAAATACTCTGTTCATGTGTATGTGTATAAACAGCAAATAATTAGTTATAAAATATAGTTTATATAAACAGCATTCTGTGCTGGAATGAAAGTTAATGTCTTCAGCTCCCTGTTTGTCATTGTCATCAGGCAGGTGTCCCTGCCCATGGCAGAGGGGTTGGATCTAAATGATCCAGAAGGTCCCTTCCAAGCCTCAGCATTGCATCACCACTGTCCTGGAGAGCAGCACGTGTTCTGCAATGGCTGCATGGGAAAAGCAGCCCAAACTGGAGCTGCTTTCTGCTTTTATTAGCTTGATTTGGGGGGGTTTTAAAGTGAAATAACTAGCAGAAAACAAATTAATATTTTAATTGTATAAACCTTCTGAATTTAAGAATTTAATGGTCTAAACCTTCTGAAACCTTCATGGTAGTGGAATGACTGGGAGAGTACAGTGCCAGCAAACAGACATTTTGGGGTCACTGGAGACTCATTCCATGTATCACTTTTCAGCATTCTGAATATGCTTGTGGCTAATTGAAAAAACCCAAACCAAATGCTTTAATTCAGGAACACAATTTGGTGGTAATTTCCATAACAATAAGATGCTGTTAAGCAAATGTTCCAAATGGTTTAGGTATTGAATGAGGTAAGAAAGGAGATCGAAATAAGACAGCAATATACTGGTAGTGTTTAAATCTCACCTTCCTTTTTTAAGGATGAGTTTAATCCTTTACTGCATTTTTCTCTCATTTGTCTCCTAATCTTCTTTATTAAAACACTTCATTCTTCCTACTTAGCTTTGTCCCCTGAAGTTACATGTGAATGTGTCTGTAAAATGAAACATTTTCACTGGCATCTTCACAGACTAGCACAGTGATAGATAAACATTTCTAAGAGTTTCAGTCTGAAGAAAATGCTGGAAGTGCTTGTTGTGAAATAAAGAACATACTACCTGACACTTGGGCCAAATTCAACCAAGAATTTGGGGGCTTCTTCTTATAATTTGTCATGGAATCATTGAAGCATCAGCTTCTTTCCCAGATGTTTTGCTCTTATTTAATGGCTGCTGTGGTGCTCTTTGGCTGCTGTCTCCTCCCTGCTGCAGTGGGCAGCAGTTCTGTCCTTGGGCAGTGCCTGGCTGGCCTCTGGCAGGCCTTGGCACTGCCTGCACTCTCTGCTTTTATTGCAATGATTTCCAACGTGCTGTCTTTAGTGTTTTAAAGTGGGGGGTGAGATGAACTGGGGATTTAATTAGAGTGAGCAGGCAGGCCAATTGTTGATTGTAAAGAAAGGCAATTGCTGTAGCTGTGCAAGATGGAATCCTGTTGCTGGCTTTTCAGTGACCCCTTGGGCACTGGGATCCAGCAGATGGGTGGGTGGTACTTGCCTGCCTTTGCCCTTGCTGAGGAGATCAGTTCTGTTCTGCAGAAACGTGGCAGCAGAGAGGTGTGGGCTGTGCCATGAGGGAGGATGCTGCAGGAGCCAAGAGGGCCCAGGCCCAGGCAGGACAGTCCCTTGTTGTCCCCAGGGCAGGCCCTGGGCCAGCGCTTCTGGGGCTGCAGCTCCCAAGGCATTGGAGGGCTGGTGGTGCACTCAAGGCCCTGATGGAAGGTTTGTAAGGAATTGATAGCATTGCTGGGCTGGCACTTGCATTTGTGCAGCAGTTTGTGTGCAGCTGGCCTCTGGCACAATTTGGAATGAATTAAAATGGTTTCAGTTCTCCCTGAGAACAGAGAACTATTGCCACTTGTAGAGTCATGGAATACACTTTTGCCATTTTCTTATCCAACATAGTGTATATTCTCCCTGGGGATAATGGCTGAGTTAATAGACTGAATAGAAGGAATTAAATCTCTCCATCAATCTTCTTCATTATTATGTGGTTTTGTTCTTTTCTGTGTGCAGAGCACTATGTTAATACAGTCAGAAGAGAAAATTGTGCAGACTGTCAAGTCTTTGGAGCTTTTGGCCTTGGATGTTTTGAATCACAAAACTTTTGCTTGCAGCACGAACCTTTTTCTAAAAAAATGAGGACATTTCAGTGATAAAATACCATTCAGAGTATTTCAATTCCTTACCATGTAGATTTCTCAAAAGCTTGTAAGAGTAGAGTCCTTAGCATTTGGACTCTTGGTTGCTTTCTCTATAATCTTCACATTGGGATAAAGCTTTGGATGATGATTTGATGTTCAGCCTCTGCTCTGCTCATGTGTTTTATTCTGTTGTACAAATGATTATTCTCTGTGGTTAGTTAGCTTGCTCTAAGAGGAACTGGGTTTTAGGTTAGAAATAGGTGGTCTTTGAGAGCCCAGCAGTTTGAGGGGAACCCAGGCTGCAACAAGGCAAATATTAAAATACAGATGCCTCAAAAGATTAAGTACCTTCAGTAGTTATGTTAGCAATTTTTGTCTGCCTCCTAGTGTTTGTTCCATTCTCTCATTTTATCTTGTGTTTAATGAGATTACATATTTTTGAGTAGTGAATAAGAATAGAACTTCTTTTTTAGAAACAAATATTTTCTGCATACTTAGAATGTTTTGCTGAAGAAGCCTTAGCCAAAAGTGAAATCTGCAACTTTTAAATGAAGATGTGAAATATTTTGAAGATTAATTATGACTATTTTTTTGGAACTGCTTGTAGGACATTTTTCACAGGAGCCGCTTCCCAGCTCCCTTTTAAATCAACTCTGCAGGGAGCTATTTCTATTGGAATGTTTTGCTTTGCTGGTGTAATGGTGCTCTAAGTTCTTTTACATGCTACTTCAATACATATATTAAAAACCCCAGAAAAAAAAGAAAAAATTAAAAAACCAAACAAAGAAAATTCAACAAAAAAAAAAAAAAGCTGAACAAAGAAAAGCCAATCACCACCACCACAAAAAAAAAATTAAAACCAAAAAAACCACCACAAACCAGAAAAACCCCATCCCAATGTCCCAAAACTTTGTCTTCACCTTGTGGTCTGCATAGAATTCCTTAAGCTGCACTGTTCATGGTAGGGCTCATGCAGCAAACCCAGGCTGTTCTTGCTGTTTGAGTGCCTTTGCTTTTGTTTCAGCCCCAGCAATCTGCAGTGCCTGTTCCTCCCATGGTATTTCCAGAGAGCCTCAGGGACACTCAGGGTGATTGGCAGTGCTGCAGGACAGGGCCCTTGGGGACAATTGATGCCTCTTGTAGCAGCCACTCAATGTTGTTCCTGAATGTGCAGTGTTCTAGCAGGGCTGTCATGGACAGCAAATTGAACAGATTCCCCAGCCCATTGAAAGACTCTCCCATTGTTAGAAGACTCATGTCCACTTTTTCTAGTCTGGTGTTATTTTTGTATGGGTTTTGAGTTTTGCCTGGTGCCAGTGGCAGATGGATCTTGCTTCTTCTATATTGAATTATAGTTCCAGTGGAATTCTTGCTGGGAAAAAACAAGTCTGACTTGCATTCCCTCTGAAGATGTTTTGACAAGTAAAACACAACTAATTTCTGCAGAGTGCTATTTACAGTGTTTCAGGCCACATTCCTTGACACAGAGATAAGAACTGGGAGCAAGGATGGATACTTGAAAAGTTCTCCTTCTTCTTGATTTTGTGGTGAGTAGTTGTAGCATTCCTGTTGAGATTTATGTCTGTGTGAGGTTCTGTGAAAACCTGGAGCTCTGACCTCAGTGATTGCTTGACCCTCAAAGCTTCAGAAGTATGAGTAAGGATACACAGATGGTACTTCCCAGAAATTCTTGTAGCAATAATATCAAGCTGTCTTGACAGTTACCAAACAGTATTTTGGGACTGTTTTTCTCTGTGGGCAAAGAGCCTTTGCACCCATTTTTCCTTTTTACATTGTCAGTGTGTGCCGGTAACTTCATGGAAATGGCTTCAGGGAGCCTCATTTGTTCTTTTCACCAACTTTACAGTACAGTTGTCTCATTTAATGTCCAGTTCCTTCTTTTGGTTTGTCCCTAGGTGAAGCACTTTGCTAAATGAAATTCAATTCCCATCCTCTTTTAAAATGAAATTCTTTCAATCTGGTTACAAACCCCTTTCTTTCCTCTAACCTGCTGCCCTCTGTCCCACAGTTACTCCTTCAACTCTTGGTAAGCTTTCACTGCCAAACTGGGTCCATCAAAGCTCAGGCCAGGCTGATGAGGTTTGGGGCAGCCAACAGGAACCTTTCCTCCTTTGCTCACTGCAGACTTTGGAGCTGAGGGAGCTTTTGAATTCTTCTCAGAAATCTTTGAGGAGCAGAAACATCCCTAAGCCTTTTTGATTGCTGCTTGTTCTGTTTAGTCAGGAGACTCCAGTCCTTGCTCTATTCTGCCTGGGCTGTAAGCAATCCTCATTTCTTGTTGTGCTGTTCCTCAGGTTGACTCCCAGCTGATTTCTTAGGATGGCTGCTGATTCAGTCAGTCCTGGGCTCATTGTTTGGGTCATTGTTTCATCTGCTGGGATGTCGCTGTTCAGGTGACATCAGCCCCCTGTTGGTGGGATTTTCCCCAGTGGAGTTATGGTGACCTGTAAAATATGTTTTATAGAAATAGGTCAAATGTGCATTTCAGCTGATGCAGCCTTCCCAGCTCTTTATTGATTTCAAAGGATTTCTGTTGCTTTAAAGCAGTGAAAGAACTGCCCTTTGTTTTCAAGGTCCTATTCTGATACTGAAGCTGTACTTGCCATGGTGTAGCTGCTTAGGTGGCCACACAAAAATGACCAGGGCTGCACCTTCACATGTGCTCAATGTTCAGTCCTGGCTCCATGATCCCTTTTTGCTTTTCTGTGACTGGTTTTAGAAGTAGGCCTGTTTGTTCACTTTCCAGACTGCTTTCAGTTCTAGTGAAACAACAGCAGGCTTTTGACAAATTCTATCCAAAAGCAGATTATACCTCTATCCTTAGAATATTCCTTGAAGTGTACTAGATGTTAAGGTTGGTATATTTTCCACTGAAGTCTCCCACCAAAATGAAAGTGCAGTACAAAGAGAGTAAATGCCTCTTCATGCAGCTCTAGCTGCAGGACTGAGGGAGAAATGGGTGGGAAAAAGGTGACAATTTGCCTTCAAAGGATTCATTAATCAAGAATTGCTTTTCTCCACTCTACTGAGAAAAAATCAACTTCTAGTGTAGCCAGTGCAGCAGGGCATGCCTTTCTATTTTTATCCAAGTTGTCTTCCACCTTTTCCATCCAAATGTTCTCAGACTTATTATCATTCTGAATTATTAGAGCCACTGTTTCTATCTCTGAAAGATCTTTCTATATTCCACACTTTCCATCCTATTTGTGGTTTCACCAGCTCCATCTAGGGTGCATTAATGAGAAGATCTACATGCTTTCTATTTGTTATAGGCAAATAAAGATTTCAGAGCTCTGTTTGTACTGTGTTTCCTCTGTCTTGCAGTATTGTTTGGTTGTGACATGGACTCCCACAGTTGGTTGCCCATTTGGGAATTCCTAATATTACACCAAGGGCACATCCTGATCAGACAGGCGATTTCTGTGTCTGCAGATGAACACCTCATCTGCTGTGTCTTTGAGAGGCTGGTCTTTTTTGGCTTTAAAACCTAATTTTATGGAGAGAAATTCTGCTCTTGGATAGTGCCAATGATCATCTGGTTAGGCTTGCTTTACTCCTACTACTCTTAAGGACACTTGGAATGAAAACCATTTTACTATTTCCTGATGCAAAGAGTATCGTGTAGGGTGATTTAGTCTGAATAATGAACATTACTCACACACACACTTATGCTACAGTACCTAGTACTAGACATAATTATTGTTAGAAAAACTATACATCATTTGATACAGTAAATTTATACATCATTTATCACATATTCATATTGTGGTGTTTTATTGTTATGATTTTTATAAAAACATATTTTAATGAATTTATACCTAATTTGTAACTGTAAATTCTCTTTTTATAAAAAGAGAATTTCCTGTTGTGAAAAGAGAATTTAATTGAATAAAGGGATTGCCAGTACACTAAGCCCTAACTAAACTCTGTGGGCAGAAAGCTAAGCACTGGAAAGGTGCCTTCTTTAAACTAAGGTGCTCTTGCTTTAATGGTCTGAGAATTTAGAAAAATACTCAACACTAATTACTTCAGTATATTTTATAGATGCAATCTCCTGCAGAGTGCTAGAGATATGAATGTTATCTTTTCTTTATTAATGCTTATTTGATTTGGAAGCCAGGGAATGCATTGGAAATAGTCCTTGAAGATGTGCTTTGGAATATTGTAAAGATGAATACCCCAATGGAAGAATATTTCTGCCATACCCTGCAGGTGGTTATTATCAAACCTTGGGGAGTAGAATGCTGCCATTTTTTCTTGCAGAGGCAATATTTCATGCAGTTCAGAGGTGCTGAGCAGCTGAATAAAAGCTCCTGGTTGTGGATTTCAAGTTGCCTGGGTACAGAACCATGGCTGGTTCCAGTTAGTGTGGATTTGCTTTGCAGCTGGGATCAGAAGTGACCATTCTTTCAGGATGACAGGAATTCACCCAGTCACCAGGTGGGGATTTGCCCATTTTGTCTGCTCTCAGTGCCTGTTCCCAACGCAGTCCTTTCTTGCCAGGGCCAGGGAGACTCTCCAGCACCAAGCAGGTTTCTGTGAGACTTGGATTGCAGGGAGTTTGCAGAGCTGAGACCTGCTGTGGTGAGAGCCATTGGCTGCAGCCATGTGATGGGAAGCAAAAGCCCTGTTTGCCCCAATCCTTTCTCTCAAGATGGGTTGGGTCTAACATGAAGCAACATGAGAAACAGTGCAAATGGAGCCAGAGGACTAGGAAGCTTTCCCCCCAGTCTGCTCAGGGGATAATGGAGTGAGGGCCAATGCCTTGGAGCTGCTGGGAGCACCTGAGAAGGTGGGGGAGAACAGCACCATGGGTGGCTGATCTCCCTTCCTGGGCCTGAAAGAAAGTGGGAAAAATGTTGCTGGTGACACAGAGCACATGTGCCTTTGCTTCAATACTCCCATGTCCCACAGAGGAAAGGATCTGTGACTCTGAGATGGGACTCCTTGGCTTTTTCCTTCAATCCACAAGGGTGGAGATCCAAAGAGATGAATTGGGGCAACAGGTTTCTTCACATACAAGGGATTTTTTTCCATCTTGCTTGAAAAAAAAAAAAACAAAGCAGTTTATCAGCCTTTACTCAGTTCAGCTCCATTTGCTCAAAACAGCCGCTTCCATCATTTTCTCTCTTAGCTCATAATATTTATTGCCATTAGGGAATTTGATACAGGATTACCAAAGATAGCTTCATTATCAATGGCAATAAATACCTATGCAAATGGAGCACCAGAGGCATGGGGGGGTTGTTATCATTATTTAATTTTTTTTTTTTCTTTGCACAATGTCCCTGGTTTAACAGTGAACTCTGAGGCAGATAATTTGTTTGGTAAAGCATTGATGAAGAATTTTCTCTCTCTGACCAAATGAATCAAGATGTGGCACAACTGTCATCTCTGTGGCAATCCAATAGTACTTTTCATTCTTGCACACCTTTGCCTTCCCAGTGATGTGTATAATACAAGACAGACATTTCTTTCTGGATATTTATAACACAGATGTGACAGGGTTTAATCTGAGCTGCAGCCATCAAGAGGATGTAAACTCTATTTCCCCTGGATGTCCCTCTTAGCTGAGGTCTGTGGGAGCTTTACACTAAGGGGTTGTCTGCATCAATCTGATACCTGTTGGTTTGTTTGGATTTTTTAAAGGTGTTTCTTTCACCTCATGGTTCTAAATGTATTGTTTTAAGGAGAAAAAGTGCTAAAGATGGTAATGATGATATGTTGAGTTAGTTTTTACTTGTGTGATTCTAGCATATTTCTGAAGGGGTAATGAATTTGTGAAACTTCACAGCGCAGAGATGCACTTGGATAAAATTCTCAGGTATTAAGAGAATGTATCCATGAGTCCATTTCAAACAATTCCCCTGGGCTTGGGAGACCTGGTAGTACTCTGCAATAAATTTCCTTTTTTATATCTATTTGATATCTAATCTTGCCTTATTTAGTTTCTTTCCTTACAACTGTGGGTTTTTTTTTGGGGGGGGGGCAGGGTTTGTGATTTTGGGATTTTTAAATGGTTTTGGTTTTCATTCCTTGGGGGTTTTTTTGTGAAGCTTTTTTGTTTGTTTGTTTGTGGTTTATGTTGGTTTGGTTTGGGGTTTTTTGGGGGGGATTTTTTTTGTTTGCAATTGTAGCTTTTCCACAGCCAAACACAGAAGTGGCTGGCATGGAATGGACAACATTGCATTCCTTTGCACCACTTGCTTATGTAAATTCAGTATACAAGAGAGACTGGACCCTGGTAAATCCACTCTCCAAAGTCATTTTGGGTCATGCCAATGAGCTGAACTGCTTATGAATTGATGTTCTGTAACGCTCTACTAGAAGCAGCAATTTAAAATATATCACACATAGGTTTTCTATGTCCCACATAGGTTTTGGTTGCCTATGTTTCATTAAGTTGTCACAGGATGCTCCTGATTCTGGGGTGTTTTATTTTGCACTTCTCTTCAGGGTTGCACAGAACAGCCCAAAACTGCCCCTCTGTAATCACATTTCAATGACACAGCTCAGAAATGTGGCTCTTTATTTTGACAGCCACAATGTCATAATATATTGGTCACAAACAAGCTTGGAAATGAAGGTTCCTCTAAGGTGAGTTGTGAAGTTCATGTCTTTGATACTTGAATGTCCCCTGACTGTGATTCAAAGTCAGAGCAGAGGGGATCAAATTTACATGGATGTGGGAGCCTCCCTCTCCTCCCTGTATCCAGATCACAGGAAACACTTCTGTGGGCTGGAAGGAAAGGGCCAGGAGTGAATTTGGAAGTTCTGTTCCCTGCTGGCTTTTTCTCCCCCAGAGCTGCTGCAAGCAGCTGATGCAAGCCTAAAGAAAGATGTTAAGTGTCCCAACCTGCTTTAACTTAGTTTTTCATTTGCCAGTGACATTTCCTCCGTCTATGTCCCAAAATGCCAAATCAGGGTGTTTGTATTCCAGCCTCATCTGTGAGCTACTGAACACACAGAAGCTGCCCTAAGTTATTGCAGCTTGCACATGGCCCTTGGCAGCCCTTCCTTGGTCCTTTGGACACTGACAAGGCTGATTCCTTTGCAGTGTCTGCTAAAGGAGAGATGACTGCTCATGCAGGGGCACCACATACAGCCTCTTTGGTTTGTCTTACTGCTATACAGACTTTGTTCTGTTAGGAAAAATATACTTTGAATATTTATAGTCAGTTTTCTTTGCTATTTCTATTGAAAATGTTGGCAATAGTTACCATTAATGTATTTGATGGTAGTATCTGAGTATTTAGGAACCAAAATTACACCTCACACCCTGCAGTCTGAGTCATTTTTGGGAGGCTATATGTAATTGTTGCAGCAGTGTTTTCAAGCCTGCTCTTCTACTAAAAGGAGTTTTCCAGTTTAGAGGTAAAAGGAGAAGGCCCTTTTTAAAAAATGTTCATTTCCTTACTTGTATCTATTTATTTTCAAAGAAAGTTCCATTGTAAAAAGCAGAGCATTGACATTCATTTAACTCTCCAACTTCTGCTAAATTTTTAAGTACAAAATAAAATGTTTGTCTTGAAATAATTTTATTCTGCACAGTTTAAGCCTTCTGGGTTATACTTAGGCCGTGCATTTGGGTCATTGACTACAAATGAGAAGCTGACAGAGTCTGGTCAAGCAGGCATTTACAGGTGAGAATGGACATTTGGAATATTTAGGCTTTGATGTACAAGTGGGAAAACTACCCCCTCAGGTTTCTTTCATCAGGTATTTAATAAATGTAATAGGAGACCTAAACCCCTTTTCTGTGTCTACAAAGAATTGACTAGTTTTTCAAACTGTGGGTATTCAATTTTGTCCTGAACATGTTTGTGTTAGGCACTGAAATGTGAATTAATTGGTTCAGCTGTGTGCTTAGCTCATAGTATCAGTCAGCCTGATTTTCCTCTTGAAAGGCAGAACTTGGTCAATGTGATCTCCCCTGCTTTTCTCACCTTCCCTGTGCCAAAAGAGAGGGACATGAACTGAACATTGCCCATTAGAGCTGGTCAGAACAGGTGTGGGACCAGTGTTCATAAAGAAAAGCTCTCCAGAGTCTCTTTCTGTTGTATTCACAAGACTTGCTATGGTCATTTATGTGCACATTAAGACTTGTGAAAAAATGATTTCTTTATATATATTACATTGAAGGCAAAATTGTGTGCAGCTAAGGATAAGGAAAAATGGTGTGGTTTGGGGATGATCCCACAGACTGTGATTGGTATTTGTTTCCATGCTGGAATAGCATCCCTTAGTGTGTGAATCTTGTCTGAACCTTGCCTGAGGGAAGCCTGAGGACCTGGCAGAGTCATGCAGGCTTGGAGCTCAGCTGGAGATACAGAGATGCTTTCCAGTGTGATGGTGTAGATCAGCTGTTCCATTGAATACTTGTGGTTTGTTAAGTTGGATTATGCTTCAGGAGCAGGCTATTTAGCATTTTCTTTAGATGTGAACTGATTGGTTGTTGTTTTAAACTGAAAAAAGCTGCACCCTGTTTTCTTCCATTTGGGAATACATCTTGCAGTGGTTTTGATTGCAAATTCAGATGTAGCAGTAGCAAGAAGCTAAGTGGTGTCTATCATTGGAAAAAAATGAGTATTTATTTGACAGTTTCTGAAGAGCAGCTGCTTCATCTAAACTAACCAGATAAAGGCCTGGAAGAGAAAGGAGGCTTAAATATAGACTTTAAAAGGCTCACAAATACATACTTCAAGGAGGGTAAACAACATATATGAAGGACTATGTCTTATCTCCTGCCCTGAAAAGTAATGGCAAGAAGCTCCCTGAACAGCAATGAAAACTATGTTTTTCCCAATCCTCTCCTTGAATCATGCCACAATTCATAAGGAAATTCATAAGAAGTGGCATTTGGATATTTTTAGGTAAGATGTGGATTTTCCTCCCACGGGTAGGGATCCAAACACAGATCAGGAGCCCCATGAATCTCTGCTAGTACAGGAGTTTGTTGCTAAGAATCAGACTGGAAAATATTGATCCCAAATAGTGTCCCAATTCGTGGTGGGAATGATTTTAGGAGCGAAACAGACCAGTGTAGGAGAAAGGGTTTGGTTGAAGTCAGAAGAAAATATTGCTGTGAGGAAAAGCAGCTGAGTGTTGCTCCCCAGCCCTGTGCTCTTCCCAGCAGGCAGAGAAAGGAGGCAGCTGCAGTGGGAGCTGGAGCATCAGGTAATTTCCTGAATTGTAGGTGGGCACAGATGATCATGGGAGCTCCAGGAACTGTGCAAGAGCCAGGCACAAGGAGCGGGTGTGTTGGACACCTCAGGGAGGGAATGTAGGCACTGAATTCATTGATAGCACATGGAATCCTGGTCTGACTAGCACTGCTCTTACTGACATTTTTCATGACTTCACAGCTTAAACTATTCAAATTAAACTGGCTCTAGGTGTCACCTTAGGAATGCTCTCCCTGGGCCAGGATTGAGATGCACGGGTTAAATGAAATCCCTGCAGTCTAGCAGGTGATAGTTGTGTGAAGAACTGGAGAAATGCCCTCTCCATGCTTGGCCAATCTGGTACAATTCACAGGAATCAATCTGATATTGTTTTGAACTGAAACAGGAAATCCAGTGATACAAATCAATCTATTTCTGTTTTATTGCAACTGTCTATGATATTAAATCTAGGTAAGAGCTCAGGAATATGTTACTGCTAAACAACATAAGCCTGTAGACACTTAAAGGAGGGCCAAGTAGCAAAACCAAAGAATAATTCATCAGACTCATAGTTCTGCTTGTAGGTCCCTGAAGAGATGGAAGGGTAGGACATTTTGCTTTAAAAATGGTATCTGCAGCACAATTCTGTGTTCTCATCCATTGCTGTAGTGAATGAGGTACCCTGGGTGGAGTCTGTTCCATGGTAAGGAGCTTGGAACCTTACATTCCAACCAGCCTGTCCCTGATCCAACTTCCCTTGACTCCCCTGAGGCTCTCTTGGCATTTAGGGATTGTTGTTGATCAGAGATGCCCTCTTTGATTTGTTCTTGTCTTTAAAGTTTGCATTTTTATTCCTTTTTATTGCCTTTGCATGCATACATTTAGAGCCAATCTGTTTTATTTGATGATTCAATGGGAGCAGGGTTTTGGGGATTTTTATCCCACTCCTATTGAACCAACACTTGTTGCTACAATTCAGGGTTATGATTTCTGTCTCAGAAATGCCCTAAATATAGAACTGACTTATTTTTACTTCATAATTTCACCTCTTCAGGTCCATTCAGTGTCTTACTGGGAGTCCTGAAGATTTTCTTGTCATCAGGAAAATAATTGGCAAGCTACAAATCATTTCCTGCCGTGGGGAAGCTGACAGTGGAAAGAAGGTAAGAGGAAACAGTTTCTCTGCTTTGAAATGGATGAAAGAGCTAAAAGTGACCCTACTCTACCAACATGATTTTCTTTCTGAAGATGGGGATTTTTGTCTTCCTTAGGCCTCCAGTAAGTGTGGAATGAATAAGACAAGGATGAAGCATTGCTACTGAATCCATCCCTGTAAAATCAGTTTGCTCAGTTTTCTGTCCATGTTGCATTTCCATTGTTTTCTCCATAAGGAACACTTTTGGTTTTGCTTTAGTGTGTCGTTTATGGTGTTGCTTTGCTTCACATGTTCTGCAGGAAGTTTCTCAGCTTTTCTCTGTAGCTTTTGACATTTAAACCCTGATCATCAAAGCAGTGTTGTGGACTTAGGATGTGACTTCAGAAGTTTTATTGTTTGCTGTTTTAGAAATGCAGAAATACCAATTGACATCAGTTCAGAAGATTTGGTTCCCTTTTGGCAAAGCTGTCAACTTGTGACATTTCTAGTCACTTTTCTTCCCCCAGTTCAAAAGGAGATTGATCCTTTCTTTTTGCACATCTCTTGTTGGTGTTTTTACAACATTATTCTCCAAGAGTTCCAGGGAATGATAGTCTTGATTTGTGTGGCTCTATTTTATTCTAGATGACTCAGTGCATAAAAAGAAATGGCCACTGTTCCTAGGCAATGGAGTCAAAAGTCTACATCATCCACCCTGTCTTCATGGTAGGAGGATCTAAACAAGTTATCAAAACAACTTAGATATGACCTAGTTTTTGGTGGGTTTTGGTTTTGTTTGGGGTTGTTTGTTTGGGTTGGGGGTTTTTGGGGTTTTGTTGGTTGGTTGGTTGGTTGGGTTTTTTTGCTAGTTAGGCACAGGTGAAAATTTACCTTCCTATCTTGTGAATCTTTTAGAAAAATATTTCTTGCCCTATTGTTTTGTTGTTTCTCAGACAGCAATTTTCCCATGGGCACCATGCCCTCTAACCCTTTGCTGAGTTTATCTCCAGTTTTTAGCAAAAAAACCCTATAAAACTGAAGATTTCCTGGAGGAAAAAAAAAAATCAATCACTGCTTGATATATGATGCACAGTGGAAGTAAATGCTTGGATGTAAATCCTGTTTGACATGTCTCTTACATTTTGAGAAGATGATTTCTTCACTGAGCTCCTCTTTTGTACACTGAGCTGTTCTTTTCATAGCTTTAACTCAAGTATTTCAGTTGTCTGCTTTGTAAAGTGACTTCCCACACAATTCCATCAGCCCAGTGGAGGCAGGAGTGAGCGTGGGTCCAAGCTTGATGCAGAGGGCTGGGAGACATTTGGAACAGAGGAGAAGCCACAGTCTGTACCCTCCCATGGACACAGGAACAAAATTTCTCCTCATACACAAGGAAGGCCTTTTTTGACAGTAGCTGCATTAAAAGTATGAAAAAACCCTCCGGGTTTTTCCCTGGGTTTCACCCCTTGCCCCCAAAATATTTCCTGCTGATTTTTTTTTCTTGCTGAAAGTTTTGGAAGGATTTCTAATACCAGCTTTCCAAAAGAAAATTTGTGTAGTGCATGATGTTTATCAATCAGATGTAGCAGACCTTGGCACATGAACCAAACTGCTTGTGTGTGATGTAGTACTGGATGTATTATGTACTGATGGGCAGCAGGAACACTTTGAAGTTTCTGTGGTGCTAATCTGTAAATCTGGGTACAGAGAGGAACGTTTGTCATGCTGAGGGGCAAATCCAGTGTCATTGCATGGATTCTGTTACTGGCTTTAGTGGGGACTTTTTCTCCAATGATCATTTGATCTGGATCATGAACCTGGCTCGCTGCATGAGGGTATTTGTGAAATGGACATCACTTAATAGGATTTGTAAGGGCTCCCACACATGGGGAGGAGGATGTGCACCAACCTCCCTCTGCTGTAACAGCCTCTGTTCACACTTGACCCAAGGAACCTGGAAAATTGGAATTGTGAACAACAATAATCAAACTCTTTAAAAAGTTGCACCTTGAAGTTGTTGAAGTGCACTGGGTTTTGCATGAACAGGAATGTTCTGTACACCAACAGGTTTGCAATGAGCTCCAAGAGAAACTGGCTGCCAGGAAGGTTTTGTGGATGTTCTTGTGCACAGTGATGCTGGCTGGGTTATTGCTAATGCTGGGAGAAGTCCAACTGAGTCAGCCTCAGTTTTCCTAGGTCACTGAACCAAGGGACATAAGGCAAGCTTGCCTTCTGACAATAGCATGACAGGCTCATTTTTCTCATGAAGATTTAACAGTATTTGTGTTTTCCTTGCTACTTTATGAATTAGGCAACTGTGATGGTGCTCGGGCTGCAGATCAAGTCCAGCAAACAGGAAAGAAAGTGAATCATGACTGGACTATTAACTCCAATGAGAGTCATGAGGTGTTCTAAGCCTATTTTCTGTTGGAGTTTTGGGCTTTGAAACTCATGTTGAATCAGAACAAGGCTGAACTGTAAGCTATGGCCTGATTCAGGTAATTTTGATTGCTGTATAGAAATTCCTCAATCAATGAATGCTATTGCAGCTAGACAGAACAGCTGGCTTGGATCAGATTGCTACATTTTCAGGTGTTGCCAAAGGGGTGGATAGAAAAGCTGTAGTTAGAAAGTGCAGAGTGCCTTGGAAACTGCAGGCACCCAAGAAACTCCTTGTGACAAGAACAACCTCCCTTGTGCCAGATGAGCTCAGAAGGGGCCACAGGTACAAGTAGAACTCTGCATGGAGCTGATCAGCTCCCGTGTCAGTGGAGTTGAATCAGATCTAAAGAGTGTGGGCACAGTCAGGTGAGTGTGGAAACCTTCCTTGAACTGGTGAGATTCATTACCTTTGGTGCTGTGATTCATGGTGCCACTGACAGCAATGACACTACTGGGATCACTGAATTTACCTTTAGAGGAGACCTTGGACTGAGCAATTGTAAAGAGTTACTGAAAGTTCCCTGTCTCCTACTGGTTTACAGTGGGCATAAGTAGGAAAAAAGGTTATGCTAAACTCTTCTTTTGATCTGGGTTTCCATTGGTGATCCTCATGCTGCTTTGCTGGCTGTGCATGTGAGCATAAACCTTTGAATGATCAGTTTTCACATAGTATCACCTGAAATACTTTTTTAAAAACTCTAAGTAGTTGAGAAGATGCTGGTTATATTTGACAGAATAAACTCCAAATGTGGATATTTTCTGATACTTTTGCACATGTGAATTTCATTGTCTCTTCTTGTTCTGCTACCTGAGTTGTTCTCAGTGCTGTTTTCTCCATGCTGGTTTTACAGGACCTTGAGGACTTAATTGTTAGTGTGCAGTCACTCATTTTGCATTCAATCACGTGGTCTTGCTGTGATAATGAAGGAAATGGAATGGGAGGATGGGGCCCAATATATTTAAAAAACCGCTTCAGATAAAGGTTTGTTTTTTCATGTGACAATTAAAACTAATTAACCTTTAGGCCATGTTTGAATCCAGTGAGATTTAAAAGTTTCTTTAAAGAAATCACTGTAAGTTAAAAATGTGTTTTGTTAATGTAATGGTTTAATACATTTAAATTAGCTAAGTAATTTGAAAGAAAAATGCTTTGCCATCACTTTGAAACTTGTTTCCATTGGTTTCTAATGGGACTTGAATTCTTTTCCAGATATAATCTGTTTCATGAGGGTGGCTTCACATTGCAATAATCCTTCTCATTGCATTTCTAGGACTTAACTCCTTTACTCCTTAATAACACTCTTGGCCACTAGTACAGAGCAGTGTCCTGTTCCAGGAGTACTCTGCTTTTCAAAAATAGCACTGAAGCCCTGTGAAGTTTGCCTAGGGGCTCTTCTTGATGACTAAACTGAGGGTTATCAAATACCTGCAATGTTTCCAACATGCAGAAGAGATCTCAGAATCTCTGGCTTTCTTTGCATTTCCTGGACCTAAGAAAAATGTCCGGGGCCTTGGGGAAAATAGTTCTGGTTTTGTTTTTTAGTTTGGGTTTTTTCAGTAGTAGTTGTTGCACAAAGCCTTGCCAAAAAAGCTGAGTGGGGCTGCTGCACAAATTTAAGTCAAGAACTCCGTATGCAGCATTTACAGATGGATGTTTCAAACCCCTGCAGGTCACACTGGGAGAAATCCTGATGATTTCTTGCTGTGTTAGAATATTGTTTCCAGTGCCTGGAGCTGGCTCACAAAAGTCTGGTTTGCAGTGTAGTCAGAAGGACTCCTGCTCCTCACACACGGTGAGGATGGTGTACCCCAGTGCCTTGGTAGTTCAGGGCTGTTTCCAAAGCTGCATTTAAGTAGATGGAGCTGATTCTGCAGTGTCTGAAAGGCCTGAGCCTGCAGGGTGTCTCTTTAGACTCTTTGTGTGGTTTTTCTTTGCCTTGGGAAAGTGCAGTGAAAGGGCACGTGACAAACTTGCCTTCTTTTCTGATGGCAAAGGCTCTTTGGAAAACTTCCAATCCAAGGATCATTCCACTTCAGCTAAGCAGGGTCAGGAAACAGCCTTGTCCCATCCAACATGGAATAATAATATTATGTTGCCTTTGGGAATTTCATCAGTGTTTTTATAAATTGACTCATTTAAAGAATAAAGGAAAATGAAGAGTCTCTGAAGATAGATTCTTAGATTAATTTAGAGAGAAACACTTTTTATGAGTTGTTCTTTGGATTTCTCCATTACTTTAGGGGCTTGTTTTTATTATGTTATTCCAGTTTTTCTCACATTTCCTATGTCAGATTCTGTTTGCATGTCATTGCTTAGGTAGCCTAAAATAGTGGGATGAGCAAGCTCTGGGCATACTCAGTGGTTTGTATTCTCCTCTAGTTAGAAAAAATAAGGCCCCTTTTCTTCAGTGAACCCTGTTTGTTTGCACTACAGGTCTCTATTGCTTGCATTGCTGCATTGCATGTGGTTTGAAAAGAGGCTTTAGGCCAAAAACATGGATGTGATGGAAAGTGAGGCTTTCTGAGCAAAGTGTGGGAACAGCACCTTTCAGATGCAAAGATGTTTTCCCCTATTAGTTACTAACACTTGCACCAGCCTGTGGTGCAGATGCTCACCCATGTATTTGCACAAGAGATGCTCACCCATGTATTTGCACAAGCTCCATGAAACAGGATGTTCAGAAATACAGAGGAAAATGTGCAGTAATTATGAATATGCAGAGCCAGCCACTGGCAGTTTTTCCCGCTTCTGAGAGCGAGAGGCAAATGATGTTCTTACTAAAATCCAAGTCAGAACTGGCCAAAATTGGCATTTATATAAAGCCAGAAAATATCTGTCAGGTTTAAGTGGGCGGTGGAACTCCAAATTGAGCCAAGAGTTCAACTCAGTGCTGTGATGAATAGAAGCTACTGAATTCATCATCTTCTTTGTCCATTGAGGCAAAATGTTACTGAGAACTAATCCACATGAAAGATGATCTAAAATGCAGTTTTAGACTGCTTTGTAAATGATGCTGTAAGGATCTGGAGTAGTCCTCCTCCTGGTTCCAGTGTGTTAGTTATCAAAGTCATTTAGAAATGGTGTGCTCTTGGCAGCCAGTGATAGTGTAACTCTCCTCTACTGGCAGTAAGGAAATTCCAAACTCTAGATCAAATGTATAATCAAACATTTACCACATGGCACAAAGACCTGTGTGCTTTTGGGACTTTTCTTAAGTATAGCTATATACTTGCAAATCTAAGCTGAGATGTACTGGTTCAAAATCACCAGACCCCAATATCTGTTGTTCTGAAGGGTGTTTTGAGTTCTGAAGCTGTTGCATGAGTGCATGTTGCTGCACTCAGTGGTTTTGTTCTCGTTTCATTTTGGTTCTTGAAGGCCTCTGTTCATCTGGTAACTCAGGCACTGGGTGACAGCAGCACATTGGAGCTGCTTTCTGGATTGGGTTGGATTCAGTGACACTGGAGTCATTGGCACAGTAGTGTTAAGCTCACTGGGAGTGTGAGGACTCCCAAAACTCTCAGCAGGCTCTTCTGAGACAGTGGGTAGCACCATTGCTGTCCCAATATTCAGCTGCTTGTCCTGCCTGGGGGTGATCCCTTGCTTGCCAGGCAAAGGATTCCTTTCCCCCTGCGTCTCCAGCCATGGCAGCTGCTTTGGGCTGTGTGCCAGGGCCACAACAGCAGCTTTGGTTGGATGGTCCTGGTTTAGGCTGAGCTGCTGGAACAGAATGCTTCCCAGCAAGCACTCCAAGGCAAGGTGATTTTCATACCTTGTTATCCCCTTTCCCATTTCCTCTCCCTTTTTCCCTGCTGGCATACTTGCCTGTCTCCTATCCAGTCTCTTCCTTCTCTTGCTTTTTATCTTGGTCCCAGCTTGGCTGCATCTATACCCAGATCTGGCATTTCTGATGCATGATTACCTAGATAATCCCAGTCTTTTGTGCTGCTATGGTGCAGTTACACAAATGCTGCTGGCCTCTACTCTCCAGAAAATCCCCAGTACTCTCCTTCAATGATCTGTGGAATTCATCTCTTTTTCCTGTCATTTCCACATTCCTACCTGTGAAGCCCAGTTGTTCTTTCATTTCTGCTATCTGTACCTCTTCTCCCCTGTGGCATTTTCCATGCCATGCTCAGCAGATTTCCATGTCCCTGCAGCCCTAGGAGGGCTTTAAGACAACTCTGTCCTTCTGCCATGCCTTTTGCCAGGTGGAAGAGCTTCTCTGGGCAAGAGCAGGTTTTTGGGTCATTCCAAATGTCTATAAAAGTCTTTTTCCTTGCCCAGCAACCCAGAGAAGTGAAAGAAAACTGCCATGGCAGGACACTGAGCACTGAAACTGAACTGAAAGGTACTCCAGTACTTCAGCACTGCAGTTTAGTTATTTTCAGAAAAAGCTTAAATATCTTGTGACTCGTGGGCTTCCTGATGTCTCAGAAGTTGCGCTGTCATTTCTACAGAGACAGAGATTCTTTTTCCAAGGTAGCATCAATAGGTTTCCCAGGCTAACATAATGATTCTCTTGGGTATCCACAAGGATTAGAAGTGGTCTTTCAGAATAGTAGGTGAGAGAAGGATCAGTTATATTACTGATCAGATGAACTGGATAGAATAAAGACACATTAATATTTAGAAGTCAAAAATTATGATGTAAATATTAATATTAATAATAGTTAATGGTAATAGTTTAATAGTTAATAGTTAATGGTAATAGTTTAATAGGTAATAGTAATAGTAATTAGTAATTTTAGTTTAATAGTTAGTAGTAATACTTCTACTCACATAATATCCTTTTTAGTATCTTCAAAGGAAGCAAGAGGAGTTTTCTTTAAATTCTCTCCCTTGGAAAGTTTTTTTCCCTTAGGCCCAGCCTCTGGGGTTGATGGGCACAGGAGGGAATTTCCAGCAGGAGCTGAGGCGTTTCCTTTGCTCTGGCCAGCCCCAGCAGGGCTGTGGGAGGCAGAGGATGTGGGAGCAGGAGCTTTGCCCCCTGCCCCGGGGGAGTCTCTGCTGTCCCAGCCCCAGCAGAGCAAACGTTTGTGCTTTCACATCCCGTTCCAAGGAGCTGCCCAGGCAGGAACGGGGATGGGCGCGGAGCAGGGACGGTGCCAGGCACAGGGGGACATCCAGAGGTGCCACCAGCCCGTCCCTGCTGCCCAGGCTGGCATGAGCAGGCTGGTGACCGTCCCTGGCTTTGCTCTGCAGGCTGAGGAAGCCAACCCTGGCGAGGAGGAAGATGAGGAGGCGTGGGAGGATGGAGACAGCGGCCCCCAAAGGCTGGGGAAGGCCCAGCTCCAGGTAGGAGATGCTGCCTTCCAAGGACAGGGACTGGTCTGTGCCACTGGAATTTGGGCTGGGAGGCCAATGGAACAAAGGGGTCGATTCCATTTGCTTACGTGGGCCAGGCTGTGTTTGAAACAGCCCCAGGTAGCAGAGCTGGAGGCATTTCCTAGCAGGGAACTTGATTTGGAAGCTGCATTCCAAACCCTTGTCCACATTTCTGTTGTCTCCCACATGGAGATGCCTAAGGAAGGTGGGGTGTTTCTAACAAAAGAACATCCCAATCCATCTGGGGCAGAGGGCTTAAACTTCAAGTGTGAGTGGAGCTGCCTTTAGGACACTTCAACTTCCTTAGTATATGAGTGGAATTTAAATGAAATTAAATCCAAATCCTGAGAAGCTTGTGTGAACTCCAGAGCCTCTGCAAGTGTTTTACAGCCAGGCAGGGAGACAAGAGTCTGGAGTCTCTCCCCAAAAACTGGCTGCTGTTTGTTTGACCAGGCATAGGAATGACTGTGTATGCCCTGGGGCTGCTGTCCTTATGGAGAAAGGTTTATTTGTGTGCCCTGGGTTTATTCAGGGTCTCTTCACCATGATGGAAACTGATTTCATTGAAATGCCAGAGGTGCCCAATGCTTTCCCCAGCCAGAGCTCAGCACCAGCCCTGTGGGAAGGGGTTTAATGCCCATTTTGCCAATCCCTCCAGGCAGCAGCACTGGAGCACTTGAGGCAAACATGGCCAAGGTGCCCAGTGCTGGCAGGAGGCAAATCCAGGGATTGGACAGTGGGAGTTTGCACTGCTCCTGGAATCCCAGACCCGGAGCTGTGCTTCAGAGAGCCCAGGAGCTGCTGCCTCCCTCAAACCTCATTTCAAGCTCAGCATCCTCCCTGCTCCCTTCCAGTTATTGCTGCTCCCTTAGCTGCTCTTCCTTAGTACTATTCTTATTGTCTTATTGTTATTGATGTTATTGTTACTATTATTGTAAACTCCCACTCCCTGTCTCTTCCCTAGCCCTTTGCTTCCCAGAGGTGGTGCTTTAGGAAACCCCTCCAGCCTGGGAAGGGCTTTTGGCTCCAGACACGTTCCCAGTGCCCAGGAGCAGCAGGACCTGTGCTGCTCCCAGCAGGTGAGGCACAGGTGCCTTTCCTTCCTTCCCTGCTGCACTTGGGCTTTTTGAGGGGTCTCTGGGGCTCTGAGGGAGAAGTTCTTTGTCACTCCAGGGCAGAATTAGCCCTGGTCCCACTAAAAGCAGCAGAATTCATTTTATCCTTGGGTTTGGATGCACATTTGATGTTTTCTCTCTGTTGCTGACACCGTGTGGTGAAGCAGCAGCTCCCAACCTTGTCAGTGCTGCTCCCTGGAATAGTTTTTATCTCTAGAACCATGAATTCCCTGCTGGAATCCAGTCACAGCCCCCAGACCAATGTGCAGTTGAAGGTCTTACACCCTGACCAGGACGATTTCCTGTCTCTAGACGTGGAAAATGGGGGAAAACTCAGGCTGGAGTGGAGCCAGGATGCAGGATGGGGCAGTGAGGCAGCGTGCTCAGCCCAGGCTGGGGTTGGCACAGGGGCTGTTCCCTGTTGGATGACACCCACGTGGAACAGAGCCTTCTCTTCCTTTGTCCAAAGTCCAATGGCAAAGGATTGAATAACTCACAAGTGGGGCCTGGAATGAAAATGGTTCTGTTAAAATTAGGCAAAGAATGTGATAAGAAAAAATGGGCATCCTTTTTATGTCTTAAACTAGTAGGGAATAAAATGTTGACCAGGAGCACTTTTATTTGGTGTCACCTTTCCTTTTTTATGGATATAATCCCATTGTGAACAATCAGAACAAAAGGAGGAAAGGCAGGAGCCTTTGACTTCCAGAGTGGACCTCATTTCCATTTTCTCCTCTCTTTCAGGACAGGAAAAACCACTTAACTGATCCCATCTTTGCCCAGAGCTTTGGAGTTGGAGCAGCCAAACCCAACGGGCTCCAGCTGCACTGGAGGGTCCCTGCTCCTGCCCGTGGTGTGGGGTGAGTCCCCAGCTGTGCCCAGAGTGCCACAGACCCAGAGGGATCTGCCCTGGTCCCAGGCTGTCCCTGTCCCAAGGGGCCTTTGTCACCTTTGTCCCCTTGTGGGGAATGTGGTGGCAGCCCCGGGAGCAGCTGGGAGCTGGGGCAGGGTCTGGCCCTGATCCAGGGCAGGGCAGTGCTTCCCTTGGGGGGGTTGGACCCCCACGCTGAGCTCAGGCAGGATCAGGCTCACAGATGCTGCATTTTGTGCCCCTGAGAGTTTCTGTCCCCCCTGGGGATTTCCTGCTGGGATGGGGCAGCGCAGGAGCAGAATTGAACCTGCAGCTCCCGTGGCCATTGCTGGCCTTTGTCTCTCTGCTGTGCCCTCAGACCGTGGCAATTTGCTGCTGCCACTGCCACCCCCTGGGGGCTGTGTCCTCCTGGCAGCCCTTCCCAGCCCCAACAGCAGCTCCAGTGCTGCCTCTGTGCCTGTGGGCAGTGTTTGCTGGCAATGTGCCTCACCCCTGGCAGGATCCTTTTGTTCCAGAGCAGGCAGACTCCAGAGCTTCTGGGATTCTCAGCTGCAGGCTTGCATTGCAGAAGTCCCTGCCAAGAAGAAGAACCATGAGCTTTGTCCAAGTGGTGCTTTCAGAGCCCACCTGACAGTCTGTGCTTTGTGCTGGAGGCTGTTGTGCATTGGCACTGCAGGGAATGAATGTCCCCTTCCCAGTTCAGCCCAGCAGATCCCAAAGGCTCTTACAGGAATATTTATCCTTCCCTTCCCTGTGTGATAACTTAATCTCCACCTGCCGTGAGCCATTCCTTGAGTTCTCCTGGAGAAAACCTCACAGCAGAGGAGTTTGCCAAGAGCCCAGAGCTGTGTTTGGAGCAGAGAGAGCTGAGAGCTGTGTCTGCCTGCGCTGCCCCAGCCTGGCAACATCCCCATGGAACAGCCTGGGCAGATGGGATTAGATGGAGCAAAATCCCTTCATGCAAGAGGTTTTCTCCTGTGCACATCAGGCACGGGGCAGGCAGTGAACTTTGGAAATCAGCTGATTTCCCCAGAAAGCATCACTCCCAGCAGCATCAATGACAGGACCTGTGCCCACTGCTCAGGAGTCACCCAGCCAAAATCAAGGGCAAAGCTTGGTTTGGGTCTGAGAACTTGAAATAACTTGGAAAGAGAAGAAATGACCTTTTTCTTCTTCCTTCCTTTCAGATGCTGGAATTGCCTCTGTGGATGTGCACTGAGCCCTCGCTGCAGGGAACTGCCAGGCCTCAATGGTGGTGAGCTCATGTTCTTCTCACTGGGGAACTGGAAATAATCATTAATTAGTAATTGCAGAAATGTTTTCTGAAACCTTTCCCCTTTGCTGGTAGATCTTCTCTTTCTGGCTTTGAATTTACAGAATTCCCTGCTCTCCTTTGCCCTGCCTGAATTCCTTGCAGCTCCTAACTGGGAAAACCTGGGATAACTCACAGGGGACAGAGGTGACATTTTTAGCTGAAAACCTGGGGCAGTTGAGAGGGGACACAAGCACTGTTTGTGTAGGAAAATGGGAGGGGATGTCAAGGGGAGCCAGGTGGCATTTTGAGGGGAAAGCTGAGGTGATGTTCAGGGGAGAGCATGCAAATTTCAGAGTAGAAAAGAGCTCATCAATATTGTACAGGAAGGAAAAGTTTGGGGGTAAAACTCGATGGAATCTGTAGGGGACAGAATGAAGATATTGGAGTAAAAATGAGCTACTCCGTAGCAGACAAGGAACATTTTGGAGGCAAAGCTTGACAAAATCTCAAGAATAGAGAATGAACATACTGAGGGGAAAATGAGGTGATGAGTACTGAGCATACACTTGGGAAAATTCGGGGGCTAAATCTTGACAAAAGCTACGTGATAGAAAGTAAATAATGTTGAAGGAAAAATGAGGGAATCAGTAGGGGACAGGTAGGGGAATTTTGGGGGGAAAAACTTGAAATAATCTAAAGGTTGAAAATTAATATTTTCAGGCAAAAATGAGGTAATAAGTTATGGACTTATGTAATAAGTGACAGAAAATTTTGGGAGTAAAACCTGAGTAAATCCCAAGGGAGAGAGTGAACAGCGACATCAACTGAGGCAGTCACTGGGGGCAGGCAAGGAAATTTTAGGGGTAAAACTTGGGAAGATCTGTAGGGCAGAGAATGAACATCTTGAGGGAGAAATGATCAGAAGTCAACATTAGGTAGAATTTGGGGGGCAAACCCTGAGGTAATGATGTAGGAAGAAGAAGTGGTTTTGGGAAAAAATCGGACATAATTTGCAGGGGACAGAATGAACATTTTGGGAGTAAGAGACATAACCTGTGTGGTTTTGGTTTTAAAATCAAGTTGGTAAATAGGGGACAAACTGGACATTTTGTAATAAAATCTGAGTTAATCTGTAGAGGAAACAATGGATATTTTGAGGTGAAAAGGAGGTAATCAGTACTGGGCAGGTAGGGAAAATTGAGGGCTAAAATGTGAGATTCTCTCTAGGAGAGAGCAGGAACATCCTGAGGTAAACTGAGGGAATTGCTGTGGACAGGTGGGTAAAGCTGGGGATAAAACTTGAGGGAATCTCCATGGTAGAAAATGAATATTTTAAGGGAAAAATGAGGTACTCAGTGGTGGAGAGGTAGGGAAAATTTTGGGGTAAAATCTGAGGTGATTGGTAGCAGAGAGGATGCACTTGATGGGCTAAACTGAGGTAACCAGTTATGGACAGGTAGGGAAATTATTGGGAGGGAAAACTGACAGCATCTGTAGGGTAAAGAATGAAAATGCTGAGGTGGAAGTGAGGAAATAGGGAGTGGACAGGTAGGGAAAACAATGGGAATAAAGCTTGTGGTAATCCCCACATTAGAGAAGGAATGCTTTCTTGTCAAGAGTGAGGAAATCAGAAGGGGACAGACAGGGAAGATTTGGGGGAGAAATCTCAGGTAATCTCAAGGTGAGGGAAGGACTGTTTAGAGGGAACCTCTGGACTCCCTGGGTCCTCCTCCTTGCCTGGCAGCAGCTGGTAGGGAAGGGAGAAGAGGCCTCAGGCTGGAGAGGGGCAGGAGAAAGGCCCTGTGGGCAGAGGAAGCCCCTGGTGTCACCAGGGCACCCATGGGGAACAGAATGGACACTCTGGGAGCACATGGAGGCAATTGGATTGTCCCTTGGGGGGATGCTGGCATTTAGATTATTCCATCCATTTGGCTGCTGAAATTTCCCAGCCCAGGGGCTTTGGCTGGCAGGGCAGTACAAAGATTGTTCCCTGTGTGGTGCCCAGATTTGGGCTTCATCTCTGCAGTTTAGATGAACTAGAGCTATAGCCCTGAATTCTCTGCTGGAATAACCTCCCAGTGCCTCATGCAGCATGGATATCCATGGGTATCCTCATGCAGCATGGATATTCCCACACAGAGCTGCCTATTTGACACCTGCTGTGCCAGGAAGCAGCAGAGGCTCCGAGGAAGCTCAGTGGGATCAGGACAAGGACAGGCTGATATTCCATAGCATTTGCTATTTTTAACCCTTTGCTATTTATTCATCCCCCAGCCCCACCCCTGTTCCCGGGGCCACTTGCAGAGTTCCCTGGAATTCCGTGGGCTCCACCCCTGGGCTCGGCTCCAGCTGATGCTCTCAGCAGCGAGGGCGGGGCCGGACACGCTCCCGGCCCTGCTGGGGCAGCCCCTGTGCCCAGGGGAGGGCATCTCTCCCTGCAGGAGCTGAGCTCATTCCAGAGCCTCGGCAGCGGCCTCCGGGAGCTCTTTTCCCTGAGGAAAGGGATGCACATCCCTGCCTGCAGGGCACCTGCACTGTGGCCCACCTGTGCCAGCTTCCCAGCACTTCTGCAGTGCCAGCTGGCTCCCGAAAAACTCCAAACTTCATCCAAACAAAACTTCATCTAACTCTAACCTTTTGTTTTGAGGCATCTCCGAGGGCCTTGCTTGGGATTGAATTGCTGTGAAGGGAATTCCCTTGGCTTTAAGGCTGCTGCTGCTGCTGCTGGAGGATGGCCCCGGGCTGGAAGGGAAGGCACTGGAGTGGCCGGGACACACCCGGTGGCTGTGTGGGAGCTCCAGGAGGTGGCACCGGGAATCGCTGTCTGAGCTCCTCTGCAAAGCCAGCGTGCAGCACTCCCAGGCAATGGCAGCTGTTCCTTGGGCTGGTTTTGGAATGTCAGGGGGCTCTGTCCGGGCTGCAGCATCTCCAGGGCCCCGTTCAGAGCAGCCCCTGGCCCAGGAGCCGCGGGCAGCCCTTGATCCGTGCCGATCCCAGCGCTGCCCCGGGTGTGCCTGGCACGCTGCCTGCACGGGCAGGACACTGAGGCACAGCTCCTCCCCTGCAGGCACCGAGGGCAGGAGGGGCTGGTTCCCCCCTGGGCTCGGCCTCCTCCCGCCCCGCATTCCCGGCCAGCCGGGACACACGGAGGGAGCAGCGAGGAACATTCCTGGCAGCGAGCAGGAGTCCCCGAGGGCTCCGTGCAGCTCCGGGCTGGAGAAGCAGCGCCGGGCTCAGCCCCCGCCGTGAGTTTGGGCCGTGAGCACTCACCTGCAGGAAAGGCCCCTCTGCAGGCGGCACCGGCCCTGACGCTCTCCACAAGAGCTTCGGCCTTGGAGCAAGGGAACCCTCAGGACTTGCTCGTTTCTCCCTGGAAAGGGACACGGCATCAGCACCTCTACAGCTCTGTAGGAAATGCTGGAAAAGGCAGGAAATCAGCATTATGGGAAGAGTTTTGTGCTGTCACACCACTGTTCACCTGTGTTGTTCCACGGTCAGGTGCTGCCTATGGAGCTCTGCCCTAGAGACCTTCCAGGGGCTGGTGTGTAAAGCAGCATTGGCAAAGGAATTGCCCTGCTGGCCTTTGGCATTCCCGTCCCAGGCAGGGCATTGCCATTACCTGAGATTGCTTGGTTGGAGCAGGCTGCTGAAAATGCCCAAGTTGTGGTTCAATCCCCAGCTGAGCCCTTGACATAAGGCTTCAACCTGGTGCTCCTGGTGTGGCCCTTCCCACTCAGGATATCGGATGACCTGGAAATAAAGAATAAACAGTTTTCACTGGCTTTTTGACCCCGGAGGTTTTTTTTGTATAGCAGAGTAGGAGCCCTAGGGAAAGTGGGGGTAAGGAGGAAGAGCATCAGGTCTCACCTGGCAGGTATCAGGCGAGCGGCCCGAGCAGGGCCCCGTGTCCGCAGCCGGCACAGTCGGAGCAGGAGCAGCAGCGCCGGGCTCGGCCCGGCCCGGCGCGACTCCTCCGGCCCGCGGCGATGCAGCCCCGCTCGTTCGGCGGGGACGCGGCGGGCGAGAGCCCCGGGGGTGCGGGCACGGGGTGCGGGTCCCGCTCTGCGCGCGGTGGCCTTGGGGGTACCGGGGCTGAGGGAGCTCCGCATCCCCGCGGGGGCCGGGCCGGGAGCGCGCCCCGGGGGCCGCCGCGCTCGCAGCTCCGCTCCGTGTCCGCCAGGGGGCGCCCCGCGGGGCGGCGGCGCTGAGGCAGCGGCGGGGCCTGAGGGCTCCCGGGGCCGGCACGGGCGGTCCCCGCGCTCCGGCCGCTTCCAGCCGCGATCCAGCGCCTGCTCCGGGAATGCGCCGCTCTCCTGCCGGGCCCGGCACCGGCACAGCCCCGGCTCCTCAGCGCAGCAGCAGGACCTGCCCGAAGCACCGGCGGGGCTCCCGCCCCTCTCCGGCCGCAGCCGGAGCGGCAGTGCCGGCCTCAGCCCCAGCGACCGTCCTGGAGCGGCTCCTCCTTGCCGTGGCGATGCTTGTCCCGATCCCGACCCAAATGCCAGCCCGGTCTTGCAGCTCCGGGACCCGCAGCCCGCTCTGCCCGGGATCCCCAGCAGACAGCGGCAGGACCCGGATCCCCAGGCCCGGGTCCCGTTCCCGGCCCCACCTCAGCGCCTCGAGCCCGGAGCAGCACCGGGAGCAGCCCCCGGTCCGGGACTCCGCACAGCGCTCCAGCGACGGCCCCACGGCATCCCGGGACGAGCATGCACCGCATAAAGCGGAGCGGGAGCGGATCCACCGGGATTTAAGGGCGCGGGCGGGGCGGGGCGAGGCGGAGCGGGGCGGGGCGAGGCGGGGCGGGGCCGGCTCAGGTGTGAGGAGCGGGGCCGGCTCAGGTGTGAGGGGCGGGGCCGGCTCAGGTGCGCGGGGCCCCAGCGCGGCTGCGCGGGGCGGGGCCGAGAGGATTTAACCCCCGGGAATCGCCGCTGGCGCCATTTGCCCCCTCGGCGCTCGGAGGGGAAGGTTCTGTCCGCGCGGGCTCCATATCTTTTTATTCGTTTCTTTTCTTTTTCGCTTTTTTTTTTTTCCTCTTTTTCCTCTTTTGTTCAATCCCTCCCGTCTCTCCCTCCCTTCCTCCCCTCCCCCACCCCCCACACCCTCCCCCCCCCCTACCCCCCCCCCTCCCTCTCCCCCCTAGCCCTCCCCTCCCTCCCCCCCAAACCGCTCCCTCCCGGGCGGGTCCCCCCTACCCTTCCTATGCCCCTACACACCCCGACCCTACCTTACTCCTCCTTTCTCCACGCTTCCTTTCCTCCCCTAGCCCGGCTCCCACCTGCCCCCACATCCTTCTTCCCCCCAATTCCGCTTTCCCGTTCTTCCTTCACTCTTCCTCCTCTTCCACCTCCCCCTGTTTTCCTTGTTCACTTTGACCCCCCCCCCACCTGTGCTCCATCCTCGTCCTCCATCCTCCGCCCGTCCTGCCCCCGCCACCCCACCTGCCCCTGCCCCCGCCCCCCTCCCCGCTCCCCTGCACATCCCGACCCCCCCCACCTGCCCTCCATCCTTGACGCACCCCGAGCACCCCCTGTGTTCCCCTGTTGCCGTCCTGTGTCCCCCCCTGCCTCTTTCCTCCGCAGCCGCGGGTCCCGGGGCGCCGCAGAATAAAGCCCAGAGGGCCGGAGCGGCGCCCCCGCTATCCCTGGAGCCCCCACACGGGGCCGGAGCCGCTGGGCGGGTCCCCCCATTGCAGTGCAAAGCACGGCCCGACACCGCCGGGGTTCCGGCTGTCCCTACATCACACTGGGGGTCCCGGGAGGGGGGAAAGGTTGTGGGGTGGGTTAGGCAGGGCCCCCTCCTCCGGAGGGGGTCCCGGGGGGGAGGGGGGTGGGTTAGGCAGGGCCCCCTCCTCAGGAGGGGGTCCCGGGGGGAGGGGGGGTTGGGGAGGGGGGGTTGGGGGGGGGGGGGGGTAGGGCCCCCTCCGGAGGAGGGGGTCCCTGGGAGGGGGGGGTGGGGCGGGCCCCCCTCCGGAGGAGGGGGTCTGGGGGAGGGGGCGGGGTCTGGAGGGGGAATTCCCCCTCCAGGCTCCGCCTCCTCCTCCGGACCCCCTCCTCCGGACGGGGCTCGGCCCGGCCCCCCCCCTGCCCGGGACCCCCTCCTCCGGACCGGGGCCCTGGGGGGAGGGAGGGGCGGGTGGGGTGGGGTGGGCGCAAGGGGAGGGTCCATTTGTCTGTCCGGTGATGTTTGTGTGTCTGTTCACGCAGCAGAGTGACGTGAGCCCCCCAGCTTCCCCCCCACCCCACCCCACCCCACCCCTCCCTCCCCCCAGGGCCCCGGTCCGGAGGAGGGGGTCCCGGGCAGGGGGGGGGCCGGGCCGAGCCCCGTCCGGAGGAGGGGGTCCGGAGGAGGAGGCGGAGCCTGGAGGGGGAATTCCCCCTCCAGACCCCGCCCCCTCCCCCAGACCCCCTCCTCCGGAGGGGGCCCGCCCCACCCCCCCCTCCCAGGGACCCCCTCCTCCGGAGGGGGCCCTACCCCCCCCCCCCCCCCAACCCCCCCTCCCCAACCCCCCCTCCCCCCGGGACCCCCTCCTGAGGAGGGGGCCCTGCCTAACCCACCCCCCTCCCCCCCGGGACCCCCTCCGGAGGAGGGGGCCCTGCCTAACCCACCCCACAACCTTTCCCCCCTCCCGGGACCCCCAGTGTGATGTAGGGACAGCCGGAACCCCGGCGGTGTCGGGCCGTGCTTTGCACTGCAATGGGGGGACCCGCCCAGCGGCTCCGGCCCCGTGTGGGGGCTCCAGGGATAGCGGGGGCGCCGCTCCGGCCCTCTGGGCTTTATTCTGCGGCGCCCCGGGACCCGCGGCTGCGGAGGAAAGAGGCAGGGGGGGACACAGGACGGCAACAGGGGAACACAGGGGGTGCTCGGGGTGCGTCAAGGATGGAGGGCAGGTGGGGGGGGTCGGGATGTGCAGGGGAGCGGGGAGGGGGGGCGGGGGCAGGGGCAGGTGGGGTGGCGGGGGCAGGACGGGCGGAGGATGGAGGACGAGGATGGAGCACAGGTGGGGGGGGGTCAAAGTGAACAAGGAAAACAGGGGGAGGTGGAAGAGGAGGAAGAGTGAAGGAAGAACGGGAAAGCGGAATTGGGGGGAAGAAGGATGTGGGGGCAGGTGGGAGCCGGGCTAGGGGAGGAAAGGAAGCGTGGAGAAAGGAGGAGTAAGGTAGGGTCGGGGTGTGTAGGGGCATAGGAAGGGTAGGGGGGACCCGCCCGGGAGGGAGCGGTTTGGGGGGGAGGGAGGGGAGGGCTAGGGGGGAGAGGGAGGGGGGGGGGGTAGGGGGGGGGGGGAGGAAGGGAGGGAGAGACGGGAGGGATTGAACAAAAGAGGAAAAAGAGGAAAAAAAAAAAAGCGAAAAAGAAAAGAAACGAATAAAAAGATATGGAGCCCGCGCGGACAGAACCTTCCCCTCCGAGCGCCGAGGGGGCAAATGGCGCCAAAGGCGATTCCCGGGGGTTAAATCCTCTCGGCCCCGCCCCGCGCAGCCGCGCTGGGGCCCCGCGCACCTGAGCCGGCCCCGCCCCTCACACCTGAGCCGGCCCCGCCCCGCCTCGCCCCGCCCCGCTCCGCCTCGCCCCGCCCCGCCCGCGCCCTTAAATCCCGGTGGATCCGCTCCCGCTCCGCTTTATGCGGTGCATGCTCGTCCCGGGATGCCGTGGGGCCGTCGCTGGAGCGCTGTGCGGAGCCCCGGACCGGGGGCTGCTCCCGGTGCTGCTCCGGGCTCGAGGCGCTGAGGTGGGGCCGGGAACGGGACCCGGGCCTGGGGATCCGGGTCCTGCCGCTGTCTGCTGGGGATCCCGGGCAGAGCGGGCTGCGGGTCCTGGAGCTGCAAGACCGGGCTGGCATTTGGGTCGGGATCGGGACAAGCATCGCCACGGCAAGGAGGAGCCGCTCCAGGACGGTCGCTGGGGCTGAGGCCGGCACTGCCGCTCCGGCTGCGGCCGGAGAGGGGCGGGAGCCCCGCCGGTGCTTCGGGCAGGTCCTGCTGCTGCGCTGAGGAGCCGGGGCTGTGCCGGTGCCGGGCCCGGCAGGAGAGCGGCGCATTCCCGGAGCAGGCGCTGGATCGCGGCTGGAAGCGGCCGGAGCGCGGGGACCGCCCGTGCCGGCCCCGGGAGCCCTCAGGCCCCGCCGCTGCCTCAGCGCCGCCGCCCCGCGGGGCGCCCCCTGGCGGACACGGAGCGGAGCTGCGAGCGCGGCGGCCCCCGGGGCGCGCTCCCGGCCCGGCCCCCGCGGGGATGCGGAGCTCCCTCAGCCCCGGTACCCCCAAGGCCACCGCGCGCAGAGCGGGACCCGCACCCCGTGCCCGCACCCCCGGGGCTCTCGCCCGCCGCGTCCCCGCCGAACGAGCGGGGCTGCATCGCCGCGGGCCGGAGGAGTCGCGCCGGGCCGGGCCGAGCCCGGCGCTGCTGCTCCTGCTCCGACTGTGCCGGCTGCGGACACGGGGCCCTGCTCGGGCCGCTCGCCTGATACCTGCCAGGTGAGACCTGATGCTCTTCCTCCTTACCCCCACTTTCCCTAGGGCTCCTACTCTGCTATACAAAAAAAACCTCCGGGGTCAAAAAGCCAGTGAAAACTGTTTATTCTTTATTTCCAGGTCATCCGATATCCTGAGTGGGAAGGGCCACACCAGGAGCACCAGGTTGAAGCCTTATGTCAAGGGCTCAGCTGGGGATTGAACCACAACTTGGGCATTTTCAGCAGCCTGCTCCAACCAAGCAATCTCAGGTAATGGCAATGCCCTGCCTGGGACGGGAATGCCAAAGGCCAGCAGGGCAATTCCTTTGCCAATGCTGCTTTACACACCAGCCCCTGGAAGGTCTCTAGGGCAGAGCTCCATAGGCAGCACCTGACCGTGGAACAACACAGGTGAACAGTGGTGTGACAGCACAAAACTCTTCCCATAATGCTGATTTCCTGCCTTTTCCAGCATTTCCTACAGAGCTGTAGAGGTGCTGATGCCGTGTCCCTTTCCAGGGAGAAACGAGCAAGTCCTGAGGGTTCCCTTGCTCCAAGGCCGAAGCTCTTGTGGAGAGCGTCAGGGCCGGTGCCGCCTGCAGAGGGGCCTTTCCTGCAGGTGAGTGCTCACAGCCCAAACTCACGGCGGGGGCTGAGCCCGGCGCTGCTTCTCCGGCCCGGAGCTGCACGGAGCCCTCGGGGACTCCTGCTCGCTGCCAGGAATGTTCCTCGCTGCTCCCTCCGTGTGTCCCGGCTGGCCGGGAACGCGGGGCGGGAGGAGGCCGAGCCCAGGGGGAACCAGCCCCTCCTGCCCTCGGTGCCTGCAGGGCAGGAGCTGTGCCTCAGTGTCCTGCCCGTGCAGGCAGCGTGCCAGGCACACCCGGGGCAGCGCTGGGATCGGCACGGATCAAGGGCTGCCCGCGGCTCCTGGGCCAGGGGCTGCTCTGAACGGGGCCCTGGAGATGCTGCAGCCCGGACAGAGCCCCCTGACATTCCAAAACCAGCCCAAGGAACAGCTGCCATTGCCTGGGAGTGCTGCACGCTGGCTTTGCAGAGGAGCTCAGACAGCGATTCCCGGTGCCACCTCCTGGAGCTCCCACACAGCCACCGGGTGTGTCCCGGCCACTCCAGTGCCTTCCCTTCCAGCCCGGGGCCATCCTCCAGCAGCAGCAGCAGCAGCCTTAAAGCCAAGGGAATTCCCTTCACAGCAATTCAATCCCAAGCAAGGCCCTCGGAGATGCCTCAAAACAAAAGGTTAGAGTTAGATGAAGTTTTGTTTGGATGAAGTTTGGAGTTTTTCGGGAGCCAGCTGGCACTGCAGAAGTGCTGGGAAGCTGGCACAGGTGGGCCACAGTGCAGGTGCCCTGCAGGCAGGGATGTGCATCCCTTTCCTCAGGGAAAAGAGCTCCCGGAGGCCGCTGCCGAGGCTCTGGAATGGGCTCAGCTCCTGCAGGGAGAGATGCCCTCCCCTGGGCACAGGGGCTGCCCCAGCAGGGCCGGGAGCGCGTCCGGCCCCGCCCTCGCTGCTGAGAGCATCAGCTGGAGCCCGAGCCCAGGGGTGGAGCCCACGGAATTCCAGGGAACTCTGCAAGTGGCCCCGGGAACAGGGGTGGGGCTGGGGGATGAATAAATAGCCAAGGGTTAAAAACAGCAAATGCTATGGAATATCAGCCTGTCCTTGTCCTGATCCCACTGAGCTTCCTCGGAGCCTCTGCTGCTTCCTGGCACAGCTGGTGTCAAATAGGCAGCTCTGTGTGGGAATATCCCTGCTGCATGAGGATACCCATGGATATCCATGCTGCATGAGGCACTGGGAGGTTATTCCAGCAGAGAATTCAGGGCTATAGCTCTAGTTCATCTAAACTGCAGAGACGAAGCCCAAATCTGGGCACCACACAGGGAACCATCTTTGTGCTGCCCTGCCAGCCAAAGCCCCTGGGCTGGGAAATTTCAGCAGCCAAATGGATGGAATAATCTAAATGCCAGCATCCTCCCAAGGGACAATCCAATTGCCTCCATGTGCTCCCAGAGTGTCCATTCTGTTCCCCATGGGTGCCCTGGTGACACCAGGGGCTTCCTCTGCCCACAGGGCCTTTCTCCTGCCCCTCTCCAGCCTGAGGCCTCTTCTCCCTTCCCTACCAGCTGCTGCCAGGCAAGGAGGAGGACCCAGGGAGTCCAGAGGTTACCTCTAAACAGTCCTTCCCTCACCTTGAGATTACCTGAGATTTCTCCCCCAAATCTTCCCTGTCTGTCCCCTTCTGATTTCCTCACTCTTGACAAGAAAGCATTCCTTCTCTAATGTGGGGATTACCACAAGCTTTATTCCCATTGTTTTCCCTACCTGTCCACTCCCTATTTCCTCACTTCCACCTCAGCATTTTCATTCTTTACCCTACAGATGCTGTCAGTTTTCCCTCCCAATAATTTCCCTACCTGTCCATAACTGGTTACCTCAGTTTAGCCCATCAAGTGCATCCTCTCTGCTACCAATCACCTCAGATTTTACCCCAAAATTTTCCCTACCTCTCCACCACTGAGTACCTCATTTTTCCCTTAAAATATTCATTTTCTACCATGGAGATTCCCTCAAGTTTTATCCCCAGCTTTACCCACCTGTCCACAGCACTTCCCTCCGTTTACCTCAGGATGTTCCTTCTCTCTCCTAGAGAGAATCTCACATTTTAGCCCTCAGTTTTCCCTACCTGCCCAGTACTGATTACCTCCTTTTCACCTCAAAATATCCATTGTTTCCTCTACAGATTAACTCAGATTTTATTACAAAATGTCCAGTTTGTCCCCTATTTACCAACTTGATTTTAAAACCAAAAGCACACAGGTTATGTCTCTTACTCCCAAAATGTTCATTCTGTCCCCTGCAAATTATGTCCGATTTTTTCCCAAAACCACTTCTTCTTCCTACATCATTACCTCAGGGTTTGCCCCCCAAATTCTACCTAATGTTGACTTCTGATTATTTCTCCCTCAAGATGTTCATTCTCTGCCCTACAGATCTTCCCAAGTTTTACCCCCAAAATTTCCTTGCCTGCCCCCAGTGACTGCCTCAGTTGATGTCGCTGTTCACTCTCTCCCTTGGGATTTACTCAGGTTTTACTCCCAAAATTTTCTGTCACTTATTACATAAGTCCATAACTTATTACCTCATTTTTGCCTGAAAATATTAATTTTCAACCTTTAGATTATTTCAAGTTTTTCCCCCCAAAATTCCCCTACCTGTCCCCTACTGATTCCCTCATTTTTCCTTCAACATTATTGACTTTCTATCACGTAGCTTTTGTCAAGATTTAGCCCCCAAATTTTCCCAACTGTATGCTCAGTACTCATCACCTCATTTTCCCCTCAGTATGTTCATTCTCTATTCTTGAGATTTGGTCAAGCTTTGCCTCCAAAATGTTCCTTGTCTGCTATGGAGTAGCTCATTTTTACTCCAATATCTTCATTCTGTCCCCTACAGATTCCATCGAGTTTTACCCCCAAACTTTTCCTTCCTGTACAATATTGATGAGCTCTTTTCTACTCTGAAATTTGCATGCTCTCCCCTGACCATCGCCTCAGCTTTCCCCTCAAAATGCCACCTGGCTCCCCTTGACATCCCCTCCCATTTTCCTACACAAACAGTGCTTGTGTCCCCTCTCAACTGCCCCAGGTTTTCAGCTAAAAATGTCACCTCTGTCCCCTGTGAGTTATCCCAGGTTTTCCCAGTTAGGAGCTGCAAGGAATTCAGGCAGGGCAAAGGAGAGCAGGGAATTCTGTAAATTCAAAGCCAGAAAGAGAAGATCTACCAGCAAAGGGGAAAGGTTTCAGAAAACATTTCTGCAATTACTAATTAATGATTATTTCCAGTTCCCCAGTGAGAAGAACATGAGCTCACCACCATTGAGGCCTGGCAGTTCCCTGCAGCGAGGGCTCAGTGCACATCCACAGAGGCAATTCCAGCATCTGAAAGGAAGGAAGAAGAAAAAGGTCATTTCTTCTCTTTCCAAGTTATTTCAAGTTCTCAGACCCAAACCAAGCTTTGCCCTTGATTTTGGCTGGGTGACTCCTGAGCAGTGGGCACAGGTCCTGTCATTCATGCTGCTGGGAGTGATGCTTTCTGGGGAAATCAGCTGATTTCCCAAGTTCACTGCCTGCCCCGTGCCTGATGTGCACAGGAGAAAACCTCTTGCATGAAGGGATTTTGCTCCATCTAATCCCATCTGCCCAGGCTGTTCCATGGGGATGTTGCCAGGCTGGGGCAGCGCAGGCAGACACAGCTCTCAGCTCTCTCTGCTCCAAACACAGCTCTGGGCTCTTGGCAAACTCCTCTGCTGTGAGGTTTTCTCCAGGAGAACTCAAGGAATGGCCCACGGCAGGTGGAGATTAAGTTATCACACAGGGAAGTGAAGGATAAATATTCCTGTAAGAGCCTTTGGGATCTGCTGGGCTGAACTGGGAAGGGGACATTCATTCCCTGCAGTGCCAATGCACAACAGCCTCCAGCACAAAGCACAGACTGTCAGGTGGGCTCTGAAAGCACCACCTGGACAAACCTCATGGTTATTCTTCTTGGCAGGGACTTCTGCAATGCAAGCCTGCAGCTGAGAAGCCCAGAAGCTCTGGAGTCTGCCTGCTCTGGAACAAAAGGATCCTGCCAGGGGTGAGGCACATTGCCAGCAAACACTGCCCACAGGCACAGAGGCAGCACTGGAGCTCCTGTTGGGGCTGGGAAGGGCTGCCAGGAGGACACAGCCCCCAGGGGGTGGCAGTGGCAGCAGCAAATTGCCACGGTCTGAGGGCACAGCAGAGAGACAAAGGCCAGCAATGGCCACGGGAGCTGCAGGTTCAATTCTGCTCCTGCGCTGCCCCATCCCGGCAGGAAATCCCCAGGGGGGACAGAAACTCTCAGGGGCACAAAATGCAGCATCTGTGAGCCTGATCCTGCCTGAGCTCAGCGTGGGGGTCCAACCCCCCCAAGGGAAGCACTGCCCTGCCCTGGATCAGGGCCAGGCCCTGCCCCAGCTCCCAGCAGCTGCTCCCGGGGCTGCCACCACATTCCCCAGAAGGGGACAAAGGTGACAAAGGCCCCTTGGGACAGGGACAGCCTGGGACCAGGGCAGATCCCTCTGGGTCTGTGGCACTCTGGGCACAGCTGGGGACTCACCCCACACCACGGGCAGGAGCAGGGACCCTCCAGTGCAGCTGGAGCCCGTTGGGTTTGGCTGCTCCAACTCCAAAGCTCTGGGCAAAGATGGGATCAGTTAAGTGGTTTTTCCTGTCCTGCAAGAGAGGAGAAAATGGAAATGAGGTCCACTCTGGAAGTCAAAGGCTCCTGCCTTTCCTCCTTCTGTTCCGAAGGTTCACAATGGGATTATATCCATAAAAAAGGAAAGGTGACACCAAATAAAAGTGCTCCTGGTCAACATTTTATTCCCTACTAGTTTAAGACATAAAAAGGATGCCCATTTTTTCTTATCACATTCTTTGCCTAATTTTAACAGAACCATTTTCATTCCAGGCCCCACTTGTGAGTTATTCAATCCTTTGCCATTGGACTTTGGACAAAGGAAGAGAAGGCTCTGTTCCACGTGGGTGTCATCCAACAGGGAACAGCCCCTGTGCCAACCCCAGCCTGGGCTGAGCACGCTGCCTCACTGCCCCATCCTGCATCCTGGCTCCACTCCAGCCTGAGTTTTCCCCCATTTTCCACGTCTAGAGACAGGAAATCGTCCTGGTCAGGGTGTAAGACCTTCAACTGCACATTGGTCTGGGGGCTGTGACTGGATTCCAGCAGGGAATTCATGGTTCTAGAGATAAAAACTATTCCAGGGAGCAGCACTGACAAGGTTGGGAGCTGCTGCTTCACCACACGGTGTCAGCAACAGAGAGAAAACATCAAATGTGTATCCAAAAGCAAGGATAAAATGAATTCTGCTGCTTTTAGTGGGACCAGGGCTAATTCTGCCCTGGAGTGACAAAGAACTTCTCCCTCAGAGCCCCAGAGACCCCTCAAAAAGCCAAAGAGCAGCGGGGAAGGAAGGAAAGGCACCTGTGCCTCACCTGCTGGGAGCAGCACAGGTCCTGCTGCTCCTGGGCACTGGGAACGTGTCTGGAGCCAAAAGCCCTTCCCAGGCTGGAGGGGTTTCCTAAAGCACCACCTCTGGGAAGCAAAGGGCTAGGGAAGAGACAGGGAGTGGGAGTTTACAATAATAGTAACAATAACATCAATAACAATAAAACAATAAGAATAGTACTAAGGAAGAGCAGCTAAGGGAGCAGCAATAACTGGAAGGGAGCAGGGAGGATGCTGAGCTTTAAATGAGGTTTGAGGGAGGCAGCAGCTCCTGGGCTCTCTGAAGCACAGCTCCGGGTCTGGGATTCCAGGAGCAGTGCAAACTCCCACTGTCCAATCCCTGGATTTGCCTCCTGCCAGCACTGGGCACCTTGGCCATGTTTGGCTCAAGTGCTCCAGTGCTGCTGCCTGGAGGGATTGGCAAAATGGGCATTAAACCCCTTCCCACAGGGCTGTGGCTGAGCTCTGGCTGGGGAAAGCATTGGGCACCTCTGGCATTTCAATGAAATCAGTTTCCATCATGCTGAAGAGACCCTGAATAAAGCCAGGGCACACAAATAAACCTTTCTCCATAAGGACAGCAGCCCCAGGGCATACACAGTCATTCCTATGCCTGGTCAAACAAACAGCAGCCAGTTTTTGGGGAGAGACTCCAGACTCTTGTCTCCATGCCTGGCTGCAAAACACTTGCAGAGGCTCTGGAGTTCACACAAGCTTCTCAGGATTTGGATTTAATTTCATTTAAATTCCACTCATATACTAAGGAAGTTGAAGTGTCCTAAAGGCAGCTCCACTGACACTTGAAGTTTAAGCCCTCTGCCCCAGATGGATTGGGATGTTCTTTTGTTAGAAACACCCCACCTTCCTTAGGCATCTCCATGTGGGAGATAACAGAAATGTGGACAAGGGTTTGGAATGCAGCTTCCAAATCAAGTTCCCTGCTAGGAAATGCCTCCAGCTCTCTGCTACCTGGGGCTGTTTCAAACACAGCCTGGCCCACGTAAGCAAATGGAATCGACCCCTTTGTTCCATTGGCCTCCCAGCCCAAATTCCAGTGGGACAGACCAGTCCCTGTCCTTGGAAGGCAGCATCTCCTACCTGGAGCTGGGCCTTCCCCAGCCTTTGGGGGCCGCTGTCTCCATCCTCCCACGCCTCCTCGTCTTCCTCCTCGCCAGGGTTGGCTTCCTCAGCCTGCAGAGCAAAGCCAGGGACGGTCACCAGCCTGCTCATGCCAGCCTGGGCAGCAGGGACGGGCTGGTGGCACCTCTGGATGTCCCCCTGTGCCTGGCACCGTCCCTGCTCCGCGCCCATCCCCGTTCCTGCCTGGGCAGCTCCTTGGAACGGGATGTGAAAGCACAAACGTTTGCTCTGCTGGGGCTGGGACAGCAGAGACTCCCCCGGGGCAGGGGGCAAAGCTCCTGCTCCCACATCCTCTGCCTCCCACAGCCCTGCTGGGGCTGGCCAGAGCAAAGGAAACGCCTCAGCTCCTGCTGGAAATTCCCTCCTGTGCCCATCAACCCCAGAGACTGGGCCTAAGGGAAAAAAACTTTCCAAGGGAGAGAATTTAAAGAAAACTCCTCTTGCTTCCTTTGAAGATACTAAAAAGGATATTATGTGAGTAAAAGTATTACTACTAACTATTAAACTAAAATTACTAATTACTATTACTATTACCTATTAAACTATTACCATTAACTATTAACTATTAAACTATTACCATTAACTATTATTACTATTAATATTTACATCATAATTTTTGACTTCTAAATATTCATGTGTCTTTATTCTATCCAGTTCATCTATCAGTAATATAACTGATCCTTCTCTCACCTACTATTCTGAAAGACCACTTCTAATCCTTGTGGATACCCAAGAGAATCATTATGTTAGCCTGGGAAACCTATTGATGCTACCTTGGAAAAAGAATCTCTGTCTCTGTAGAAATGACAGCGCAACTTCTGAGACATCAGGAAGCCCACGAGTCACAAGATATTTAAGCTTTTTCTGAAAATAACTAAACTGCAGTGCTGAAGTACTGGAGTACCTTTCAGTTCAGTTTCAGTGCTCAGTGTCCTGCCATGGCAGTTTTCTTTCACTTCTCTGGGTTGCTGGGCAAGGAAAAAGCCTTTTATAGACATTTGGAATCATCCAAAAACCTGCTCTTGCCCAGAGAAGTTCTTCCACCTGGCAAAAGGCATGGCAGAAGGACAGAGTTTGTCTTAAATACCTCCTAGGGCTGCAGGGACATGGAAATCTGCTGAGCATGGCATGGAAAATGCCACAGGGGAGAAGAGGTACAGATGGCAGAAATGAAAGAACAACTGGGCTTCACAGGTAGGAATGTGGAAATGACAGGAAAAAGAGATGAATTCCACAGATCATTGAAGGAGAGTACTGGGGATTTTCTGGAGAGTAGAGGCCAGCAGCATTTGTGTAACTGCACCGTGGCAGCACAAAAGACTGGGATTATCTAGGTAATCATGCATCAGCAATGCCAGATCTGGGTATAGATGCAGCCAAGCTGGGACCAAGATAAAAAGCAAGAGAAGGAAAAGACTGGATAGGAGACAGGCAAGTATGCCAGCAAGGAAAAAGGGAGAGGAAATGGGAAAGGGGATAACAAGGTATGAAAATCACCTTGCCTTGGAGTGCTTGCTGGGAAGCATTCTGTTCCAGCAGCTCAGCCTAAACCAGGACCATCCAACCAAAGCTGCTGTTGTGGCCCTGGCACACAGCCCAAAGCAGCTGCCATGGCTGGAGACGCAGGGGGAAAGGAATCCTTTGCCTGGCAAGCAAGGGATCACCCCCAGGCAGGACAAGCACCTGAATATTGGGACAGCAATGGTGCTACCCACTGTCTCAGAAGAGCCTGCTGAGAGTTTTGGGAGTCCTCACACTCCCAGGGAGCTTAACACTACTGTGCCAATGACTCCAGTGTCACTGAATCCAACCCAATCCAGAAAGCAGCTCCAATGTGCTGCTGTCACCCAGTGCCTGAGTTACCAGATGAACAGAGGCCTTCAAGAACCAAAATGAAACGAGAACAAAACCACTGAGTGCAGCAACATGCACTCATGCAACAGCTTCAGAACTCAAAACACCCTTCAGAACAACAGATATTGGGGTCTGGTGATTTTGAACCAGTACATCTCAGCTTAGATTTGCAAGTATATAGCTATACTTAAGAAAAGTCCCAAAAGCACACAGGTCTTTGTGCCATGTGGTAAGTGTTTGATTATACATTTGATCTAGAGTTTGGAATTTCCTTACTGCCAGTAGAGGAGAGTTACACTATCACTGGCTGCCAAGAGCACACCATTTCTAAATGACTTTGATAACTAACGCACTGGAACCAGGAGGAGGACTACTCCAGATCCTTACAGCATCATTTACAAAGCAGTCTAAAACTGCATTTTAGATCATCTTTCATGTGGATTAGTTCTCAGTAACATTTTGCCTCAATGGACAAAGAAGATGATGAATTCAGTAGCTTCTATTCATCACAGCACTGAGTTGAACTCTTGGCTCAATTTGGAGTTCCACCGCCCACTTAAACCTGACAGCTATTTTCTGGCTTTATATAAATGCCAATTTTGGCCAGTTCTGACTTGGATTTTAGTAAGAAGCTCTCAGAAGCGGAAAAAACTGCCAGTGGCTGGCTCTGCATATTCATAATTACTGCACATCTTCCTCTGTATTTCTGAACATCCTGTTTCATGGAGCTTGTGCAAATACATGGGTGAGCATCTGCACCACAGGCTGGTGCAAGTGTTAGTAACTAATAGGGGAAAACATCTTTGCATCTGAAAGGTGCTGTTCCCACACTTTGCTCAGAAAGCCTCACTTTCCATCACATCCATGTTTTTGGCCTAAAGCCTCTTTTCAAACCACATGCAATGCAGCAATGCAAGCAATAGAGACCTGTAGTGCAAACAAACAGGGTTCACTGAAGAAAAGGGGCCTTATTTTTTCTAACTAGAGGAGAATACAAACCACTGAGTATGCCCAGAGCTTGCTCATCCCACTATTTCAGGCTACCTAAGCAATGACATGCAAACAGAATCTGACATAGGAAATGTGAGAAAAACTGGAATAACATAATTAAAACAAGCCCCTAAATTTATGGAGAAATCCAAAGAACAACTCATAAAAAGTGTTTCTCTCTAAATTAATCTAAGAATCTATCTTCAGAGACTCTTCATTTTCCTTTATTCTTTAAATGAGTCAATTTATAAAAACACTGATGAAATTCCCAAAGGCAACATAATATTATTATTCCATGTTGGATGGGACAAGGCTGTTTCCTGACCCTGCTTAGCTGAAGTGGAATGATCCTTGGATTGGAAGTTTTCCAAAGAGCCTTTGCCATCAGAAAAGAAGGCAAGTTTGTCACGTGCCCTTTCACTGCACTTTTCCAAGCCAAAGAAAAACCACACAAAGAGTCTAAAGAGACACCCTGCAGGCTCAGGCCTTTCAGACACTGCAGAATCAGCTCCATCTACTTAAATGCAGCTTTGGAAACAGCCCTGAACTGCAAAGGCACTGGGGTACACCATCCTCACCATGTGTGAGGAGCAGGAGTCCTTCTGACTACACTGCAAACCAGACTTTTGTGAGCCAGCTCCAGGCACTGGAAACAATATTCTAACACAGCAAGAAACCATCAGGATTTCTCCCAGTGTGAACTGCAGGGGTTTGAAACATCCATCTGTAAATGCTGCATACAGAGTTCTTGACTTAAATTTGTGCAGCAGCCCCACTCAGCTTTTTTGGCAAGGCTTTGTGCAACAACTACTACTGAAAAAACCCAAACTAAAAAACAAAACCAGAACTATTTTCCCCAAGGCCCCGGACATTTTTCTTAGGTCCAGGAAATGCAAAGAAAGCCAGAGATTCTGAGATCTCTTCTGCATGTTGGAAACATTGCAGGTATTTGATAACCCTCAGTTTAGTCATCAAGAAGAGCCCCTAGGCAAACTTCACAGGGCTTCAGTGCTATTTTTGAAAAGCAGAGTACTCCTGGAACAGGAAACTGCTCTGTACTAGTGGCCAAGAGTGTTACTAAGGAGTAAAGGAGTTAAGTCCTAGAAATGCAATGAGAAGGATTATTGCAATGTGAAGCCACCCTCATGAAACAGATTATATCTGGAAAAGAATTCAAGTCCCATTAGAAACCAATGGAAACAAGTTTCAAAGTGATGGCAAAATAATTTTCTTTCAAATTACTTAGCTAATTTAAATGTAATAAACCATTGAATTAACAAAATACATTTTACCTTACAGTGATTTCTTTAAAGAAACATTTAAATCTCACTGGATTCAAACATGGCCTAAAGTTTAATTAGTTTTAATTGTCACATGAAAAAACAAACCTTTATCTGAAGCGGTTTTTTAATATATTAGGCCCCATCCTCCCATTCCATTTCCTTCATTATCACAGCAAGACCACGTGATTGAATGCAAAATGAGTGACTGCACACTAACAATTAAGTCCTCAATGTCCTGTAAAACCAGCATGGAGAAAACAGCACTGAGAACAACTCAGGTAGCAGAACAAGAAGAGACAATGAAATTCACATGTGTAAAAGTATCAGAAAATATTCAAATTTGGAGTTTATTCTGTCAAATATAACCAGCATCTTCTCAACTACTTATAGTTTTTAAAAAAGTATTTCAGGTGACACTATGTGAAAACTGATCATTCAAAGGTTTATGCTCACATGCACAGCCAGCAAAGCAGCATGAGGATCACCAGTGGAAATCCAGATCAAAAGAAGAGTTTAGCATAACCTTTTTTCCTACTTATGCCCACTGTAAACCAGTAGGAGACAGGGAACTTTCAGTAACTCTTTACAATTGCTCAGTCCAAGGTCTCCTCTAAAGGTAAATTCAGTGATCCCAGTAGTGTCATTCCTGTCAGTGGCACCATAAATCACAGCACCAAAGGTAATGAATCTCACCAGTTCAAGGAAGGTTTCCACACTCACCTGACTGTGCCCACACTCTTTAGATCTGATTCAGCTCCACTGACAGGGGAGCTGATCAGCTCCATGCAGAGTTCTACTTGTACCTGTGGCCCCTTCTGAGCTCATCTGGCACAAGGGAGGTTGTTCTTGTCACAAGGAGTTTCTTGGGTGCCTGCAGTTTCCAAGGCACTCTGCACTTTCTAACTACAGCTTTTCTATCCACCCCTTTGGCAACACCTGAAAATGTAGCAATCTGATCCAAGCCAGCTGTTCTGTCTACCTGCAATAGCATTCATTGGTTGAGGAATTTCTATACAGCAATCAAAATTACCTGAATCAGGCCATAGCTTACAGTTCAGCCTTGTTCTGGTTCAACCTGAGTTTCAAAGCCCAAAACTCCAACAGAAAATAGGCTTAGAACACCTCATGACTCTCATTGGAATTAATAGTCCAGTCATGATTCACTTTCTTTCCTGTTTGCTGGACTTGATCTGCAGCCCGAGCACCATCACAGTTGCCTAATTCATAAAGTAGCAAGGAAAACACAAATACTGTTAAATCTTCATGAGGAAAATGAGCTTGTCATGCTATTGTCAGAAGGCAAGCTTGCCTTATGTCCCTTGGTTCAGGGACCTAGGAAAACTGAGGCTGACTCAGTTGGACTTCTCCCAGCATTAGCAATAACCCAGCCAGCATCACTGTGCACAAGAACATCCACAAAACCTTCCTGGCAGCCAGTTTCTCTTGGAGCTCATTGCAAACCTGTTGGTGTACAGAACATACCTGTTCATGCAAAACCCAGTGCACTTCAACAACTTCAAGGTGCACCTTTTTAAAGAGTTTGATTATTGTTGTTCACAATTCCAATTTTCCAGGTTCCTTGGGTCAAGTGTGAACAGAGGCTGTTACAGCAGAGGGAGGTTGGTGCACATCCTCCTCCCCATGTGTGGGAGCCCTTACAAATCCTATTAAGTGATGTCCATTTCACAAATATCCTCATGCAGCGAGCCAGGTTCATGATCCAGATCAAATGATCATTGGAGAAAAAGTCCCCACTAAAGCCAGTAAGAGAATCCATGCAATGACACTGGATTTGCCCCTCAGCATGACAAATGTTCCTCTCTGTACCCAGATTTACAGATTAGCACCACAGAAACTTCAAAGTGTTCCTGCTGCCCATCAGTACATAATACATCCAGTACTACATCACACACAAGCAGTTTGGTTCATGTGCCAAGGTCTGCTACATCTGACTGATAAACATCATGCACTACACAAATTTTCTTTTGGAAAGCTGGTATTAGAAATCCTTCCAAAACTTTCAGCAAGAAAAAAAATCAGCAGGAAATATTTTGGGGGCAAGGGGTGAAACACAGGGAAAAACCCAGACGGTTTTTTCATACTTTTACTGCAGCTACTGTCAAAAAAGGCCTTCCTTGTGTATGAGGAGAAATTTTGTTCCTGTGTCTATGGGAGGGTACAGACTGTGGCTTCTCCTCTGTTTCAAATGTCTCCCAGCCCTCTGCATCAAGCTTGGACCCACGCTCACTCCTGCCTCCACTGGGCTGATGGAATTGTGTGGGAAGTCACTGTACAAAGCAGACAACTGAAATACTTGAGTTAAAGCTATGAAAAGAACAGCTCAGTGTACAAAAGAGGAGCTCAGTGAAGAAATCATCTTCTCAAAATGTAAGAGAAATGTCAAACAGGATTTACATCCAAGCATTTACTTCCACTGTGCATCATATATCAAGCAGTGATTGATTTTTTTTTTTCCTCCAGGAAATCTTCAGTTTTATAGTTTTTTGTTAAAAACTGGAGATAAACTCAGCAAAGGGTTAGAGGGCATGGTGCCCATGGTAAAATTGCTGTCTGAGAAACAACAAAACAATAGGGCAAGAAATATTTTTCTAAAAGGTTCACAAGATAGGAAGGTAAATTTTCACCTGTGCCTAACTAGCAAAAAAACCCAACCAACCAACCAAAAAAACCCCAAAAACCAAAAACCCCCAACCCAAACAAACAAACAACCCCAAACAAAACCAAAACCCACCAAAAACTAGGTCATATCTAAGTTGTTTTGATAACTTGTTTAGATCCTCCTACCATGAAGACAGGGTGGATGATGTAGACTTTTGACTCCATTGCCTAGGAACAGTGGCCATTTCTTTTTATGCACTGAGTCATCGAGAATAAAATAGAGCCACACATATCAAGACTATCATTGCCTGGAATTCTTGGAGAATAATGTTGTAAAAACACCAACAAGAGATGTGCAAAAAGAAAGGATCAATCTCCTTTTGAAGTGGGGGAAGAAAAGTGACTAGAAATGTCACAAGTTGACAGCTTTGCCAAAAGGGAACCTAATCTTCTGAACTGATGTCAATTGGTATTTCTGCATTTCTAAAACAGCAAACAATAAAACTTCTGAAGTCACATCCTAAGTCCACAACACTGCTTTGATGATCAGGGTTTAAATGTCAAAAGCTACAGAGAAAAGCTGAGAAACTTCCTGCAGAACATGTGAAGCAAAGCAACACCATAAACGACACACTAAAGCAAAACCAAAAGTGTTCCTTATGGAGAAAACAATGGAAATGCAACATGGACAGAAAACTGAGCAAACTGATTTTACAGGGTTTGATTCAGTAGCAATGCTTCATCCTTGTCTTATTCATTCCACACTTACTGGAGGCCTAAGGAAGAAAAAAATCCCTACCTTCAGAAAGAAAATCATGTTGGTAGAGTAGGGTCAATTTTAGCTCTTTCATCCATTTCCAAGCAGAGAAACTGTTTCCTCTTACCTTCTTTCCACCTTCAGCTTCCCCACGGCAGGAAATGATTTGTAGCTTGCCACTTATTTTCCTGATGACAAGAAAATCTTCAGGACTCCCAGTAAGACACTGAATGGACCTGAAGAGGTGAAATAATGAAGTAAAAATAAGTCAGTTCTATATTTAGGGCATTTCTGAGACAGAAATCATAACCCTGACTTGTGTTGGTTAAAAAGGAGTGGGATAAAAATCCCCAAAACCCTGCTCCCATTGAATCATCAAATAAAACAGATTGGCTCTAAATGTATGCATGCAAAGGCAATAAAAAGGAATAAAAATGCAAACTTTAAAGACAAGAACAAATCAAAGAGGGCATCTCTGATCAACAACAATCCCTAAATGCCAAGAGAGCCTCAGGGGAGTCAAGGGAAGTTGGATCAGGGACAGGCTGGTTGGAATGTAAGGTTCCAAGCTCCTTACCATGGAACAGACTCCACCCAGGGTACCTCATTCACTACAGCAATGGATGAGAACACAGAATTGTGCTGTAGATACCATTTTTAAAGCAAAATGTCCTACCCTTCCATCTCTTCAGGGACCTACAAGCAGAACTAGGAGTCTGATGAAGTATTCTTTGTTTTTGCTACTTGGCCCTCCTTTAAGTGTCTACAGGCTTATGTTGTTTAGCAGTAACATATTCCTGTGCTCTTACCTAGATTTAATATCATAGACAGTTGCAATAAAACAGAAATAGATTGATTTGTATCACTGGATTTCCTGTTTCAGTTCAAAACAATATCAGATTGATTCCTGTGAATTGTACTAGATTTGCCAAGCATGGAGAGGGCATTTCTCCAGTTCTTCACACAACTATCACCTGCTAGACTGCAGGGATTTCATTTAACCCGTGCATCTCAGTCCTGGCCCAGGGAGAGCATTCCTAAGGTGACACCTAGAGCCAGTTTAATTTCAATAGTTTAAGCTGTGAAGTCATGAAAAATGTCAGTAAGAGCAGTGCTAGTCAGACCAGGATTCCATGTGCTATCAATGAATTCAGTGCCTACATTCCCTCCCTGAGGTGTCCAACACACCCGCTCCTTGTGTCTGGCTCCTGCACAGTTCCTGGAGCTTCCATGATCATCTGTGCCCACCTACAATTCAGGAAATTACCTGATGCTCCAGCTCCCACTGCAGCTGCCTCCTTTCTCTGCCTGCTGGGAAGAGCACAGGGCTGGGGAGCAACACTCAGCTGCTTTTCCTCACAGGAATATTTTCTTCTGACTTCAACCAAACCCTTTCTCCTACACTGGTCTGTTTCGCTCCTAAAATCATTCCCACCACGAATTGGGACACTATTTGGGATCAATATTTTCCAGTCTGATTCTTAGCAACAAACTCCTGTACTAGCAGAGATTCATGGGGCTCCTGATCCGTGTTTGGATCCCTACCCGTGGGAGGAAAATCCACATCTTACCTAAAAATATCCAAATGCCACTTCTTATGAATTTCCTTATGAATTGTTGCATGATTCAAGGAGAGGATTGGGAAAAACATAGTTTTCATTGCTGTTCAGGGAGCTTCTTGCCATTACTTTTCAGGGCAGGAGATAAGACATAGTCCTTCATATATGTTGTTTACCCTCCTTGAAGTATGTATTTGTGAGCCTTTTCAAGTCTATATTTAAGCCTCCTTTCTCTTCCAGGCCTTTATCTGGTTAGTTTAGATGAAGCAGCTGCTCTTCAGAAACTGTCAAATAAATACTCATTTTTTCCAATGATAGACACCACTTAGCTTCTTGCTACTGCTACATCTGAATTTGCAATCAAAACCACTGCAAGATGTATTCCCAAATGGAAGAAAACAGGGTGTAGCTTTTCCCAGTTTAAAACAACAACCAATCAGTTCACATCTAAAGAAAATGCTAAATAGCCTGCTCCTGAAGCATAATCCAACTTAACAAACCACAAGTATTCAATGGAACAGCTGATCTACAGCATCACACTGGAAAGCATCTCTGTATCTCCAGCTGAGCTCCAAGCCTGCATGACTCTGCCAGGTCCTCAGGCTTCCCTCAGGCAAGGTTCAGACAAGATTCACACACTAAGGGATGCTATTCCAGCATGGAAACAAATACCAATCACAGTCTGTGGGATCATCCCCACGTCACACCAATTTTCCTTATCCTAAGCTGCACACAATTTTGCCTTCAATGTAATATATGTACAGAAATAATTTTTTCACAAGTCTTAATGTGCACATAAATGACCATAGCAAGTCTTGTGAATACAACAGAAAGAGACCCTGGAGAGCTTTTCTTTATGAACACTGGTCCCACACCTGTTCTGACCAGCTCTAATGGGCAATGTTCAGTTCATGTCCCTCTCTTTTGGCACAGGGAAGGTGAGAAAAGCAGGGGAGATCACATTGACCAAGTTCTGCCTTTCAAGAGGAAAATCAGGCTGACTGATACTATGAGCTAAGCACACAGCTGAACCAATTAATTCACATTTCAGTGCCTAACACAAACATGTTCAGGACAAAATTGAATACCCACAGTTTGAAAAATTCGTCAATTCTTTGTAGACACAGAAAAGGGGTTTAGGTCTCCTATTAAATTTATTAAATACCTGATGAAAGAAACCTGAGGGGGTAGTTTTCCCACTTGTGCATCAAAGCCTAAATATTCCAAATGTCCATTCTCACCTGTAAATGCCTGCTTGACCAGACTGTGTCAGCTTCTCATTTGTAGTCAATGACCCAAATGCACGGCCTAAGTATAACCCAGAAGGCTTAAACTGTGCAGAATAGAATTATTTCAAGAGAAACATTTTATTTTGTACTTAAAAATTTAGCAGAAGTTGGAGAGTTAAATGAATGTCAATGCTCTGCTTTTTACAATGGAACTTTCTTTGAAAATAAATAGATACAAGTAAGGAAATGAACATTTTTAAAAAAGTATCTTCTCCTTTTACCTCTAAACTGGAAAACTCCTTTTAGTAGAAGACCAGGCTTGAAAACACTGCTGCAACAATTACCTATAGCCTCCCAAAAATGACTCAGACTGCAGGGTGTGAGGCGTAATTTTGGTTCCTAAATACTCAGATACTACCATCAAATACATTAATGGTAACTATTGCCAACATTTTCAATAGAAATATCAAAGAAAACTGACTATAAATATTCAAAGTATATTTTTCCTAACAGGAACAAAGTCTGTATAGCAGTAAGACAAAACCAAAGAGGCTGTATGTGGTGACCCTGCATGAGCAGTCATCTCTCCTTTAGCAGACACTGCAAAGGAATCAGCCTTGTCAGTGTCCAAAGGACCAAGGAAGGGCTGCCAAGGGCCATGTGCAAGCTGCAATAACTTAGGGCAGCTTTTGTGTGTTCAGTAGCTCACAGATGAGGCTGGAATACAAACACCCTGATTTGGCATTTTGGGACATAGACGGAGGAAATGTCACTGGCAAATGAAAAACTAAGTTAAAGCAGGTTGGGACACTTAACATCTTTCTTTAGGCTTGCATCAGCTGCTTGCAGCAGCTCTGGGGGAGAAAAAGCCAGCAGGGAACAGAACTTCCAAATTCACTCCTGGCCCTTTCCTTCCAGCCCACATAAGTGTTTCCTGTGATCTGGATGCAGGGAGGAGAGGGAGGCTCCCACATCCAGATCAATTTGATCCCCTCTGCTCTGACTTTGAATCACAGTCAGGGGACATTCAAGTATCAAAGACATGAACTTCACAACTCACCTTAGAGGAACCTTCATTTCCAAGCTTGTTTGTGACCAATATATTATGACATTGTGGCTGTCAAACTAAAGAGCCACATTTCTGAGCTGTGTCATTGAAATGTGATTACAGAGGGGCAGTTTTGGGCTGTTCTGTGCAACCCTGAAGAGAAGTGCAAAATAAAACACCCCAGAATCAGGAGCATCCTGTGACAACTTAATGAAACATAGGCAACCAAAACCTATGTGGGACATAGAAAACCTATGTGTGATATATTTTAAATTGCTGCTTCTAGTAGAGCGTTACAGAACATCAATTCATAAGCAGTTCAGCTCATTGGCATGACCCAAAATGACTTTGGAGAGTGGATTTACCAGGGTCCAGTCTCTCTTGTATACTGAATTTACATAAGCAAGTGGTGCAAAGGAATGCAATGTTGTCCATTCCATGCCAGCCACTTCTGTGTTTGGCTGTGGAAAAACTACACTTGCAAACAAAAAAAATCCCCCCCAAAAAACCCCAAACCAAACCAACATAAACCACAAACAAACAAACAAAAAAGCTTCACAAAAAAAACCCCAAGGAATGAAAACCAAAACCATTTAAAAATCCAAAAATCACAAACCCTGCCCCCCCCAAAAAAAAACCCACAGTTGTAAGGAAATAAACTAAATAAGGCAAGGTTAGATATCAAATAGATATAAAAAAGGAAATTTATTGCAGAGTACTACCAGGTCTCCCAAGCCCAGGGGAATTGTTTGAAATGGACTCATGGATACATTCTCTTAATACCTGAGAATTTTATCCAAGTGCATCTCTACGCTCTGAAGTTTCACAAATTCATTACCCCTTCAGAAATATGCTAGAATCACACAAGTAAAAACTAACTCAACATAGCATCATTACCATCTTTAGCACTTTTTCTCCTTAAAACAATACACTTCGAACCATGAGGTGAAAGAAACACCTTTAAAAAATCCAAACAAACCAACAGGTATCAGATTGATGCAGACAACCCCTTAGTGTTAAGCTCCCACAGACCTCAGCTAAGAGGGACATCCAGGGGAAATAGAGTTTACATCCTCTTGATGGCTGCAGCTCACATTAAACCATGTCACATCTGTGTTATAAATATCCAGAAAGAAATGTCTGTCTTGTATTATACACATCACTGGGAAGGCAAAGGTGTGCAAGAATGAAAAGTACTATTGGATTGCCACAGAGATGACAGTTGTGCCACATCTTGATTCATTTGGTCAGAGAGAGAAAATTCTTCATCAATGCTTTACCAAACAAATTATCTGCCTCAGAGTTCACTGTTAAACCAGGGACATTGTGCAAAGAAAAAAAAAAAAATAATAATAACACCCCCCCCCCCATGCCTCTGGTGCTCCATTTGCATAGGTATTTATTGCCATTGATAATGAAGCTATCTTTGGTAATCCTGTATCAAATTCCCTAATGGCAATAAATATTATGAGCTAAGAGGGACAATGATGGAAGCTGCTGTTTTGAGCAAATGGAGCTGAACTGAGTAAAGGCTGACAAACTGCTTTTGTTTTTTTTTCAAGCAAGATGGAAAAAAATCCCTTGTATGTGAAGAATCCTGTTGCCCCAATTCATCTCTTTGGATCTCCACCCTTGTGGATTGAAGGAAAAAGCCAAGGAGTCCCATCTCAGAGTCACAGATCCTTTCCTCTGTGGGACATGGGAGTATTGAAGCAAAGGCACATGTGCTCTGTGTCACCAGCAACATTTTTCCCACTTTCTTTCAGGCCCAGGAAGGGAGATCAGCCACCCATGGTGCTGTTCTCCCCCACCTTCTCAGGTGCTCCCAGCAGCTCCAAGGCATTGGCCCTCACTCCATTATTCCCTGAGCAGACTGGGGGGAAAGCTTCCCAGTCCTCTGGCTCCATTTGCACTGTTCCTCATGTTGCTTCATGTTAGACCCAACCCATCTTGAGAGAAAGGATTGGGGCAAACAGGGCTTTTGCTTCCCATCACATGCCTGCAGCCAATGGCTCTCACCATAGCAGGTCTCAGCTCTGCAAACTCCCTGCAATCCAAGTCTCACAGAAACCTGCTTGGTGCTGGAGAGTCTCCCTGGCCCTGGCAAGAAAGGACTGCGTTGGGAACAGGCACTGAGAGCAGACAAAATGGGCAAATCCCCACCTGGTGACTGGGTGAATTCCTGTCATCCTGAAAGAATGGTCACTTCTGATCCCAGCTGCAAAGCAAATCCACACTAACTGGAACCAGCCATGGTTCTGTACCCAGGCAACTTGAAATCCACAACCAGGAGCTTTTATTCAGCTGCTCACTACCTCTGAACTGCATGAAATATTGCCTCTGCAAGAAAAAATGGCAGCATTCTACTCCAAGGTTTGATAATAACCACCTGCAGGGTATGGCAGAAATATTCTTCCATTGGGGTATTCATCTTTACAATATTCCAAAGCACATCTTCAAGGACTTTTTCCAATACATTCCCTGGCTTCCAAATCAAATAAGCATTAATAAAGAAAAGATAACATTCATATCTCTAGCACTCTGCAGGAGATTGCATCTATAAAAAGATATTTCTGCAGGGTATGGCAGAAATATTCTTCCATTGGGGTATTCATCTTTACAATATTCCAAAGCACATCTTCAAGGACTTTTTCCAATACATTCCCTGGCTTCCAAATCAAATAAGCATTAATAAAGAAAAGATAACATTCATATCTCTAGCACTCTGCAGGAGATTGCATCTATAAAAAGATACTGAAGTAATTAGTGTTGAGTATTTTTCTAAATTCTCAGACCATTAAAGCAAGAGCACCTTAGTTTAAGGAAGGCACCTTTCCAGTGCTTAGCTTTCTGCCCACAGAGTTTAGTTAGGGCTTAGTGTACTGGCAATCCCTTTATTCAATTAAATTCTCTTTTCACAACAGGAAATTCTCTTTTTATAAAAAGAGAATTTACAGTTACAAATTAGGTATAAATTTATTGAAATATGTTTTTATAAATTACAACGATAAAAAAACCCACAAAATGAATGTGTTATAAATGATGGATAAATTTACTGTATCAAATGATGTATAGTTTTTCTAACAATAATTATGTCTAGTACTAGGTACTGTAGCATAAGTGTGTGTGTGAGCAATGTTCATTATTCAGACTAAATCACCCTACACAATACTCTTTGCATCAGGAAACAGTAAAACGGTTTTCATTCCAAGTGTCCTTAAGAGTAGTAGGAGTAAAGCAAGCCTAACCAGATGATCATTGGCACTATCCAAGAGCAGAATTTCTCTCCATAAAATTAGGTTTTAAAGCCAAAAAAGACCAGCCTCCAAAGACACAGCAGATGAGGGGCTCATCTGCAGACACAGAAATCGCCTGTCTGATCAGGATGTGCCCTTGGTGTAATATTAGGAATTCCCAAATGGGCAACCAGCTGTGGGAGTCCATGTCATAACCAAACAATACTGCAAGACAGAGGAAACACAGTACAAACAGAGCTCTGAAATCTTTATTTGCCTATAACAAATAGAAAGCATGTAGATCTTCTCATTAATGCACCCTAGATGGAGCTGGTGAAACCACAAATAGGATGGAAAGTGTGGAATATAGAAAGATCTTTCAGAGATAGAAACAGTGGCTCTAATAATTCAGAATGATAATAAGTCTGAGAACATTTGGATGGGAAAGATGGAAGACAACTTGGATAAAAATAGAAAGGCATGCCCTGCTGCACTGGCTACACTAGAAGTTGATTTTTTCTCAGTAGAGTGGAGAAAAGCAATTCTTGATTAATGAATCCTTTGAAGGCAAATTGTCACCTTTTTCCCACCCATTTCTCCCTCAGTCCTGCAGCTAGAGCTGCATGAAGAGGCATTTACTCTCTTTGTACTGCACTTTCATTTTGGTGGGAGACTTCAGTGGAAAATATACCAACCTTAACATCTAGGAACTTCCTAACTTCAAGGAATATTCTAAGGACAGAGGTATAATCTGCTTTTGGATAGAATTTGTCAAAAGCCTGCTGTTGTTTCACTAGAACTGAAAGCAGTCTGGAAAGTGAACAAACAGGCCTACTTCTAAAACCAGTCACAGAAAAGCAAAAAGGGATCATGGAGCCAGGACTGAACATTGAGCACATGTGAAGGTGCAGCCCTGGTCATTTTTGTGTGGCCACCTAAGCAGCTACACCATGGCAAGTACAGCTTCAGTATCAGAAGAGGATCTTGAAAACAAAGGGCAGTTCTTTCACTGCTTTAAAGCAACAGAAATCCTTTGAAATCAATAAAGAGCTGGGAAGGCTGCATCAGCTGAAATGCACATTTGACCTATTTCTATAAAACATATTTTACAGGTCACCATAACTCCACTGGGGAAAATCCCACCAACAGGGGGCTGATGTCACCTGAACAGCGACATCCCAGCAGATGAAACAATGACCCAAACAATGAGCCCAGGACTGACTGAATCAGCAGCCATCCTAAGAAATCAGCTGGGAGTCAACCTGAGGAACAGCACAACAAGAAATGAGGATTGCTTACAGCCCAGGCAGAATAGAGCAAGGACTGGAGTCTCCTGACTAAACAGAACAAGCAGCAATCAAAAAGGCTTAGGGATGTTTCTGCTCCTCAAAGATTTCTGAGAAGAATTCAAAAGCTCCCTCAGCTCCAAAGTCTGCAGTGAGCAAAGGAGGAAAGGTTCCTGTTGGCTGCCCCAAACCTCATCAGCCTGGCCTGAGCTTTGATGGACCCAGTTTGGCAGTGAAAGCTTACCAAGAGTTGAAGGAGTAACTGTGGGACAGAGGGCAGCAAGTTAGAGGAAAGAAAGGGGTTTGTAACCAGATTGAAAGAATTTCATTTTAAAAGAGGATGGGAATTTAATTTCATTTAGCAAAGTGCTTCACCTAGGGACAAACCAAAAGAAGGAACTGGACATTAAATGAGACAACTGTACTGTAAAGTTGGTGAAAAGAACAAATGAGGCTCCCTGAAGCCATTTCCATGAAGTTACCAGCACACACTGACAATGTAAAAAGGAAAAATGGGTGCAAAGGCTCTTTGCCCACAGAGAAAAACAGTCCCAAAATACTGTTTGGTAACTGTCAAGACAGCTTGATATTATTGCTACAAGAATTTCTGGGAAGTACCATCTGTGTATCCTTACTCATACTTCTGAAGCTTTGAGGGTCAAGCAATCACTGAGGTCAGAGCTCCAGGTTTCCACAGAACCTCACACAGACATAAATCTCAACAGGAATGCTACAACTACTCACCACAAAATCAAGAAGAAGGAGAACTTTTCAAGTATCCATCCTTGCTCCCAGTTCTTATCTCTGTGTCAAGGAATGTGGCCTGAAACACTGTAAATAGCACTCTGCAGAAATTAGTTGTGTTTTACTTGTCAAAACATCTTCAGAGGGAATGCAAGTCAGACTTGGTTTTTCCCAGCAAGAATTCCACTGGAACTATAATTAAATCTAGAAGAAGCAAGATCCATCTGCCACTGGCACCAGGCAAAACTCAAAACCCATACAAAAATAACACCAGACTAGAAAAAGTGGACATGAGTCTTCTAACAATGGAAGAGTCTTTCAATGGACAGGGGAATCTGTTCAATTTGCTGTCCATGACAGCCCTGCTAGAACACTGCACATTCAGGAACAACATTGAGTGGCTGCTGCAAGAGGCATCAATTGTGCCCAAGGGCCCTGTCCTGCAGCACTGCCAATCACCCTGAGTGTCCCTGAGGCTCTCTGGAAAATACCATGAGAGGAACAGGCACTGCAGATTGCTGGGGCTGAAACAAAAGCAAAGGCACTCAAACAGCAAGAACAGCCTGGGTTTGCTGCATGAGCCTTACCATGAACAGTGCAGCTTAATGAATTCTATGCAGACCACAAGGCTGTCACAAAGTTTTGGGACATTGGGATGGGGTTTTTCTGGTTTGTGGTGGTTTTTTTGGTTTTTAAATTTTTTTGGTGGTGGTGGTGATTGGCTTTTCTTTGTTCAGCTTTTTTTTTTTTTTGTTGAATTTTCTTTGTTTGGTTTTTTAATTTTTTCTTTTTTTTCTGGGGTTTTTAATATATGTATTGAAGTAGCATGTAAAAGAACTTAGAGCACCATTAGACTAGCAAAGCAAAACATTCCAATAGAAATAGCTCCCTGCAGACTTGATTTAAAAGGGAGCTGGGAAGCAGCTCCTGTGAAAAATGTCCTACAAGCAGTTCCAAAAAAATAGTCATAATTAATCTTCAAAATATTTCACATCTTCATTTAAAAGTTGCAGATTTCACTTTTGGCCAAGGCTTCTTCAGCAAAACATTCTAAGTATGCAGAAAATATTTCTTTCTAAAAAAGAAGTTCTATTCTTATTCACTACTCAAAAATATGTAATCTCATTAAACACAAGATAAAATGAGAGAATGGAACAAACACTAGGAGGCAGACAAAAATTGCTAACATAACTACTGAAGGTACTTAATCTTTTGAGGCATCTGTATTTTAATATTTGCCTTGTTGCAGCCTGGGTTCCCCTCAAACTGCTGGGCTCTCAAAGACCACCTATTTCTAACCTAAAACCCAGTTCCTCTTAGAGCAAGCTAACTAACCACAGAGAATAATCATTTGTTCAACAGAATAAAACAGATGGGCAGAGCAGAGGCTGAACATCAAATCATCATCCAAAGCTTTATCCCAACATGAAGATTATAGAGAAAGCAACCAAAAGTCTAAATGCTAATGACTCTACTCTTACAAGCTTTTGAGAAATCTACATGGTAAGGAATTGAAATACTCTGAATGGTATTTTACCACTGAAATGTCCTCATTTTTTTAGAAAAAGGTTCGCGCTGCAAGCAAAAGTTTTGTGATTCAAAACATCCAAGGCCAAAAGCTCCAAAGACTTAACAGTCTGCACAATTTTCTCTTCTGACTGTATTAACATAGTGCTCTGCACACAGAAAAGAACAAAACCACATAATAGTGAAGAATATTGATGGAGAGATTTAATTCCTTCTATTCAGTCTATTAACTCAGCCATTATCCCCAGGGAGAATATACACTATGTTGGATAAGAAAATGGCAAAAGTGTATTCCATGACTCTACAAGTGGCAATAGTTCTCTGTTCTCAGGGAGAACTGAAACCATTTTAATTCATTCCAAATTGTGCCAGAGGCCAGCTGCACACAAACTGCTGCACAAATGCAAGTGCCAGCCCAGCAATGCTATCAATTCCTTACAAACCTTCCATCAGGGCCTTGAGTGCACCACCAGCCCTCCAATGCCTTGGGAGCTGCAGCCCCAGAAGCGCTGGCCCAGGGCCCAGGGCCTGCCCTGGGGACAACAAGGGACTGTCCTGCCTGGGCCTGGGCCCTCTTGGCTCCTGCAGCATCCTCCCTCATGGCACAGCCCACACCTCTCTGCTGCCACATTTCTGCAGAACAGAACTGATCTCCTCAGCAAGGGCAAAGGCAGGCAAGTACCACCCACCCATCTGCTGGATCCCAGTGCCCAAGGGGTCACTGAAAAGCCAGCAACAGGATTCCATCTTGCACAGCTACAGCAATTGCCTTTCTTTACAATCAACAATTGGCCTGCCTGCTCACTCTAATTAAATCCCCAGTTCATCTCACCCCCCACTTTAAAACACTAAAGACAGCACGTTGGAAATCATTGCAATAAAAGCAGAGAGTGCAGGCAGTGCCAAGGCCTGCCAGAGGCCAGCCAGGCACTGCCCAAGGACAGAACTGCTGCCCACTGCAGCAGGGAGGAGACAGCAGCCAAAGAGCACCACAGCAGCCATTAAATAAGAGCAAAACATCTGGGAAAGAAGCTGATGCTTCAATGATTCCATGACAAATTATAAGAAGAAGCCCCCAAATTACTGGTGAATTTGGCCCAAGTGTCAGGTAGTATGTTCTTTATTTCACAGCAAGCACTTCCAGCATTTTCTTCAGACTGAAACTCTTAGAAATGTTTATCTATCACTGTGAAGATGCCAGTGAAGATGTTTCATTTTACAGACACATTCACATGTAACTTCAGGGGACAAAGCTAAGTAGGAAGAATGAAGTGTTTTAATAAAGAAAATTAGGAGACAAATGAGAGAAAAATGCAGTAAAGGATTAAACTCATCCTTAAAAAAGGAAGGTGAGATTTAAACACTACCAGTATATTGTTGTCTTATTTCGATCTCCTTTCTTACCTCATTCAATACATAAACCACTTTGAAACATTTGCTTAACAGCATCTTATTGTTATGGAAATTACCACCAAATTGTGTTCCTGAATTAAAGCATTTGGTTTGGGTTTTTTCAATTAGCCACAAGCATATTCAGAATGCTGAAAAGTGATACATGGAATGAGTCTCCAGTGACCCCAAAATGTCTGTTTGCTGGCACTGTACTCTCCCAGTCATTCCACTACCATGAAGGTTTCAGAAGGTTTAGACCATTAAATTCTTAAATTCAGAAGGTTTATACAATTAAAATATTAATTGGTTTTCTGCTAGTTATTTCACTTTAAAAACCCCCCAAATCAAGTGAATAAAAGCAGAAAGCAGCTCCAGGTTGGGCTGCTTTTCCCATGCAGCCATTGCAGAACACGTGCTGCTCTCCAGGACAGTGGTGATGCAATGCTGAGGCTTGGAAGGGACCTTCTGGATCATTTAGATCCAACCCCTCTGCCATGGGCAGGGACACCTGCCTGATGACAATGACAAACAGGGAGCTGAAGACATTAACTTTCATTCCAGCACAGAATGCTGTTTATATAAACTATATTTTATAACTAATTATTTGCTGTTTATACACATACACATGAACAGAGTATTTTTGATTAAATGAAACTTCATCATAACTGTTATTCCAAGCTGCATTCTTTGCACAGAGCTATACCATAGGAGAAGCCTATCTATGAATATATTCACATCAACTTGTGCTCTGCCTTGACAAGCCTGTCCAGGGGCATGGTTTGAAACAGGGGATCCACATTCAAGTTCATGCCCTGCATGCCTCCAGCTAATGTAGGATAAAGTGCTCTGAATCAAGAAGAGCAGAGATTTCAATCTAGACCTCCCACATTTTGTGCTACAGCTCTGTGCATGATACACATATTGGTGATAGTCACACACATAATTCCCAAAATCAGCAGCTGAATTCTGACTTGGACAACCCAATTTCAGGAGAACAGCCAAAACATTGCATACTATTCCGGCATAAAAGAGGGAAACAACTTGAAACATCAGGAATTCCTTAAAAATAGGTGTAGAAAGCACAGATTTGCACTACAGTTTGAATTAGATTTGCATTACGTTTGCATAGTGCTTTACTATGGAAACCAAAAATTGTTTTCTGCAGGAAGGAGGTAAGGAAGCCAAACTCCTAATTTATTGAGTCTTTAGTCAATTGACAAGGTGAACACCAGTTTGTTTTGCTTTTGATGTAGTTTTTGTTTTTTAAAAGACAAGCAATGTTTATTTTACAACTCTTAATTTCAATAGATGCAACTCCTAGGGTACAAAGATTGAGGGAAGAGAATACTACCTGTAAAATTGACAAAGGACAGAGAGGAGAAGGGAGCATTCTAAGCTGGCCTACAAGCCTGGGATTGAGTGGATCAACAATTAATATCTTGAAAGATTGGCTTCTTTCACAGGCCCATAAAACCAGTGCTGATATGTGCTATGACATGGCATAAACTTGGACATAACTACTTGTACACTCGAGTTCCTGCTTGAGCATTTATACATCTTCCAGACTGCACTGTCAAATGAACTGCATCCATCTCCATTTCAACAACTAGAAAACTCCTTTTCAAAATGGTTTAAATTGGTTGCACAAAACGGCCTTTAACTGTGAGCATGTCACTCAGCTATAGTGGAACTTCAGGATATGATACAAAACCAAAGTACAGATAATCATTGAGTTCTTCTCACTTGGTCTTCATTTGCATTAATTCACTCTTATTTTGCTTTTCTCATTAAAAAGTGTATCTCATGTTATATGATACCTGCCACCTGAGATGTTCATGTACAAACACAAAAAGATCTGAAATTTACTTAGAATATCTATAAGAAAGTGTCTTTTTCCCATTTGTTTCCCACATGATAAAATGAAAATACTCACCTGCCAAAAAAAGCCACATGAACAAAAAGTAGGAAAAAGCAAAGTTACTTCTTTATCCAAAAGATGGACAAAACAAGCTAAAAATCTACTTTTTAGAAGTGGATTATCATGCAGGTTTTCAGGAAGAAGATAGCAACTTCAGGAATCCAGGGCCAGCAAAACACAGAGTATCTCCAACTAAGAGAGCATTCAGCTTTACCTTTTGGCCAGCCATTAACTTCCTTGTATTTTCAAACAACAAAGCAGCCAGAAATGGCATTCAGCCACTGTCCTTCACATCCTCACCTCTTCAAAGCTCTCTATTGTAATTACTTACAAAGATATTTGGGGGGTGGGGGAGGGTGATTTAATCATGTTGAGATAAAAAGTGAGATCTCTTGAGACATGTCTACCATTATGTCTCACTGATGTCTCACACTCTGCTAAACCCATTGGCAAAATTCCCTAATAAATCAGTGTATTGGGTCTGACCGAGGTAAAATAGCTCTGATGTGCCAGTCTGTTCTTCATTGAAAAGCCTCTTGCCACATTAAACCAAAAGGAAATCATTCCCCAAGACTGGGAAACTGAGGACACCAAAAGAGTTCCCATGAGTTAGTACACTGGCACAGCAGAACCCAAATATTGTAAGGGCATGGAGCAGATACTCCTGGAAACTGTGCTGAGGCACATGGCAAATAAGGAGGTGACTGCTGACACTCAACATAGTCACACCAAGGGCAAGAAAGCTACAAAAAGACATTTCTCATACCTTTAGGTAGCTCATAGGAAAACAAAGACCCTGGAAATTACAGGCTTGGCAGTCTCAGTTCAGGGCCTGGTAAAATTAGAGAGAAGGTTATTCTGTCCATCTTGGGATCTTTCTCAGCAGATTCCAGTGTTTCACAATTGGGATGTATCCCATGTTTGATCAGCAAGTCTGGAGAATATGCTCAATCAAAAGCTATGAAGCAATCTGCTCCTGATTCAAGGGTTCTTCCTAATTATCCAAGTTCACAGCTGGGCACAGGCACTCAGAAATTATCATACTCTAATGCCATTGCCCTCAAATTCTACTTACTGTAGACAATTTCAGTTTATAAAATACAACCTTTGAATAGATTTGTCCCCCCCATTACATGAAAGAAAAAAAGAAAAGTTTTCTACAATCATGATACAAGGAAAGCATATTTTAAACCAAACTTCCCATGAACTACAGCTGGTGAGCAGAGGAGGACACAGCTGCCCTAAAACCTAGGATAGCCTAGGTCCTCAATCACACAGAACCTATATTTTCATTAGAACTGATATATCCTGATATCCCTAGGCTTCAGCTGGGCTGATTCTAATGTTGAAACAGTCAGTGTGTGTACATTTTTTATTTGGAAGTAGAAAGGCAAAAGACAATTGAAGAAAAAATTCCTATTGTTCATAGAAGAGCCCAGCAGTCACCTATGAAATATAAAGTTCAACCTTGATTTCTCCTCAGAATGAGGGAGCTCAAATCCATGTCTTCCATTTCCCCAAAGAATGCATTAGGAAGCAAGCTGGAAACTATTCTACCCCATTCAGCAGAAGCTGCATTATTACAAGGAAAAGAATTCAAGGTTTCTTGGGCCCAGTGGAAGGATCCCATTTGACAGAGCAACACAGCATCTCATTCATGATTCTTACATTTGTTATTGGGGAGAGAAATTTTACTGGAAGCCAAAACAAAAATTTGAAGTATTCTTCATCTCAGACAGATGCTCTAGTTTGAATGCAATATACAAATAGCACTCATTTTCTTGATGGCATAAATACAAATACAAATGCCTTGAAACCTGCTATAAACATATTTACTCAAAAGAATAACAAATCCATTGGTTTCTAGTGCTCAGTTTGTCAAAATTGAGAATGTTTTAATCATACTGAGGAACTTTCAACTACAAAAACAAGCAAAAAATGGACTCCACATGCCAACAGAAAGCACTTGCAAGCATTTTCAGAACTGCAACTTAGACATGTGACTTGGACCAAAATTATGCCTTCAAACATCTGATCTTTTGGGAGTTTCAATAAAATTCAGGCTTTTACTCGAAAATACGGAAAATAGAGAAGCAGAAGACAGCCATGAAAAGACAAAAAGCATAAAATCCAAAATGTTCCAATATGCTGCATTCTTCCACCATCACCTTCTGACAGTGGGTTGGTGCTTTGAAGGGATTAAAGGTCAAATAAGGCCTGCAATGTTTAGCAGGAGCAAAGACAGCATGCCAGAAACATGTTACATTATTTCTGCCTTCTCTAGTCTTACTTCCAATACACAATGGTACAAGGAAACAGACCTGGCATTTCTTCATGGTTTTACCCATTCAACACAATCCTCCAGTGTCAACTTACCAGATAGAAAGGTGGAACCAAACTGAGATCCTCATGTAGATGCTGAAATGTCCCATTTCTTCCTCCCTAATACAACTTCAGGTATGAAATCATGCCACAGAATTTGGTATCATCTCCTGGATAATGGTATTTCTCTGCCTTAATGGTGGAAAGGATTTTGAGGCTCACTTTTGGGAACATACAAATTCACCTCACACCTGACTGCAGCACTACATGAAGTGGAAACTGATCTGTTCTCTCCACCCCTCACAGTTGGCAGCTCCAACAAATGAAAATCTTGTTTGGGAAACACTTAGCAGAGAATTTTACACCTTGCAAAAACAGCAGCACTTGACATGAGCCCATGAACAGACCTCCTAGAGAGGCCATGGGACAGGAAGTTCATTTAAAAACTCCCCCAATTACATCTTCTTACCTCAGGTAATTAGATAATTGCCTGAGTAGCAAACATGTCCTAGAGAGTAATCAAACAATTGGAGTAACAAGGAGACAAATACTGGCCCTGTGAAATGGAAAGTTAATTTAAAATCAGCTGCTCCATCAGCAAAACCTGTTTGAAAATGGTGTGTGATACTAGGAAATGAAATACAAATATCTGGCATTAAACATGCTCAAACTGTTCATACTGCACAATAACATTCTTAATTAATAACTAAATACACTTGAGTCAAGCTCAGTTTGGTGCCTCTGAGAAACTAAAGCCTCATGACCAATACCATGCTCTAAAACTAATTAGTAGTTGGTGATTGTAGCCTGCTGGCACTGGGAAGCTGATGAACATTCCTCAGAAGCAAACAGGGCTGGGCTGGGGGAGGAGAGGGCTCCTTCCCTTTGGCTTCAGGCTCAAAGAACAGAAAAGGAATTCCACATTTCATACCTGTGAACATTGCAGCTCAGTTTCTTTCATTAATCTGGATAATGGGCTGCTGTTTGATGTGCTTGAGGCATTTTCATTGCTTGACATATGTGCAGTTCAGAATTTTTCGCCTGCTTGGATGACAGAAATTGAAATCTTAAAGTGCAATTAAATATTTTATTACCATTGTTTAATTAAATAAATACTGGACTAACTTGTCAAAGCAGACTTCACTGGCATGCTAGAACAGCATTTTCTTTTTTGTTTATGGATGTCATCTATGCCTAAATGCTGTGATGATCAGTGTCATTACTTTTAATAGTACTGGATGCATTCAGGGCAGAGGGATGGACTAATTACTGAGTATTCCACAGAAAACAGTTCTTTTCATTGCCCTAATCATTTGCTCTGTGACCCTTTTCCTTCATTTTAAATTGAAGAATGAATCCATTTCCAAATCCTAAACTGAAGTTCAGGTCAAACTTCAATTCCATACCAGAAGAAAGCCCTGCATTGTGTCACAAGTCCAAGTTTCTAATTCAGTGGACATGCTAAGGAGCAAGATCTGCAAGTCAACTTTCAACAAGTGAGATGTGGGTATTGGAGCATTTTCTTTCTGCTACCATCCAGCCACCTTGGAAACCTGGGTTGTTCTAAAGAATCCATGTCCAGGGGAAGCCCCTGAGCCAGTAAAAGCTCAGATGAGCAAGGGCTGAAGCTTCACTTGTATCTGCTGCTTTCCACAGGGTGAGATCCACATTCCTGTACAGACAGATGAATCTGCACAGACTCAGATCAAGTATGGAGAGAACACAGACCTGGTGACTCTGCTGAAAACAAAGCAGGGTTATTTTTCTGCCCTTCTTTTGGTTAATATTGTGAAGCACTACACTGAGAGCTAAGACAAGACAGGGCACTGCTGACCTCCAGTGAACCAGGTACTCAGCACCAGGACCAAACTCCTCAAGGCTGCTTCTGCAGTTTCAATATCTTCCTCTGGCTGGCTGGGAGATGATCCCCTCCACCTTAATGAACTGGCAGGAGACTAACACTCGTGCAGCCCTGAGTACACAAAAATATACTGCATCAGCATTATAAAGAACACCAAGTTTTCACAGAAAAAGAAAAGTTATTTAAAGTAATATGACACAAAGAAAAAGCAGGATGCTGTACATAAAATCTTTCTGTCATAGCCTAAATACAAGTAGTAGACACTTTATTTAAAGTCTTTATTCATAAGATTAATCACAATGCTCACATAATGTGTGCATCATTCAAAATGTGCCTTGGTGCAAAAAATACACAACGAGGACAAAATGCTTCTACAAACTAGTGAGCAGTACCAGTAAGACTAAGATGAACAAATGGAAAATGCTGAAGTTTCTTAAGCTTTGGATTTTAATGCAGATGGTCATGAGGCTGATCAGCAGAAATGTTCACTATCCATACATAGCAACTGAAACAAATTACAGATTTGGCATTTCTGATTAGAGCAATAGTTTACTACAAGAAAGGTCCCTTTTACATCAATACATGTCTGAATGCTGAAGAATTGCACAGTTTGAAATGAGTACCTGCATTCCATAACTCTAACCTGGCTTAGGAGGACATCCTGTGGCAGAATAATACATGAACAGACACTGCAACCTTCCCACACAAAAACCCCTCCTTCTGCAGCTGCTGCCCCTTGCAGCCAAAAATATTCCACACTGTGGAGAGACTCAGTGAATGTAAAAGCAGCGTCCAAAATCGGGTATAAGATAAAAGAGATTATTATTAAGAGAATCTGCAATTCTGAGACAAAGGAGGGGGTGAATGAGTGGATTCAGGAGGTTTCCTCAGTTACCAAGGCCTAAGCAGCCATTTTCCAATTTTGGAAGCACACAGCCCCACGTCCAGTATTCAATTTCCCCCTTCTCTGCTCTTGGATCAAACTGCCTTTGCCAGAGCCCTACCAAAAGCAGGGATTTGTGCAAATGTGACCTGATGGCATCAATCAAGAACTCCAAGGAATAGATGAAAGAGCCCCATCCTACTTCATCAATAAAATCTCTCATGAACAACTCCATGATTACTAGCACTTGAATCAGAAAATAGAGTTCTAGAGAGCTATTTCTGGATTTTTTGTTGCATTTATCTTAAAATCCATTTGATTTCCCTTGCCAGAGGCTGCTAGTAAATTCTGATATTCTTAAAATATCAGACAAAGATGGAATCTACTTTCACAATAATTTTAAAATTTAAAAATAAAGTAATCTGCTTTAGTTATAATACCATCATATAAATGATGGAATCAATTCATAACGTTCTGTTATCAGTCCAGGAAATAAGAAGTGAAAGGAAAAATAACAATTGAATGGCATGGTTAATGGTGGACATAGTTAGAAATTCACCACTGAAGACAACAGAAGTTGGGAAGGAGGAGAAAAAAACTTGGAAAAGAAAATGTCAAGGAAATTTTTGTCATTCTTGCTCCTGCCAGAAGACACAGGCTTGGGTCATGCTACTTCCTTTGATGAAAGGCCTGAGATGAGCTCAGTGGGTCAGAGCACGGTGTTAATCACAGCAAGGTTGTGGGTTTGATCCTTGTATGGGCCATCCACCTAAGAATTTGACTCCATGATCCTTCTGGGTCCCTTCCAACTCAGAATATTCTGTGATCATAGAAGCATTCTTCAACTCTATTTTTTCACTGATTTAGAAGAACTATCATAGAAACAGTAACACTGCTTTTCAATGCATTCTAAACTTAAATCCTCCCTATGGATGAGAAGAATTCTGGAATGCTGACTTTAAACACACAATTGAAATGTCCTGAAATATTTCTATTTACAAAGCGTTTGTAATCAGTCTCATTCTGTTCATTCTCAGATAATCCAGGCATTTCTTCCTTACTACAGTATCATTCAGAAACCCTGGATCTTCCACCCTATTCCCACATTTTTCATGTAATGTAAACTGACAAAAGAAGTTTGTGCATTCCCATAACTCAGTGAGCAATCCCAGACTTACTTGAAACAAACCTCCCCAGAAGAGTTCTGACAACACAAGGAACTGCACGACCAAATGGGCAGCTGGGTGACACTTCCAAGCACAGATCCATTGGCCATGAAGGCTGAGCAAAACAATTGTGTTTCTAATCAGTGGGGCCCCAGAGCAGCATGCTGGCAGGAGCAGCTGGAAAGAAACACCTACATACCATATTTCCATGTGTATATCTGGGGAAAAAGAGCTTAATTAGCATCAGTGAGGAGAGCTGAGGCCTTTCAAGTTCATGAACAGTATTTTTTAAACAATGTAGGATATCTCAGAGCAGGTGAGGTGCATGACAAAGCAGTTTCAAGACGAAGTTTGGATGTTTTTAAAGGGAGTTGATAAGATGGGGTGAATGCTGCAGCAGAGAGGTGGATTCTGTGATCCAATGAGTCACTTCCAGTCCCACATTGCTGTTCTGCAGGCAGAGATTGGGAAAGGATAGGGCAAAGCAAAGTAGCAACTTCCAGCAAGACCACAGCTGTTCACTGCCTTGGTCAGAATCAAACTTTAGTACAAAATAAAAGGAACCTGCTTTTCAGGTTATTCTGACAGAGACAAAGGGAAAACTGCATGGTTAAAATCTCACCATATACAAGGGGAAATAGGATCACCAAGTCTGCTGGTGACTACATGAAGTAAAACTCATTACTGAATAAAAAAATGAAATTGTCTTTATCTGGTCTCATCAAAGCTGCTGTGAAGAAGTCAACAGTATCATGAAGTGATTCTTCTGTCATTCTTGCTTCCTTCCTGCTTTAACTGCTTTTGCTTTCCTAGGCAAATCCATCAATAGGTAGAATACTTTGAAGAAAGGCAAAGCCCAGTATCAATGGAAGCACGTTGGTGTTGCAGAGGAGACTTGTATTTAAAAAACAGATCCTGCACATCTATTGCAGGGGAGCAACAGAGGGGTTACAGAGACTGTGCCACCAGAGCATTATTTTATCTCAGGGAAGGGGGAGAGGCAAAAGAAGAGTATTTACAAGTGAACACACTGTTCTTAGAAGCCTGAAGGAACACCTCCCAAGGTGTTAACAAATTCTCCCCGTGAGGGACAGAAATCTCTGCGCGCCAGCGAGGGAGCCTGCACAATGGGATTTCAGCCTCACCTGCCCCCATCAGCCCTGTCTGGTACAGCCAGCAGGATCAAATGCAAAAAGGAGGAATGCAATTTCTTCAGTCTCAGTGCTCAGACAACAAGGAAAAGGTTCTTATCAGCCAGTATCCAAAATAACCCAAGGTCAGGTTTCCAGGAACCCGGCTGCAGAGGGCACGACTTGAGCGTCCAACCCTCTGCATTCTCAGATCTCCTGGCTCCCTCCAGGCTCCTGATTTACATCTCCCACCTGCTGGGGCAATCATACACTCCCCAGCAGTAAGATTTGTCTCTCTGTGTTCTACATTGGGCTTGTTGAAGTTGCAAACCTCAGGTGGCTGCTCCAGTGGCCTGGGACAGGACTGGGCAGTCTCGCTTGGCGGGTGTTCTGAAAGGATTTTGCATCTCATCCTTTCAGCAGTCAAGTGAAAAATTGCTTGAGCATCTGGGATGACATGTACTTGAGGTTTTACACTTAGTCAAAAAGACATTTATCCAACAGATGGAAACATGACAAACTAGTCTCTAGAGTAAGCATGTCTTCTGAAAATCTCAAGCCTGAGTCAATATCTGTAGCTGGCAGGAGACTGTTACCATTTTAAAAGTGTCACTGCACACAACTTAGAAAATGTCAGAATCAATCTTCCCTCTTCTTTATATAAAAAATCAGTTGATAATCTAGGAAAGATTTGAGTAATCTGAGTAATTGAGAAAAAATCTAATACAATAGAGGAGCTATTTATACACAGGGTGAGTCAAAATTCCATTTGTTTTATGTACTATAATAAATTCATCCAAGATTTGAAACATCTTCAATGGGGCCTGATCTACAATTACAATCTTTTTCCAGCCTAGAAAGGTTGGCTCAAAGGATGACAAAAAAATCACAGCCCTGCTTAGCAGTTTATGCAGCATTTCATTTCTTAAAGACTTCAATGGAGGAAAGAAAATTGCTTTTGAGTTGATTTTATTGAGCAGTAGAGGCAAAAGAATGATCTGTTGATGTTGCTTTTATGTAGGTGGGAATTGTCAACGGCAGCACAGAAAACTTCAGTAGGAAACAAACTGAACACTGGGCGCAATCTCAACAACACATTTGACACTGGTCATCTTTGATATTTACTTCCAGCCCTGAACTTTGAAGACAGAGTATTTACCTAACTAGTAAGAGATGGTAGAGCTGTGTTTGTATGAGCAGACACAAATATTACCTTGATTTCCTTTACTTCCATCACATATTGTGCCATCAGAGTTAGGGAGAACTGAAAACATTTGGGCATGTAGACCTAATAAACTCTTGCCTAGTAAAAAACCAGTGACCTTAGAGTTTTGATTGCACAACTTAGCACAAGCCACAGGAAAAAGAAGATGTGACATTTCATCCTCAAGAGCCCTTTGTCAACAATTATTTGTTGAGGCAAAGTTCAGGGAAAACTGCTTTCTACTTCCTCACTGATATGATTTATTAGTATTATCAATAAGATCTTAAGAATATCTTTAAAGCTTTTGTTCTGCTTCAAGGGACTTCACAGATTATCTCCACATCAAATATTAGCAAATCAGAAAGAATAATCTGCATGAATCACCAGAAATTACTTGTCTTTACTCTTGGCACTTGGATTTTTTTGTTGTTGTTGTTGTTTTGGGGGAGTTTTAAATTTATTTAAATACTGCTAGCTTCTAGAATAGAAATTCATTAAAATGTTCTTGTCAAGACTTCATAAGCATGACCATGCTTTTGGAAATCAATGATTTCTGCAGCACCTCATTTTTTGTAAAATAACTTTCATTCTTGGGCAAGACCTTCCACTTGACAGACAGCAAATATCAACTCAAAGGAAAAATCCTAACTAAACAGTCAGATCACAGCCCTATGAAACTCAACAAGTTACACTCAAGCACTTAGAATTTTCCCCCAGGAAACTCTCTCTGAGTTCTACAGGTCTTCTTGGTGAATAGTTTTTGTAAAGTTGAGTATTTTTGGGGTCAGATCTCAGTACATCATTTTACTCTTTCTTCCTTGCTGCTTCCTCAAAAAAGAGGTGCTTTTAACCTGCATCATGCACTTACTCATTGCTCATAAACTGGCACATCACAGAGAATTATTATTCTTCTCCTCCATTTGTATCCAAAATTTGAAAGTTACCCCTGATTCCCCCTCAGACACACTGAGGAGTTCTCACAGGTGTCACATACTTCAGCAGAACTAATTCACCATCGTTACAGGGCTGCTGATAGATGCTTCAGCCTTAAAAGCACATTGACAGCCACCATTTTTCAAAAGACTTCAGAAGAAACCCACTTTTCAGCTTCACTTCAATCAAGAATAATGACCAAAGATTACACTGGCAAAAATACTGTGCAGTTATTCGTTCTCCTAGGACTCAAATCAGCTGGCATTAAAATTCCTGACCCTCTCTGTTGCAGGTATCTTGTAAAAGGCTGGAGCAGAGAAACAGAGTTTTGGTATTTTTCAGTGACTTTTTTTTAAACCATAGATGCTCAGCTGCTGAGTACACGTGAACATGCAGAAAGATCCAGAAAATCAGATTGAGAGTTGAAGAGAATACAAAAACCTGCAGGGAATTAATTAATTCTTACATTTTCCATTGCCTTTTTTCAAAAATAAAGGCCAAATCCTGAGGGACCAAGTAGCATTTACTATTCAAGCAATGGTTAGAATTACTCAGGCCCTACATATGATAAAAAGTAGATGTTCACAATAAGATCAAACCTCAAATGCTCAGGGATCAGAGAGTTTTTGAATGTGGTACACTACACTCTATAGTTTTGGTTTTTTTCCCAAATAGGATGCTGAGGATGCTCACAGACACCCAGCAGCATTTAAAAATATCTCCAACTCAAAGAAATTAAATGCTGCTCACCACATGACCTTAAAATCATCATGAGGAAAGGACTTCCCAGCTCCAGGGATTCTGCTGAGAAACATATTGGTTCTCTTAGCCAACTTTCTCAGTGTTATTGCTCCTAACCCCACGCTAACTCTGCTGCCAGCCTTTTATCATCTGCAATCACAGTTTGCCAAAACCTGCTTTACACTGGACTCTGGCAAAAGCCCCAGTGACCACCACACAGGCTGATGTAGTGCTGAAGGAAGTATCACATGTGGAATGACAATAGGAAGTGGTTCAGAAAGGGGGAGAGAGAGTTTGGGATAAAAGAAGGCTTATTTTACATGTATTGTTCTAAAACACAGCTTTTCATTGATGGATTGACTTCCTTCACAAAAGGCCAGCCACATTCACGTGTAAAGCTGCATAAATGCTGCAGCTCTCATGCTAAGGCTTGCAAAAGCTTTGGTACAAATTTCTGCATGGCTCACTACCTCTGCTCACCTGCCCACTTCCCTATTTTAAGTAAAGTCTGTGTAAAAAGTGCCATGGCCTCTGGCTTTGTGTTCTCACCTTCGTGGTCCATACTGGTGTTACTGGCTGCCACTAAGAGCCATCCCAAACACAAGTGCAACACAGCCTTGTGCAGACAGCTGTTTAAACAGAGTTTGAATGCTGAGATGGAGGCTTGGGTCCCATCCTGCTTTGTAGTCCATTTTTAGACTCCCTCATGAAAATGAATGCATTCATTGCTCAGAGCAAGTCCTGCTTCATCTGAATGAGGCAGCAGAATCAGCCTCCTCATCTCATCTTTGCTCATGGGCTCCCGTGCTACAACTCCTGTAAACAATCAGTCTCAGAGGACAAGCCGTGGCCAGAAATCCATCATTCTACTACTTTCACAAGTGTTGGAATGATAGAACATTCTTCAGTTCCACCATTCTTACAGGACTATCACATTTCTCTGTATTCACTGCTGCATTATTTTACAGCACTGACTCAGAAGAACAAAGGTAGCAATAGTATTGTCTGCAGCTAATGCTATGCCATTAAGTGGTGTACTGGATTTATGCAAGGCCTTCAATTTATCAGTTCCCATTTTATGAAGAATAAAAATATTTGAAATCAGGGAAAGCTCTCTTGGTTGCAGCTCTAGAAAAAGGTAAATGGTGAAGGCTTTGAAATAGTAAAATCACAGATATGGAAGACAACTTTCAGTCCATGTACCTTCTATGTTAGTTATGAAACAGAATGTAATCACTTCCCAGGGGAGTCCTTCATTATTAACCAGACAAGTAGATTCCCTTGTACACCTTTATACTCTACCATGTTTCCCTCTCTCACCCTAGCACAGAGAATAAATACTAGGATATTTTTTAAAGCATCAGTGAATACAGAGAAAATTTATTTTCAAAGGGCAGAAAGTACTAATTCCCTACAGTCTGCAGAATATGCTTACTTTTCCAACCACCCAATCAGTGGAGGCATCTTTCTGAGTTTGTAAGCTCACACCAGGAATATGCTTTGGAAGGGAATCTCCTGTTCATTCCCTCCCACCTTACCTTGTGTGATGCAGCCCAGATCAAAGAGTACAGCCAGACACCCCCAAAAGGCACAAAGCTGAAAGATGCACTCTACAGACTGCAGAGCATCTCCTGTGCCCCAGCTCTTGCTGGGCTTTCAGCTCACAGGACAAAAGCAGAGCAAGCCCAAAGCACATTCCCTCCTTTCCACCCACTCCCATGCAGCGTGGACATCAGGCTCCTGGCACCAAACTGGCTCCAACTGCACAGCACCACCTGCAAATGCAGAGCTGGACAATATTAGCTCAAGGTGGTGGGCAGGCTGGAGCCAAACTTTGCACGGCAGGATGTATTTCCTTTTTGAATCTCAGCTTTCCTCTTTATAAAACTTCCTTTGATTAAACCATTCTAAAAATAGATGGCTTTGTTTGCCTGGGAGGAATGGAGCAAGTTGGATTCACCTGTGCCAGGAAGTTCAGGATGGAAAGTTGAAGCTGTAGCAACCCCAGCACGTTTTCTGCATGCACAAAGACAATGCACTGAACGTGTGGGCTACGTGGTTCCTTTTATGGTGTCTAGAGTCTGCTATCAGGCTTATCCTGAAAATCCATCCAAATTTTCCCTGAAGGCTGAAAGCCTGTGTATTTATTTCAGCCTGCTTTGTGGCAAGCAGCTTCATCTCTCCACTGAAGCACTTAAAAAAAAAAAAAAGGCAAATTTGGAAATCACAGCTAAATTAAGGAGAGAGAACTAGGAATAGAATAGATTAATAAAATGCATTTATTTAGTCTGGGTATGAACAACTGAGATAGGTTTTGCTGTCTTTGCAGCACTATTGTAGAAAGGCTGAAGAAGGTGGATGAACCAACTCTCTCAGAAGACTGAAGTGGTTTTTTAAAAATGACCCCGATTTTTCTGTCCAAAAAATGAAAAAAAAAATGTACTGTGAAGAACAGAATAGTTCAGATGGAAAGGACCTACAATGATAATCTATTCTAATTTCCTGACCACACAGATACAAGTCTCTATAATCAAGAGATTTAGTGATGGACGTTGAGAAAATCATCCTATAAGAAATCAACACCTACAGCATTTCTTAAGCATAACAAAGCTAACTTCACAAAAATGTAGGATTTTTTAAAAGACATAAAAGATAAAAATATTAACACTGAGGTACTATTTCTAGTTACTTAATAACTTACCATTTTCATGCTTCCATCTCTAACATCTTCAAGAATTAGATACTTTGCAACCAAAATCTAATCAGAAAACAAAAAGACTGGCTAGAATCTGTAAAAGAAAACAAGTAGTGTATAACTCAATATTATGTTAGGAAGAATATTTATAGTAGATTCAGCTTGGTCAGCTGTAGCATTGAGGACATGGTTTAGTAATTTAGTGGCAAACCTTGTGGTGGTGCCCCAGCACTTGGGGATCTTTTGGATCTTAGAGTCCTTTCCAATCATAATGATTCTGTGACTCTAACTTGAGACTTAATGTAAAAGTTATGACTGAGCAAACAATACCAAACATAAGAACTTCATTTTGTGGATATTGGACAGCTTAGTGGATTCCTAATGGGAGGATGTGCAAGCTTCTTTTTAAACTGAGAGCTGTTTGGTGGCTTTCAGGGAATATTCCTGTGCAGTTTGGTGGCTTTCCATCAGAGATGTACATCACTGCAACCAGCACTGCTTGTCACCTACTTTTGCAGTTAAAACAAAGGCTAATGGCTGAATCTAAGAGTGAGATACCATTTCCTCTTTAGAAGTGCCCTCTTCACTCTCAACTGGCAGAAAGGAAGGGAGAAACTTCTTCAGTTTCCACGTGTTAGTTGGCTAAATCTCCAAAAAACAATTACTGTTGCTCAGTAATATTTACAAAGATTTTCACATCTGTAAACATAAATACCATGGTGATGTTCTGCATTTTCTAAAAGAAGCCTGAAGACTTCTTTTACATTCTTTCTGCCTAAACCATGTGATTCAATGAAATAGCAGTTGGAATAAAGGAGCAGTAATTGACTGATCAAATTTTTCCAGATCAACTAGAATGTGTTTTCTGTTGAAATAGTCTTGGTCTTGATACAGACTTGCAACTTTTGAAACCCTCCTGTCCTTCAAAGATTTGTGGAAAGAGACCACTATCAGAGTGGAGGAAGTCACTACTGAATTTAACATTTCAGCAACACAAATATCAACTCTGCAAATGCTGTGTCTTACCCAGAATTTCTGCAGATCTGGGCAGTCACTGGCGTGAATATTGATTAAAAGACTTTTTGTTCTTACTTCCTTTGAAGAGTGACAACTATCTCCAGCAATTATAAAGTTAAATTTCCTGTTCCACTGTCACTGAACTAGATAAGATGACACTCAAAGGTAAAGTACAGAGGGTTTAGGAAACTTGGATAAGAAAAGAAAAAGGACCCCTGAAGTATCCAAAATGTAGCTGCTAGAAGGGTGAAATACCTGCCAGGGGTGTTGGGGTTTTTGCCTGTATTCTATCTGATGTTTCTGTAGGAGTTCATGATACAACTTGGGCAGGATGAAGCTTGTTCCAGATAAAATCTGTCTTCCATAACTTGGCTTCGATGGCTTTGCAGCTTTGGTGAACACAATACAGCAAAACCTGTTAGAAGGGAGCCCTCTGCAGCCAGAGCTCCCTCCAGTCAATGAACATGGAGTGAAACTGCTCTGGGACCTTTCCTTGCCCTGCCTGTTCCTGCTGCTGCTCGCAGCTCAAAACCACTCTCAGGCACGGGTACTCTTCTCAAGGAAAGCACCTTCCCTTGGGTGACCCTCTTGGCCATGCATCACCTGCAGGTGCAGCTGTGTGTTAAACAGGGCAAGGCTGATGTTGGTTGGGCCCAGGCAGGAGGATGGATCATTTCCTTCCATAACTCCTTCCTTACAATCTAGCTTTGTTCAAGTTCCTCCTCAGCCTGTCAGCTGGTGCGACTGCATCTGCTGCTACCAGACTTTGTGAAAAGTGAAACTGAGAAACACAGCCTGGAGTATTGAAAAAGGATGAGAGTTCTATGAAGATTGAATATAGTTCTTGTTTCACTTCACTTTCAAGGCAGACAGCTTTAGTCCTTATTTATCTGTATGAGGTGAACTGCTCTGCTTAAGTCCTCTGTTGTTTCTGGGTGGGTCTACACAGGAAAAGTTATTTTAATGATCTTTTTAATGACCACTCAAACTCTGCTATATTTCTAGATGTTCTTACTGCTCAAAATTAATTGGGTTTGACTGTTTTTGTAATTGACTCAGAAAGTGCTTTAATAATTTAATTTAAGACTCCTGGCTGAAAGTGTCCAGGTTCTAGTTTCAATTAATCCATAAACTGGGTGTGTTTGGACTCATCTTCCAGAGCGTTCTCCTGCTGACACATCCTCATCCTCGTGCTTGTCCTGTTTGTTACACTGCTGTCATGGTTCTGGATCTGTTTAGTGAAGGACATCATGGGAGTTTATTTACCATATGGCTGCTGGGAGCAAGATGAATGGGGAGCTGACTAAGAATGTATTTATTATTTAAGAAAATCAGAGCCAAGGAAGAGAAGGACAAGTGTAGGGATCTCCAGAAAGCCTTCACCAAACTAACTGAGGATGGAAATAGCCATTGTCCATAGTTTTAAAACATTATTTGTATACGTCTTGCCTTCTCTAGGTACTTTAACCCCTTATAGGAGTAAGAATCTGAGATTGTGAGGTTTCTAATGCAGCTTCTGACCTGCAAAGATGGACAAACCAAACTGTCTCCTTTAATCAGAGCAAGCTTTAAATTGAAATTACTGACTCCTCTTTTTTGTAAGCTTTTCTAGCAGTTGTTTAGGAAACAACCATGACAAACCTGTTATTTACTAATGGAACCAGATACATGATCAGGACATGAAGCCAGCACCCAATAGCTGTGCTCTCAGCTAACTCTCTGAGAGCTGCTGCAGTCAATAAATGAGTCAATAAAGAGTACAATATGGATAAAATACTGAGTGAAATTAATCCCTGACAAAACTGACCTTCAGTCAGCAGTTATGTCCTTTAGTGTCCTTTAGAGTTCCATTGCTAAGAGCCAATAGTAGGAGTTTGTAGAAGGAATTAAAGCTTTTGGTTAGCTCAGGGTGGGGTTTATGTCTCTTCAGTACTTCAATCCCAGGAGGGTCAGCTCTTACAGTACCTGAACAACACTTAAGCCAGAAATGATCTGTAGAACTTACCCTGTGCAAACTTTTGTAAATTCAAACCGATATCACCTCAGTCTAGGGATCCAGCTATTCACATGTGAAACAAATGTGTCTTTGGGCAGAGGAGTTACCTCAGATTCACTGCATGGGGGACTTCTCCTTCAGACACACAGCATGGAAATGCTAAGCCTGAAAGCTTTGCAAAATTAGTATCATTTCAGAAAATCATCCATGTTAACCAGAATAACTTCCTAGGATGAAATCTTGCTTATTTATACTGCTTCTACTTTAAAAAATAAACAAACAACAAACAAACCTCAGCAAAACCCAAAGCAAACAAGCACCTCACCTTAAACAAATGACCAGAAAAAACCAGAGACAAACCCACTTCCTTTTTACCAAGGAGAGAATTGCTCCAGCTGAAGATTCTTCTTCTTACAGGTATTTTACAATAAGCACACATACAACTGAACTCCTCCATACCCCCAAATTCACCTTGCAGCTCTTCTTGAGATTGATCCCCCACCAGAATACAGAGATTCCCACAGCTCCATGTGAGGCTGCAAAGCCAAACAAGCTCAGAAACTTGCAAAAGAACTACAATGGATTACAATAGGCTTTCAGAACCTTTTTTTTCAGACCTTCAAATTTTACTCAAAATTTCACAGAAGAGATTCCAGAGAAATGGGACCATGCTATTCCAGTACATTTCTGAAATAATTTTTACCTTTTGTTAATGCTTGCCAATTTCCTGTTCATTAAACTTGTGAAGCTGGCTAAGAGGAAATAATTCTATGGTGATGAAATGCCTTGCAGTACCCCAGAGAATTAATTCTTTTCAATCCACAGAACACATTTAACACTTTCATAGAATCATAGAATACTTTGGGTTGGAAGGGACCTTTAAAGCTCATCCAGTCCTACCCCCTGCAATGAGCAGGGACATCTTCAACTCAATTAGGTTGCTCAGGGCCTTGTCTAACCTGACCTTGAGTGTTTCCAGGGATGGGGCATCCACCACCTCTCTGGGCAACCTGTGCCACTGTTTCACACCACATTGTAAAGAAATTCTTCCTCTTCCCTAGCCTGAATCTACCCTCTTTTGGTTTAAAACCATTGTCCCTTATCCTATTGCTACAGGCCCTATGAAAAAGTCTGTCCCCATCTTTCTTAAAAGTGCTCTTCAAGTACTGAAAAGGCCCATGAAGTCCTCCCCAAAGTCTTCTCTTCTTCAGGATGAACAACCTCAGCTCTCTCAGCCTTTTCTCACAGGAGAGGTGCTCCGGCCATCTGATCACTTCTGCAGCCCTGCTGAGGACCAGCTTTTCTGTATGACATAAAACCATGCCACATGAAGCCAGAAATCCCTACTGCTTAATGGAAGGGGACTACTTTCAGAGCCAGATCCAGCCTTTTTTCTAATATCTGGCAATCTTGCAATGTTTGTCCTGATTTAGGTCATGTTCTGCTAGTGGCTTTGGTTCTCTTCTCCCACCTCCTCTCTTCCTAAAATGTCTCCTTGATGCAATTTCTTTAAAAACTAAAGAGGTTTCACCAAAATAGGAAAAAAAATTACATCTGCACTTGAGCAGCCGCATTTGCTTTAAATGGATTTTAGGGACTAAAGAATGACAATTTAAAATTATTCCACAGAAACGCAAAACAATTTTAACATACTCTTAGTAGACTGGATTTAATAAAGGGAACCTTAGATCAAACAATGGAAATGCTGTTTGCTGTAATCTAACGGTTTAACCTTCTTGCACCTATTTAAAAATACAGGTTTGTAATAACATGCTCATGCATACAAATAGCCATATCTTTTTTAATTCAAAAAAGGTTTTGAACTTTTCAAATGGGTAACAAGGGAAAACAGAAGGACTTCACTGCCTTCCAAAGGTTAACCTGGATTTATAACTATTTGCCTGATTTCCCTGTGTTTTTGCTTCCTCCTGAGAACTGAAAAGGCAAAGTAGCTTTTCCTCATCCTTTCTCTAGCTCAAGTGGATCTTTGATATCTAAATATCAGCAAATGTGGTCCTTACAGAAATATAACAGAGAATTAATGTTCTCTTTTTTTCACTAATAGAAATCATATTAATGTATTAGAAGAAATTAAGATCTTTCATTTTATGTGTTACAACTGTTTTTATATTTCTTCCTTGTGTAATCCCCTGTTTTATTTTGCCAGCATAGTCCAGAAGATGTAAGTGGATAAGAAATATTGCTCAAGTCAAAAGATTTACAAAGAATAAGAGTGGGGATTGTGAAGAATGCATGTATTTTATGATTGGCTTTTCGCAAATATTAAAATGTATAATATATGTGTTGTGTTAGAAAGTAACGCTGTATTAATTCTCTTAAGTAGTGTGTTAAATATAGTTTTAGGTTACAAAAACTGTTAAAATAGAAACGATGCTATGTAAGATACTTTTTTTGTGTGAAGAAAGGACTTGCAGTGAAATAGCAGCCACAGGACACCTGAATCTTTCAGAGAAAAAGAATTTCTTGCCCTCTTATCAGAAGAAACGAACTTCTTCCCGCCTCCAAGGCGCTGTTATGATTGGAAGGAAGAAGTTGATGATGACCAGACAGAATCCTGTGTTAGAATGGAATTTATGCATCATGGATGAGGTGTATGAATATGCAACAGGCTATTACTTTTAAGGGTTAATCCTTTGCTAACGTGGGTCCTTTTTTGGGTTCGTGCTGCCCAGAAAAAGGTACCCTGCGAGCTGGGACCAGCTCCGTGGCAGCCAAATCCCGGCGGGAGATAGCAATAAAGTGCTTTACGGCAGGGCTGCTTTGCGGCACCTTTTACGACAGCCGCGCTTTACGGCACCTTTTACGGCAGCCGCGCTTTGCAGCACCTTTTACGACAGGGCTGCTTTACAGCACCTTTTATGACAGCCGCGCTTTGCAGCACCTTTTACGACAGCCGCGCTTTACGGCACCTTTTATGACAACCACAGCTAGAAAACAGTGAACCAAGCGCACAGGCAAGCCACAAGAAATGCTGTGGGCTGGCAGCATCCCAGCAATTTGGGGAGCAGAATGAAGGGCTGCCTGTTTGCAGCTTCCTCCTGCTTGTTCCATCGCTTAAACAAGAACCCAAAGAACATTCTTAAAATGTTTTTTTCCATTAACTTGGGTTTCCAGAGCTTTGCCACCATTGGCCTCTTGCAGGAGGTGACAAGACCTTTGTTCACATACACAGCATGCATATGTGCACAGATGTGGCCGTGTTGGCAGGGGAGGTCACAGGGCATCCCCTGTTCACACATTTCGTTATCCCTAAAATGCTGAATGGTGCCAGAGCCCCCGCCCTCTGCTCCTGGATGTGCCTGCCAAAGGTCAGGTCACCAGCTCCAGAGCATTGTTTTAATTCTTAGGGCTGAGGGGCATCCACCCAAGCCAAGCCAGGACAAGATGAGGATTTACAGCTTAAAACCAGGATGAACAACTGTCTTGGTTTAGAGACAAGTTTAGGAGAAAAACACTCTGGAAGAAGTGAATCAATGCTGAATAAATTCTAAATATTGAATCGTCAGACCTTACGCCCCACATAAACACACAGTAGGAAAAAAACCAAAGTGCCAGGGAAAGAGGCAACATGGTGGGGAGAAAAAAAATGGTGCTGGCCCCTGCCTCAAGGGAAAAAGAAACCAAAACAAAACATTCACGCTGCAGCTTGGGCAAAACAGATGGGAACCTGTGGAATTGCTGGTGTTAACAGCTGTCTCAGTTTCGAGACAAATTTCAGGAGAAAATGCCCTGGAATGAGCGTTTCATCTAAAGAGAAAGAGTTTCAATACCTCTCTCTTCTTCTGCCAATGACACAAATGGATAGTGGTGAGTGAAAGTGCAAAAAAAGAGAACTGCTGATTAACTAAAAAATAAAACCAAACCAAAAAAATAAAAACAAAAGACCAAAACTAAACAAAACAAAAACAAACAAAAAAACCCCCCATATCCATATTAAAAAAAAATATTCTTTTTTTGTGTTGTAAAGAGAATTTACTCTGCTTTCCAAGCTCTTGGGTTCAGGATGCCCACCAGACACTGCAAGGAAGGCCAAGCCAAAACAGTTCAGGGAAGAAAAAAAAAAAAAACCCAAAAAAACCCAAACAACCAAAAGAAAAAAAAAAACCAAAACACACCAAAAGGATTTGCTGGTGAAAAGCCTCCAGAGCAGGGGAAGGAAGAAGAAGAAGCTCCATGCCCAGAGCAGCAAAGTGAAGCCAGAAAGGCCGGGCAGGCACAGCCAGGCAGGGCAGGGGCAGCCTGAACAAACCCGAGCAGGTCCTGGTTCCCATTCACAGAATCACAGAATTTCTAGGTTGGAAGGGACCTTTGAGATCATCGAGTCCAACCCATGTTCTAGCACCTCAACTAGATCATGGCACCAAGTGCCACATCCAGTCTTTATTTAAACACATCGAGGGATGGTGACTCCACCACCTGCCTGGGTAGATGATTCCAGTATTTGACCACTCTTTCTGTGAAAAACTTCCTCCTTCATTCCAGCCTATATCTCCCTCAGCACAGTTTGAGACTGTGTCCTCTTGTTCTGTCTGTTCTTGCCTGGAGAAAGAGACTGACCCCCAGCTCACCACAGTCACCCTTCAGGAAGCTGAAGAGAGTGATAAAGTCACCTCTGAGTCTCCTTTTCTCCAGGCTGAGCACCCCCAGCTCCCTCAGTGGTTCCTCACAGGGTTTGTGTTCCCAGCCCCGCACCAGCCTCGTTGCTCTCCTTTGGACATGCTCAAGCATCTCAATGTCCCTCCCAAACTGAGGGGCCCAGAACTGGACACAGCACTCAGCGTGTGGCCTCACCAGTGCCAGTACAGGGGAAGAACGACCTCCCTGCTCCTGCTGGCCACACTATTCCTGATACTAGCCAGGATGCCATTGGCCTTCTTGGCCACCTGGGCACACTGCTGGCTCATGTTCAGCCGACTGTCACCAGCATGCCCAGGTCCCTTTCCTCCTGAGCACTGTCCAGCCACACCGTCCCCAGCCTATAACACTGCAGGGGGTTATTGTGGCCAAAGTGCAGGACTTGGCACTTGGACTTATTGAACTTCATCCCATTGGATTCTGCCCATCCATCCAGCCATTCCAAGTCCCTCTGCAAAGCCCTCTGTCCCTCTGACAGATCGGCACACGCTCCCAGCTTAGTGTCATCTGCAAATTTGCTAATGAAAGACTCTAAACCCTCATCCATGTCATCAATAAAGATATTAAACAGAACTGGCCCCAGCACAGAGCCCAGAGGGACACCACTGGTGACTGGCTGCCAGCTGGATGCAGCACCACTCACCACCACTCTCTGGGCCCGGCCATCCAGCCAGTTGCTAACCCAGCACAGAGCGCTCCTGTGCAAGCCACGGGCTGCCAGCTTGTCTAGGAGTGTGCTGTGGGAGACAGTGTCAAAGGCCTTGCTGAAATCCAAATAAACAACATCTACAGCCTTCCCTGCATCCACCAGGCGGGTTACCTGGTCATAAAAGGTTGGTCAAACATGACCTACCCCTCCTAAACCCATGGGCGGGTCCCTGGTTCCCATTGAGCCACAGCAGCCGATCCCGGGCACCCGGCAGGGGTCAGGGAACAGAGCATCACCATAAAACAGCCCAGCAGCAGCAGCTGAACAGGGACATTTGGGATTCTTTGCTCCCGCCTGGCTTTGCCAGCTCCGGAGCAGCCCTGGCTGTCCCGCCGGGTCTCTCTGCTCTGGGACCAAAACCAAAGCATCCAATCCCACACAAAAGCCACTCGAGGATGGCTGTCCCAGCCCCCGAGGCCAGGCAAAGGAAAAAACCCACCCCCCTTGCCTAAGCTAACAACAAACCCTAGCTAGGGTTAGGAAAATTAATCTGTAGCCATGATATTTTCTGAGAAATCCTTTCCTTAGGATTTTTTTCTCCTGAGAAGCTGAGAAGCCTCAGAGGAAAAGAAAAACAATAATTATGTGCTGCTGTGGAATGCAGCAGGTGCATCTGTGATTGGTCTCATCTGGTTGTTTCTAATTAATGGCCAATCACAGTCCAGCTGTCTCGGGACTCTGGTCAGTCACAAGATTTTATTATCATTCCATTCCTTTCCTTTCAAGCCTTCTGATGAAATCCTTTCTTCTATTCTTTTAGTAGAGTTTTAGGATATCATTTTCTTTTCATATAATATAAATATAAAAAAATAATAAATCAGCCTTCTGAAACATGGGGTCAAGATTCTCATCTCTTCCCTCATCCTGGGACCCCTGTGAACACCACCACATTAATTCACAAACACCAGGGGTTTATGTCCAAAAAGGAGACAGAGGAGTCCTTTCTAGCTTTGTCTGAATAAAGGAAGAGGCCATGGGGCACTTGCCTGGGATCTCTCACATTTTTGGAGGACACAGCCTCCCTTTTTATCCCAATTTCCTGGCTGCATTTCCCTTCTCTCTTTCCCCATTGGCTGAGGTACTTGAGAGGTACAGACTTCCCAGAACACCTGATCCCAAAGATTTCCCTCTAAAATATAACCCTCCCTTTTAATTCTTAATTCTTACAGAAATGCAAGGTTTTTCTTCCCTGTTGTTTCTTTCATCTCTCAACGTCTAATTTTGTTTCTCAGCAAACCTAAAGTTTATTTGTAAAAGCAAATATCCTTTTCCATTCATCAATCAGTGGAATCCTTCCCATTGTTTCTTTTACCTTCCAGAGCTATAGTTTTATCTACCAGCAGACCCACAGCTTGTCTGTAAAGACAAATCTGCTGTTCCTCTCACTAGCAAAGCAAAAACCCCACAAAACCCCAGAGCACAAAATACCCCGGAGTGAGGCTGTGGAAGAGCCCCAGGGCTCCCTCCTGCCCCAGACCCAGCTCAACCCAACATCAGCCATCCCTGGCCATGGGGCAGGGAACACAAAACCTCCCCAGGACAGCAGCTGATGCCTGCACTCGTGTGTTCCACCTCAAAACCAAACAGAGCCTGAATGCTTGCAGCCTAATGAGACACGTCAAGATTTAGACTGAATCTGCCATTTCATCTTCACCACACAGACTTAACACATGGAATATCATTTCCTGTATTTCACATGTACATCCATAGGGAAAATACAGCCAGATCCTGTGCCAGACATTGAACTGCTCTCCTCAGCTGCTTTTCATCTTTGGAACCTCTTTAGATGTGCAGATCAGCTCTTTGGTAAATATTTTAGCCAGTCACAAATATTCAGCAATAGAAAGAACAGTAAGGTCATATTTTTGCTTTCCAGAGCAGTTTACTCTTCCCACAACACTTGATGAAATATTTTGTGAAAATCAAGCCTCTAACAATGCAATTAAATATCAGCTCTCTTTCTGCTTTTATTAGGTGAAAACACACAGATTAAGATTTAAACAACTGGTGAAAGGAACCCTCTGCAGTGTTTAGAAGTTGCCTCCTTGATCTGAAGAAACTTGGAGAAGCTTTTTAAAGCACATACACCAACACAAACGTTTATAGGTAATATCCACAGGAAGCACACCACTTCTCTGCAATAGGAATCCAAAGGAAGCCTCTTGTATTTGTAGGGTTCCCAGATGAAGGGAGGAATGATGAATCTGACTCTGTGTTCTTAGAAGGCTAATTTATTATTTTATGATCCTAGAATATATTAAAGAATGCTATATTACAACTATACTAAAGAATTTAGAAAGGATACTCACAGAAGGCTAAAAAGATAATAATGAAAACTCATGACTCTCTCCAGAGCCCCGACACAGCTTGACACTGATTGGCCAATAAGTCCAATAAGTCAAAATAATTCACAGCAGAAACCAAGGAAACAATCACCTGGTGGATAAACAATCTCCAAACACATCCCAAAGCAGCAAAACACAGGAGAAGCAAATCAGATAATTCTTGTTTTCCTTTTCTCTGAGGCTTCTCAGCTTCCCAGGACAAGAATCCTGGGCAAGGGGATTTTTCAGAAAATAGGAATGTGACAGAAGCCCAGAGCAGCAGGGGCTGTATGTGCAGATAAAACCAGCTGATGGCTCAGAACTGACTGCACATTAATTGTTGCACCCCTCCCTTACACTGGCCTTGTGACAAAAGGAGAAAAGTCCTTTTATTCCCCTGCCTTCCTGTACCCTGCCTGTGCTATCAAGGCCTACCTGGAAGGGGAGAAACAGGAGATAAACAAAATATTATTGGGGGTTCAGAAGAGCAACAGGAGGGAAGGCCTGGAAGGTATGAGGTGTCCCAAAGATGACACATTTGCATTCCAAAGCACTTGAGGAGAATGAGCTGCCAGCAATAAGACAACCCAGAGATGTATCAGGGCCCAGACTTTAACTAAACAAAAGAAAAATCCCATTCGTTGCTATCATAATTTTCATCTAAACAGAATAGATTGAAAACGTCTTTAGGGCCAAACTCCTTGCCATTTGCCTAATGCACTGATTAAGTGACATTTTCTTTTAATTAATTGCTTCACAATCTTTTTATTACTGAAATCAAGTTGAACAATTCCATATTGTATGAAACTAAGGCTAATGGGAACAGTAACATTAGTTTCTACTGAGTCAATAACTGGACAAACATCACAGACCTTTAATGGATGCTAGGATTGTTTTGTTTGACAGAATTGTTTTCAGATCCAAAAGTGCCCATCCCTTCTCAAAAAGCAACATTAGTGCTATGGGGTACAATTAAATATGACAAGGAATGTACATTTTAGGTACCTAAATCCAGAGAAGGTTCTCAAATGCAGGGGTGGGGGAAGGGGAGGTTTGCCAATTATGATTTCAGAAATATTGAAGAACCCAGTAATGTCACGTCTCCAACTCTTTTCCAAGACTGAGTTTACCAAGGATCACACCATGGCCAGGATTTCACAGAGCACTAAGACATCTAGTGAGGGAAAAGCATACTGCAAGTGGAATTACTGACTGTTATGGAAACTGAGCAGAGTTGGTTCAGCTATGAGATGTAGGCAGCCTGTGGGATCCCTGCTGCAGGTCACTTATTGCCTCATGATTTTTCACTGTACATTCCAAGTTCTCACAGCTCTCAGGGAAAGAAGTGACTGCACCAAAACACAACTCACTGCAGAGCCCTGGGCTTTTATCAGGTCCTTGCTTTAGTGTCACAGAGCTCGTGTCACAGCAGCTCACAGCAATCCTGTCACTGCTTTTGCCAATGTGCTGGGCTGGCACTGAGTCCTACCCATTCAACACACACCTGGCACACTTAGTATTTAAATTGTATTTAAATTACAATTCAGAAACTGGCATCAATCCCATGGCACAGGACGTCTAAACCATCCTTTCTAAAGGAAAAAAACAAGCTCTCCACTACTTTGTTGACATAGAGTATAACAAAAACCTGGAATGATTTAATTCCTGATTCAATAAAAAGATCAAACTAACTATTTTCCCTATGGCCCTGGCAAACACAGTTCAAAAAAAATTTGCCACTGTCAGCTTCAAATACACCAGAACTGCTTCTTGGGGCTCACAAAATAAAGAACATGAGTTCAGAGCAGATCCCTTCCTGTTCTGCCAGGAAAATGTGTGTGGAAAATGACATAGGAAAGATGTAACACCAACACATGAATAACGCTCAAGAAACTGAAATGTACTCCTGCAAACTGAGGCTGAAATTATCAAATGATCACAACAAAAAAAGTGGAGGGTAAAAAGAAACTGATCAAGGTATTGTAACGGGTTCACTGTAAGTTGCAAGGTTTGGAAATTATAAGAAATGTTCAAACACCTTGAAATTGAAAATTTACGTCAGATTCCCCGATTTATTTAATTTTCTTTATGAATTTCTCTTTTTTCAATCTAAAATAAATAGTATTCACTTTTGTACACAATAAATAGCACATACTGTTTATACACAACATCTGTATTTCTTTCCCTATCTTTCACTAAGAAAAATATATTCCTTACAAGAGGAGCAACGGTACAAGGATTTATTTTTTCCTTCAACAACTTCAGGGGAAAAACACATATTTTCCCTGTCTGCTGACATGTAGGCAGACCTGCACTACCCATGTTTTACTGGACAGACATTCTTGTATTAGGACTCTGCTTAGGTTTTAATTACTTATGTTTGACCTGGCATTTTCAGATTTCTTGGTATTTAAACTTTGCTTTTTGCCATGTTGTGAAAAAATTATGGATTGAAAAGCATGGGAATCCCATAAATCTTGAGTTCAGACTGACTTCAGTTATCTAAGAGAGTTTTCTGCCTCCCATTGATTAGGATTCCATCATTAGTTCTTTTCACGTACCAAATTACTTTTTTACAAATCTCTTGTATTACAGTCCAGGCAGAAACTCCTCAGCCAGAATTTCTCAGAAATTTCTGACCATCTCACCAGTTGCAACACGTCTGTATTTAACAAGGTGTTTGCCCAGCTTCTGGAAAGCAGGAGCAAACAGAGTTGGGTAAGCTCGGAGCACGAGTGAGTCACAGGCTGAGCGACAGTGAGCACAAACCCAAAGCTTTTACTCTGGGTATCCCACTCTCCTGAAAGAACATATTTTAAAGTACACTCAGCAGATTTCATTTAGAAGATCCCAGTTTTTTCACATACCACAATCTCCAATTCTGCACTATCATTACTGCCCTGCACTCCAAGCATTTATGCACATCCTGCACTCCCTACCTCACCACTGCCTCAACTGCACAGGCTCCAGAAGTCCCCTACAGGTTTCTTCACCAAAATCATCTTCCAGACAATTTGCAGGGAGCTTAATTTAACAGAGTAAAATTTTGGGAGTATTATTTTTTGCTTTGGTTTGTTTTGTTGCAGCAGGCAATGATGCTGGGGACTGTCACTGTCCTATTTTCTGGAAAAATCCCTTCGCCAGGATTTCTTCTCCTGGGAAGCTGAGAAGGCCCAGAGAAAAAGGAAAACAATAATTATCTGATGATTGCTTCTCCTGTGTTTTGCTGCTTTGGAATGTGGTTGGAGATGGTTTATCCAACAGGTGGCTGTTTCATTGGTTTCATGTGAATTGTTTTACCTTAATGAGCAATCACAGCCAGCTGTGTCAGGACTCTGGAGAGGGTCACAGGTTTTTTTTTAGTATCTTGTTAAGCCTCCTGTGAATATCCTTTCTCTATTCCTTAGTATAGTTTAGTATAGCATTCTTTAATATCATACAATGCCATAAAATAATGAATTGGCCTTCTGAGAACATGGAGTCAGATTCATCATTTCCTTCCTGCCACGGGGACCCCACAAATACCACAGGGGACCAGATGCACAACCCACACTGGCCATTGCTCTGTGGCCCATTTTGGTCCTGCTCAAGTCACACTGGAAACTCCCCAAGGACTCAGGATATTCTGTCTACCCAAAACCTACACAGCCACATAGACAAAATTTGTGTTTTTAACTTCTGAGACTGCTTCTCAGTCTCCTCCATCTGACTGAGAGTTAAATTAACTATGAGACACCAACAACTGAAACCTGACAGACAGGGACAACTTATGTCTGAGGGGAACTGGAACCCAAACAAATAGAAATTGGATTTTGATTGGCCAAAAAGCACAACGTGCATTAGTTGATTCCTCAGTAGATTGCTGGAACATTAGTTTACAAACCACAACAATAAACCTCCTTGATTTCCACAGCAGCTTTAGATGCTGTTCTTGGCTTGTTTTTGATGGAAGTGGGATCCAATCCAGGATTGTAAGGCAAGAATCCCACAGGTAAGGCTCAGAACGGAGCTGTGGCAGTGACTACACCAGCCACAGCAGCTGCTGCAGGAGCCAGGGGCTGCAGAGCACAGCTTGGACACGTGGCTCTGTGAAGCAGCAGACCCCACTCAGCAGTGCCCCCAGAAGAGCAGTGGAACACCCAGGAACATCCACACACCTCTGCAATCACCTGCCTTTCTCAAAGAGCACTGCTGCACCCTGAGCGTGCCAGTCAGGGCTGAAGCTGGGTGAGATGAAAGCCAACCCAAGTAACTTCAATTTTCCCTTGGCCTCCCAGTACTTGAGAGAAATTTTAGGAAAGGCTTATCAGATTTACACTGCTGAGCAACTTCTCAAAAATCTACCCACTTAGACACATACCATAAACAGATTACCTGAGGAAAAAACAGCCTTTAAAAGCACTCTTGAAAGTACAGAGCACTGCAACCAGTGATGTTACAAATCAGGCTACATTTGCAATCTGTGAGAGGCTCTCATCCCTACCCCTCCCTTCTCCAGGAACAGGGAGAACTCGTTTATCCAGAAAACTGGATTACAAACTCTGCCTCAAGCTGCTGGGAGTCAAGCTTTCATATTAGACTGCCTGAGCTGCTGGTGGTTTTTTGTCTTATGGTTTTTGCTTTTGATTCCCCTAAAAAAAACCACTGAGGGAATTTGGGGTGGACTTAAAGTGCAGAAAAGTAATCTACAAGTTATCTTTTGTAACTGGGAATAGGAAGGAAAACTTTAACTAAGTAATAACTTTGCTGTACATAGCATTTATTTGTGTGGTATTGCACACACATAATTAGTTCTAATTTACTGCCAAGGTTTTTCTGGGGCTTTGTTTTTGAAAGGGCAATCACTTCTGGCTTTTAATGTTAGTTCCAGACATTGTTTGAACTTGGTTTATGCTCTACCAGTAAGTCCTTAGTACATTATTTTTAAAAGTTCACATTTCCAATTGGATTGAGTTGCCTAGCAGAGCACGCCTTTAATCATAATCAACAACAACAGCATGGCAGCAAAGTAAGAAACAAAATTAAACCAAAGTCATGGAGAACACATCCTGATCTGGTTCCTAGATAATATTTAATTGCATTTGCTGGAGACAGTGCCTTTCACAGAGATGTGTCACTGGAGCAGTCAAGCCCTCCTTCACATGCCAGCCACCACCAAAAAGCCAGATTGTTTCAGACAATTGAACCAATTGCTTGAAAACCATGGGAAACAAAGAAATCTCCCCTCACTCGGCCGTGCAGGGCAAGGCAGCCTCCCAGAGCCTGGAAAAGCACCCATGTGCTGTGCACCTGGCAAGCCAAAGGGCCATTTCTGAAAGCCAGCACCTTCCAGACATGCCATGGCTTTGGCAGAGAGAAGTTACTTAACATGTCCTTGATCTAGCAAAGATTCAGATATATAACTCGTGAATTTTAAAGCAAGCTCTTTGATTTCAGTACAAGGCAGCATTTTTCACCCGTTATAAATTGTCTCAATGTTAATTAAAGAGCACACTGTGTAATTCTATGAACTATACACACCTAGACAAGAATTCTTTTTTGAGAACACGATAATTCAATTTACTTTCCTTTTGTGTTAAGAAACTGAAGCAATACTAAAACTTAGCCAAATGTTTTTCATACATTTAAATATACACATATATTAGGACTATGAGAGAAGTATGGATGAAATCTTTATGCAAACAAAAAAGTAATTTCATCTATGTTTCTACTCATGAAAAAGTCCCAAGATAAAACAGAACAAAAATGCTTCCTAGTATTAAGCAGAAAGGAGCAAACAAACCAATCCCCAGACAGGCTTTGTAGATCACATCAGCAGCTTTGAGGTGTGTCCTTTGCTTCCCAGTGATTTGGTCTAGCAAGCCTAGACTGTAAATCCTTCCTGTACAGGACTTACACAAAATTTACAACTGAAAACGTGCAAAACTAAAAGCAAACAGTAGCACAGAATTGCAATCCCTGTGAAATCAAATTGCCAATTCAATGTTTCTCTTCCCAGCCAGCCTCCCTGTGGAGCACACAGCAAACACAAGTGCAGTGCACAAATATGAGTCACCATCCACACACCCACGTCCTGCCAAGCCAGCTGTGTGCAGCAAAAGCTTAACTCAGATCCCAAGGGACACAGGGATAAAAACAATCAGGGTTTTAGCACCAGCAGAGCATCATCACTTTCATGAGCATCATCATTTTCCCACCTCAGGTATTCCCACTGAAATATCACATCCCTGAAATATCATTCCAACTGCATCCAAACCCAACCTAAAACTTCCCACAGAGAGCCAAAGCCTAAAATATTGTCCACTCAGCATTTAACACACAAGTTTTTTTAAAAACCATAAATATGATTAAAGGATTTTTCACAGACCTGGAAAAAACCCAGAACAGTATCTCTCAAAAGTCACCTTGCTATTTTCATTCATTTCATCCTTGGTACTCGGGTGAGAGAATAAATTACCTCGAGCTGTTTAACCCTTCTGCTCAAAGTATTTTATTTTGCATGTATAACCAAAAGTTTGTGGATCAGAGACTGAAACTCACATATCTTATTGTCTAGGCCACTGGCTCTGGAATTACTGTTACCTGTAAGCTATTTTAGAAAAACCACAACCATTGCAAGAAGATGTCAAAAGTTTCAAGAGGAGAGATGTTAAATCCTGTAAATCTATTGACATGGACAGTAAATGAACAACAAATCACTGGTTCAATTTAACTAGGCATGAAGGAGATGAACATTTTAAGTGACTGTGCCAACCATTTAAACTGCTTTACCAGATGATTATGCTTTAAAAGTCTCAAAGGCTTAAAGGTAAGTGGCAATGACACTTTCCAATACTTTTAAAAGGCACAAAATTGAAGCTTCCTGTCCTTACTCCTGTTTAAGCATTTTAATCCTGAAATCTTACACCTCTGAAGTAGTCTTGGAAGAACCCTAACAATTTTATGTAAGAGCAACACACGCACACCACCTGAAATAACAAAAAAAAGGAGATTTTTTTTCAAAGATCTGTTCCTGCTGGAATCTTGTGAAATGTGATCAGCACATCCATCCAGTTCACTCAGGAAATGACATAAAATATTTTCCACTTTTAAAGCTGGAAGCAAAAATAGTTCCCTGGTCAGCATTGAAGCATGGACTGTACAAATAAATCAATAATAACATCAGCCTAAAAGACTCAGTTAAGAAAAAAAAAAAAGAGAAGAATATCAGCAACAGTACCTAAATCCTAGAGTTTCTTCAAATTACATTCTCTGCAACATTTTGTATTAGTAGTTGATTAAACCAGTATGAAAATACATTCCTTGCTAAATTCATTTGGGTTACATTACCCACTTTCTCTCCACCAAGAATGCTGGTAGCTTTACCCTCCCATTTTCCTTCCTGAGAAGCAGAAGAATTTGGATATGAAACAGAGCTAAGGTCTGAAAGCCATTTGAGTTTGGAGAAGGTACAAGGATGTTCCACACAGGTCATGTCAGCTGCAATGGGCTGAACATCACAAACAAGAACCAGCCAGAAACTTCAGTGCTCACCCCTGGATCAGTGCAGCAGCTTTGGCACTTATTAATAAATATCCCTGTCCAGATCCTGCTGCTCAGGGCACCTCAAGCTGTTGCCACGCACATTTGGCTTGGGACACCTGTGACAAACTGTGCACACAGAGAGTGGCATAGGAGAAAGTGCTGGATGGGCACAGTAACTCACTTTTCCCAGGGCAAGACTGCATAAACTTGGATATTGTGGGAAATAAAGAATGCAGCAGAGGCATCAAATTGTGCCCAGTCACAGCTGCAGCCTCAGCTGCCATCCATGCACCTTTCATCTTTGTTTCCTGCATCCTGCCATGGAAATTGTTTTTGCAAGTTTGCTACCAGCACCTTTCTAGCCAGCACAGCAGAGCACAGCACTGTGAGATTGCTGGGGGGAAATGACCTCCAGCTCACCCACACCCATCCTGCAGATCTGCCCCTGCCTCCCTCAGGCACTGTGAGCTGTGCTCAGCCTGGCACAGATATCCCAGCAGAGACAGAAATCCCTTCTGAGCAGAGCAAACCAAACCATTGCTACCAACCCTTTAAACCACTTGCTCCAGTGTCATCATTTTGTCTTCTAACACCTGAGAAAGAATGGTGTAAATTATTTACCACAACAGCATAAAATTATAGCCTTCTGTGGCACACACTCTGAAATTATGCTGCAAGGCCAGTCCATTTTATTGTGTAGTTGATATCTCGTTGGAAAAAATCCAAATATTATTTCTCTTCTTTAGCAAAATCATTATGTGGATTGAATTTGGGCCAATATGGGCATTCAGCAGCTATCTTGCCTTAACCTTTTGCTGTAATTTACTTAGGACAGAACTGTCATTACAATGCTATGGAGAAGCTACAGCAAGGGCCTCATTCTATTTTAGGGGCTCTAAGTCCACTCATTAATTTTATTTCACTACAAGCAAATAAATCCAAAAAGAAATCCAAAGCCATCAGCATACACTCAGATATCATGTCAACACACATTCAGAGAACCTGTTAGAGAAAACACTAAAATAGTGTATGACTCTTCAACTAAATCAGTCCCAAGAAATCTCTGCAAGCTAATCCAAAATTAATCATTGGCATTACAATAAAATGCTGTCCTTTTATGTTAAACACTCACAAGCTTCACACAGCTTACCCAGCATCAGGGCCAAGGCAGAGCCACGAGGACACCAAAGGAGGCTTCAGTCATCTGCCCTTTATTGTTCTTTCAGCACAACCTTCTATTCCCTTCATCTCACACACCCTGCCCCTGTGTGCCCTCTGCTCCCTGTGTGATTGCTCAGCACCCCTGGGCACTCCATGGCCCCTCACCTTCAATAGCATTCACCTGTCCTGCACAGCTGCACCAATCTGGGATCAGCCACAGCCCCACTCCAACCACCACAAACTCTGTGCCCACAACACTTCCCCCCCTTTTTGCTCCTTTTCAATAAATGCCATGTCTGCCATCCTCCTAGAGGGCCCTTGCAGAAGAAACAGCAAACATGGTACAAGTATCCCTTGTGCAGGCTCCACTGACTCTGGACTCTGTCCTGACCTTGATTCACTCCCCAGAATTTCATTTCACATCATCAAAATCCTCAAACCGACACTTCTAGAATACTTGACAATATTGACAATATCAATGGCAGTACAAGTTTATAAAGCAACACACAAGAATAACAGAATTACAGAATTCCATCTACAGCCACACAACTTCATAAAGTAACACACAAGAATAAGACAGAATCTGCATGTTCCCATCCTAAGGAGTGCAATTCACAAGCACAGTACACAGATTTTACCAGCAAACAAACACGTGGCACTGAACAACAGAGCCACTCTGCCTCCAGCTCCTCCTGCTGCTCTAACAACTTCTCTTGCTCCTTTCACAGCTTTTGTTGCATTAGATGGTCTGAAGTTGTTGGGCCCAGGACATTCCTCTGGCTGCCCTGGGTGATTGGAGACCCTGGCAAGGGCTCAGGGACCTTGGCACGGAGTCACAAACACCTGTGCCTTGGATTTTAGCCCATGGAAACAATTCCCAACTTTGTGAGAAGATTTACAAACCACAAGAGTTTGAGTAGAATGATAGTGAATTTGTCACAGGGTGAAAAAGTAGAATTTTGGGGATAGAATGGGAGTTCAGGAGGCAAAATGGAGAAATCTGGGCATGTCCTGTCTTTCTCCTTCTTCCTGTCCTTCGTCTTCTGCAGTGATGGTGACACTTCTGGATTGGTTTAGGGTAGAGACAGACTGTCTAACAGAGGTGATGGGTATTGGAAAATTATTGTAAATAAAGTACAGGTAGTTCTTAGTTATCAAAAACTAACACCACCCCAAGGGCAGTCAGTGTGCCACAAACCAACCTGCTGGACAGACCTCAGTGGGTCAGAGAAAGAATGGAACAGATAAGAGCAAATAAACAACCTTGAAAAACAGAACTGAGCAATCTCAACTCTTCTTTGGTTGCAGGGCTGGAAAAAGAGACTTTCTAACACCTCGGGGCCATCTTAACCACAGAAACCCAAGATGCAGTTACTGCCCATGGTGTTCCCAGCAGCTCACCTGTGCTCCAGGTGCCAAATCCAGCCTGGTCCATCGGGCAGTGTCCCCCCACTGCTCTCCAGGCTACGCTGGGCTGCGTCTCCACCTCGCCCTACAGCAAAACCCCAAATCCTGCTGGGGCCACCGTGATATGGGAACCACAGTGGAGCCACCACCAACACCAAAGAGAGCTTGGAGCATCTGCTCACAACCTTTTATCCCCTCCTGCTGATGCACAGCACCTGTGAGCCCTCTGCTCCCTGTGTGATTGCTCAGCACCCCTGGGCACTCCATGGCTCATTACCCTCCATGGCATTCACCTGTCCTGCACAGCTGCACCCACTGCTCCCAATCACCAGACTGTGCCTAAAACATCATCATTAGAGACAAGGATGGACACAGAGTTCTACATCCTCAAGATAATGTGCAGACTTCTGTGTGCTGCTGCTTACCACAAACACAGTTTGATGTTCCATGTGTTTTACAGACACCAGACTTCTTCTAAATGCACACAGTAAAATTAAGACTTTGTGAAAGCCTAAATGCAAACACAAACCAGATAATCCCTAAGTGCAACTGTAAGGTGTTGCAGTCTGGTCAGCATTTGCCACTGCCTAGAAAGAACAGACACAGGCATATTGTAGAAACTGATTCACTCAAAGTAATGGTACAAGTAATGTATTAGGTATAAACTTGATGAGATAGTTTAGTACTTTTTACAACTTGCTCTGAAGAAATTAAAATATAATATTAAGCCTAGCACTAGAATCAATAGAACACTTACATTCCAGAATGTGACTTGGCGTCTTTTCTTACCTCATAAATTTTATAATGTGCAATATACTTTTTAATACTGTAACTTTTTAAGGATAAAAAGGTCTTTCTCACAGTGATACAACAGGAAAAATAAGTCTTCTTTAGTTCTGCTTTTTCCTTTTCATCATTAATAACAGAATTGTTGAGACTGGAATGGACTTCTAGAAATAGTCTAGTCCAAGTCTGTTGTTCAACAGAGGGTCAGCTGGAGAAGGTTTCTCAGGGCTATGTCAAGTTTGGAGTATATCCAAGGATGGAAACTCCACAACATCACCGGGCAATTTGTTCCAGCGCTCGATGACTCCTCCTGTTAACATTTTTGCCCCCTGTTTAAATGGAATTTCTGGTACTTGGATTTGCACTCCCTGCCTCTTCTCCTCTTGCTGGCCCCTACTGAGGAGGGTCTGTGCTCTCTCTCCAGGCCCCAGGTATTTACAGACATTGCTCAGACACTACTGACGTTTCCTTCATGCTCAACAGTCACAGCTCTCCCAGCTTCTGAGACAGATGCATTCTTGGCAGATGCTGCAATCCTTTAATCATCTTTGTGGCCCTTCCCTGAGCTTGCTCCAGAGCATCACTGTCACTCTTTGCCTGGCACATTGCTGCCCAGGAACGGGCCCAGCACTCCAAGTGTGGTCTCCCATAGTTATGGTACAAAGGACAGACTCATCCCCTTGTGGGCTCTTCCTCGGCAGCCCAGGAGCTGCTGGCTGGACTCACCCCATCCATCACCAGCTCAGGTGACTGAGGTGAGGCTGGGCTGGCCTGCAGCTCTGCATCCACACCCCTCCTGAAGGCTGGCCTGACATTGGCTTCCTTCGAGCTCTCAGCAGCCTCCCCTCATCACCAGAGCTCTCCAAGATAGTGCAGAGTATCCTGACAGTGACATCTGGCATTCCTCAGCATTCCCAGGTGCACCTGACCAAAGCCCACAGATCTGTGCATGTCAGCACTGGCCCCAAACTTCCCACCCCTGAGCAGCTCTCCCTGGTTTGTGCAGATCAGGGCCAGCAAAGAGCCTGTGCTTCCCTCAAGAGCCTGCATCCAATTCCTTGCAGCACTCCAGCCATCCCACTGATCTCTGGAATCCAGGGTCATGATAACCCTGGAACTGAGGCAGGCCAATTCCTCCTGCATTAAGCCAAGAACTGGTTTAAAATTTGTTACAAATTAAAACAAAACAATTTGTTACAAATTAAATTTATATTTAAAATAACCTAGTTAATACTGTTGCCCAAAAGAATAATTACATATACAAAAGAACTCCCTCAGCAACAAGAGAGGAAAGGAAGAAACGACCCTGTGCATTTTATTGGCATTGAGGTACAGTCCCATTACATTTAATCTTTCCCTTTTTCTTAAACTAATATGCAATATAGAAAAAACATTAAAAGCCTGATTGGTCAACTAGCAGTAAACACAAAACCTGCTCAAAATAAAAGGGGGGGGGGGAAGGGGGAAAAAAAGGCAGACACAAAGCAATCTGCACTGGACATAAAACTACACAGAACTGCACATTTACGGCCCCATTTGGTCAAGGTTGTAAGAACATTTTTCTGGACTAGAACTTCTTTCTGCTCAGGGATCCAATACAAGGGTTACTCCTGGGCTTAGAAATCACCACTGGGAAATGGCTGACAAGGTCCAGGTCTCTGACTCCTCTTCCTGCTGACAACTGTGTCTTCCTTTGGGGGAGACACATGTACTGGCTTCCAAGGAATGGGGTTACAATATGCTGGAGCTGGATACAGATTTCTAACAGCACTCCCTAGAACAGTTAGAAAATACACATCATTTAGAAGGAATCTTTACACCACAAGCTTGCCAAAGCAAGCAGTTACAATAATTATACAACACAACATCACCTTCAGAGAAAGACAGCACAGGCACATCACATAATTAAAGTGACTCAAAATAATAACCAGTCCCCCTTTTTAAACAGTAACTGGTATATTCTTCACTTCTACTTAAATAATAAGCAGGTTGAATGCTTTGTGTTCTTAGAAACTGTAAATGTCTACAAATTGGCCATTTTGTTTTACCCAACCACATGATGGATGGGTACACTTCAAAGTTTGTAACACATTACACTGAATGACACAAGGGAGTAGACAAATATTCTTCAAAAATCATGGAAATAAATGATTGCAGCTGTCAGTCTGTAATGCAGGCCCAAGCAAAACAGGAAGGCAAGGTATATCACTACTTACAAATACATTTAAGCAGAAGAGTAAAGGCTGTTCACCTGCTTTATACCTGTCTCTTGAACATTCAGAAATCAGAATTTTGGTCTCCAAACTATTTCTGTTGCAAAGTCACATAGAAGCAATTATTTCAGTTGCACAGAAAAATAAGATGTTTTCAAACAAAAATGGAACAGGATTACAGAAGCCAAGGAGGTGCAATGCAGGTGAAAAGCAAAATTTTAGCTCAGAACAGAGGTTGATGCCCCTGTCTCCTTTTTCAGACAGGACTTCTGTCAGCTTCTAACAGTTCTTGTGTCTCAAAACCCCATCTCTTTCCTAAGGGGGATTCAGGTGTGCTGACACACACCTTCTGTAACACACAAACTAACTTGACAATGACAACCAATTTGCTTCACAGCACCCAGGACTTTGCTCTAGTGATTCCTATGATTGCTAAGAAAAATCAGATAAAATCATTCTTTGGTACGCCACATAATTATCTCAAATAATGTCATTTTCCTCCCAAATAATAAAAAAAAGAAAGGCTAAGAAAAATACACAAAAGGTCTCAATCTGTTTCCCTGACTTATAGCATAGTAAAAGTAACCATTCCTATGTGCCAAAACCTAGGTATTAGATGAGTGTCTTGAACAGCCTTCATTTTACACTAGAATACTACAAGGAAGGAACCACCAGCCCAAGTCACTCCCTATTTGTGTACTGTATGTACAAACCTGTAGACTTCCCATTTGGGAAACCATAACCATTTAAAGCAGGTCGTGGTTTATTTCTAGCATTTTGCAGCCATTCCTTAAAGATCTTCTCTGATCTTGTTCTCTTCTCCTGTAGCTCAGCCACCCGTTCTTTTTCTTTTTCCTAGAAATAAAAAGAATAAAAGGTACTCCTGGACAAAGCCCTGGACAATATACACAAAACAGTAAATAATTTTTTGCAGATTTCCAGACTGCTGAATACAATTCAAGTATTTCTTCAAATACAAGCACCTCTTCCTAACAATGGAAAAGATGCATTTTTGTTTTTTGGTTTAAGACTGAAAAAAATCCCAACCCCCAACTTCCACGTTAATCCAGTGTTTCCCTAAGAAACAAACCAAAGGCCATTAACAAAAATGCATTAATATGCATCTTACTTTGCTGACCATACCACAGTGTCTTTAATGCACCAACACTGTAACTCTTGAAAGATTTTTCTTCATGTACAACACTGCCATTTGATGTCCATATATTCAATGTAAGCTCTGAATCTAGCAAATCTGAATCTGCAATAAGTTGCAGATTAAGTAACTCCATCCCAATAAATTATGAGTTCATTAACACCTTCTCTTTTTTCTTCTTTTCTGCCTCTTCAGCTCTCTTCTTCTCTAACCATTCTTTATACTTTATGTCAGCCTTTTCTTTTAGCTGCATTTTTTCCAGTTCCCTTGTGGCTTTTTCTGCCAGTTCTTTGTTCAGCTTTCGTTTCCTTTCTCTTCTTTCCTATGTAAAACATATCAAGGAAACAGAACAGAAATTTTTGAGTGTATTTCAATGAGCGATCCTTTTGAGGAATACAGTAAATTTTATTACACAATTACAAAGAAAATTATCATGAACATGAAAAAAATATGTGATACTGTAAGCTCTTTGAAGTCAGAACCTATTGACAACAAAGACTCCTCTGTGGACAGTCTATGTGACAACAAAGACTCCTCTGTGGACACCATTTCACAGAACCTATTCAGTGCTACATTCCAGGTATGATAGACATATAAACTTGTCAAAAAATACTATAAAAATTTTACTTTCAGATCTCCTCAGGTTTACTGCTCTGTTTTATTTATTCTGAGATTTTTTAAACACTTTAGACACATCTCAATATTTCTGGGAATGAAATACATGTTGCAATTCTCAACAATGGTATGTTAGCTTTACTTGTCAGTGAATCTAGAGCAAACTACAGTTCCAAATGCAAGTCAGGTAAACTTCCCCCTTCTATTGAGATATGCAGATTGTTCAGCACACTTCAGCATCAATTAAACAGTAAAAAAAGTTCACACAGAAATACAGTTCATGTTTTGTGGTATTCTCTTAGGTATTTTATACACTTCAGTTTATCCACATAGGGACTACTTCAATAAATCAATCCACACATTCCTCCTGTTCCAATTATGAAAGGGCAAATGAGAAAACACATTCTAGGGTAGGCAAAAACGTGACTTGAGGCTGAAGTGAAATTGCTGCCTGTATGATCTGGAAGACAGAACACACCAGAGGTGTCATTCACCTCTACATCTTTGCAGTGTGTGTATCCAACAAGAGTCTTCTGAGGAGCTTTCTCTAAGCAAACAACCACACATCCACTGGCCTTTGCCTGATCTGGAGAGGGAGGTAGTTTCATTTAAAGAGTGACAATAGCTGTCATTTCTGTTCCTTGTCACCTTGATGAAGTGTCTGCAATCTACTGATTGATTCTCTTTCTGCTTAACTCACTTAGCTCTGAAGCAACTGCATCCATGTGCAGAAACAAAAATCTACCAGACAAGCTGTGCACATGACTTGGAAGAGAGGCACAAGAGCAAAGACCAGTTTGCTCTTAACAGAAAAGAGCTGTTGAAAAAATATCTTGTTTTTCTTTTAAGAAATCTACTTTTACACTTCCCTGCACACTGCTCTTGAACAAAGGAGATGGGTAACTTAGCAGAAACTCAACCTGACTCAGAATTATTACAGTTGGCAGTATGGATATAAATGCTTAGAACTACAGCTGCAAACTAGAATCAGTAAATGAAATATGGGAAAAAGACATTCTCCAGAAAAACCAGAAATACATTCCCATTCCCATTTTACCATTATATATTACCATTTTTTTCCATTAAAAGAACAAAAAGGCAGAAATCTAGAGCTCTCCCTGTCCCTCCCCCACCTTTTTCCCAGGTTTACTGCACTTCTGGAAACTCCAATGATGCAGAATGAAGCAGAAGCCAAAATACTGCACTGGGGACCAGCACAACTCCCTCAGTCTGGTCTGAACAGGAGGGTCTAAACTTGCTGGCCCAGTGCTTGTGCCCCCACACCAAAACCACCAGCAAGCCAACAGAGCAGCACAGAGAATAAAAACCTCAGCTTATGTTGCTCTGCAGCACACTCACCTGATTGCTGCCAGCTCACAGAACCACTGGAGGCAGTGAGTCCTTTTCTGTTTGCCAGCAGCAGGAGCATCACTACAGCTGGAACATCAGCAGCTGCACTGGGCACTGTGGGACTCCCCCCACCCACCTCCTGTTCCAAGCCAGGCTTTAACACCTCTGTTTACCATAAGCTCCAAGGGGGATGCTGTTTCACCTTAAGTCATAAGGGTACTTTCAGTAGTACTGCTCTGGCATACTCTTGTCAAATATTCTTATGTGACAACAAAGACTTCTCTGTGGACACAATTTCACAGAACAATTGCAATTAGTGTTTTAGCTCCCTTTTCTACTTGATTTTTTTGTTGTTTGGTGGGGTTTTTTCCATTTCACTTCTAATACATTCTAGCAATTATCAGCTTAATCTGTTTGGTGGTGTAGGGAAAATGGTCAAATATTAATACATCCCAATTACAATGCACATTCTGCAATGTAAAACTACACAGAATTATAAAACAATTGGTCTTATTAAAACGACTTCACAACAGTGAGGCCTGTACATGTGATAAAACAATTTACCACCAAGACTAATGAAGAAATACATTTCATTTTGGGAACTAAAGAAAGTTGAGATTCTGACATATTTTTATGCTAATGAAGCATGGAAACAAGAACTTTCCTAACATAAAAAAACGCTTCCATATTTTAAGATGATGAAAAGAAAAAACAATAGATTTTTTTGGCAAATGATTTAAACATCACCTTCCTGAAAATAAACCAAATAACCAATTGTCTAGGCTTTCCCTCCTTCTTCATCTACAATTCATCTCAATCTCTTTTATTCAGAGCTGTTTCTCTGTCTCTTCGTTACTAAATACTCCCCAAATGCACCAACAACTCCAGTTTTGAGACAATGGTTGTCTGGGACACATAAGAAGCATTAATGTAGATGAGAGATATCTGTGAAATCAGTGAGTTAAACTGTGGGAGAAGGTGGCTTACAAAGATTTTGCACATTTTGATTTTTGCTGACTTACCTCTGATGTACATGAAAGTTACAATACTAAGGATCATCCAAAACTACAGTCTTTAGCTAAGGGTCCTATTGTATAAAAGACATGAAAATAAATATAGGAGAAAACTGAAAAAAAGGGGCTACTTCCATACCTAGGGGAATGGAAAACCATTATAAGCAGAAAGTAGACTAAAAATCCTTCTAAATACTAGAAAAGAAAGCCAGGGACTCTTCTTAACTTATGTGTCTTAAATCACAATATTTAGGTGAGTTTAGCTACTCTCCAGGCTGACTCCAAGTTAAATTAGGTCCTATGTAAACAATAGCATGCCATACACACAAAAGCCACAACTATTGCCAAGTTTTACTTCCAGGGAGACATCCCTAAGACATGGGGACTCCCTGCAGAATTCCAGACTTTACACTGCCTAGAAATTTTTCCGCAGACAAATCAGGAATGCTTCCTTTTTCTCTCACAATCAGAACAGATTTTTCTTCATAAAGTTAATGTAGACCACATTCCCAGCTTTAGTAACCTGTTCCATGTCAAGCTTCTGTCACCCTGACTGTCCCAGCTTTTTTCCCATCCTCATATTAAAAGTCCATCAAAAATGCTATCAATGTGCATATTGATGTCCATGTTCTTCATTTCTTTTCCTTTCTTTCCATGTATATGTGAAGGAAGAAATTACTTTTTTATGCTTGATGTTGTTCAGATTGGGTTTTAAAAATTCTCTTTCATCTTGTGTTCAAAACAAGTCACAACCTATTCACTAAACCCCTGGTAAATTTACACATGGTTGTGGGTATTACCTAAATAAGGTATGGATTGTAAAAATTAAGGTATGGATTGGAAAATTAAGGTATTGATTGGAAAATTAAGGTATTGATTGGAAAATTAAGGTATTGATTGTAAACCATCCAAGAAAGGCTTGTTCTCCAGCCACCCTGGCCCAGCACATGACAAGGAGAAAGGATACAAATCTACCCTGAAGGTTCAGTGCTCTGGGCTGTGATTCCATCAGGTCTCAGAAGCCACTGAAGCCTGGCTCATCCCCCAGCCCACACAAATCACCTGGCCCACAAAGCTGTGATGGTGACTCTGCCCACAGCTTGTGTCTCACTGAGTCACTGCTAAATACTAACTTCTCCACAAAAATCACACCTACCTGCATGTGGTGAATGCTCAAAGGATTTTAAAATCTGAAGAAGTGTCCCACTTCCATCCTGACAGAAGGTAGAAACAGGAAATAATTTTCCATGCAAGGGAAAAAAACCCTAATTGCTTCTGAAACAGAGGCACTATATCCAGCTAGAAGAATACAACTAAAACTTTGTATTTTACTATCTTCACATCAGTGAGTAATTGAGAGGCTGGAATGTGTAAAGTGCAGAGGTGCTTTCTGTTCTGCATTTCCTATGTAGACTGTCACTGAGTGGAAGTATTTCCAGAAACTAATGATGTGATTTGATATTTTTAAAATACTTCTCAAAGCAATCTTTTCCATCTTATGATCTGCAGAATGTGACATTTTTCTTTTCACAGCTAAGTGTTCTACTTCACAGCTGTTTGCTGACATCTTAGCTAGCATATTCTAGCATCAGTTAATGCTGAGTGATGGCAAAATATAGGAAAAGCCCACATGGCCAACATCAGAACACACACCCTAATTTACTTGTTTATCCTCATAATAATTGGGAACATCAACTTCTAGCAGTCTTGGAAATCTGGGTCCTTCAAACAACTGTAATTATCTTTTCAACTTTACCCCATAACACAACTCAGTGACCAGGCCTAGCCCACACCAATACTTCTTTAATCTCTCTAGAATTTCCATGTGAAAACAACAAGAGGCTAGAAAGGAGATCAGCAACAGTCTGAGCTGCAGATGGCTCTTGACAAGCTGGTTTATACCAATTTACTGCTCAAGTTCACAGAGTCAGGGCAGACCCCGCTGCAGTCTGGGAACTGGAGAATTGTTGCATCTTTCTCCCAAAATGTGTTCATGTGGGGACTCAATGTATGTGACAGCACAAAGTTTCAGTGTACTTACTCCTGGAACACTCTTGGGATCTTCAGAAGAATGTGGACTCCACAAATGCTGCTGAAATACATGAGCACTCATTCACCTGTGACACTGGATTCCTCTTCCAAAACTCTGTCTAAAACTCATTCTGACACTCACCATGAGAAATTAGTTCATTCTACTTACAGAAATCTAAAGGTAATTAAGATTCAGATAAAACCTAAAATTATAACCATGGCATGGGTCATGCACGATACCACAGAAAAATTCTGTGTAAAGACTTTTCAGGTCCAGAGAGCAAAAGTCCCACAATATGTGGGAAAAAAAATCCTTAAAAAATTAAGCCCAGACTCAGAAAAAAAATATAGATATGTAAAGACAGGTATGTAAACAGAAAATTTTCATTCTTAAATGCAGTTGGTTCTCATGACTGGAAAGCTTCCCTCACAAACACACTTCTTGAAAGAGTTCAGTCTTAAACAGGTGGACATCTTAGCATCTGTTTCAAGTCTAACCTGCCACCAAAGACCATTGTACATCAGGCTTTCCATTAACAACCAGAGCTTGGACTCAGCAACAGCTCAGCTGTAAGAACATGAACCTAGACAGGGAAGATCTGGATTTCATCACATTCCTGCCAGAGGAGATTCCAATGAACATGTCCCCAAGCTGCAGGCTGGCATGACAGGATTCTCCACCTCTTCTGTGGGAGTGCCACCATTCCTCACAAAATCATTCACAACCCACTGGATGAAAGAAAGAGAGCATGAGCAAGCCCAGCTCTTGAAGTTGAAAGTCATGCTCAAGCTGTGGAACAATCTGTGCTCTGCATTAACCATGCTGAGATGAAACATACATTAAACAAAAAGCCTTTGGTGTAAGAGTTGGCACCCAGGTGTCTCTTCTGGAGGAACCAGCACACCAAAAAGGGAATTCTGCTCCAAGAACACTGTCATTCATTACTGCACACCGGGTTGGTTCTAGGCTTTGATATACTCCTTAATGCAAATCTTCAATGAAAAAACTTTCCAACAGAATTTTTCCATCCTGTACCTAGCTTCCATTAAAAATGATATTTTTCAGTAAGTAAAGGGGACTTATTGAAAAAAAAAAAAAGAACAATAAAAAATTTTGAACATTCAAATTCCATTTTTAACGCCTGCTTGGTAATATTTACTTTTATGGAAAAAAAATTAAAAATTTGTTGCCTTATTCTCTATTCAACAATGCAGAAAGTATTAGAAATGCTACAGTCCATTTTAGATTGGCATTAGAATAATTGGTTTTTCCAATGGAAAATTCTAACTTCACTACTTGTGCTCTTACAACTAGGTTGACTATGTGATGTTTTCATCCTTAACTGTCTTGTTCTGTTTATGCTGAGTAATAAGTTTTGTACCTTTAAGATACAGTTAGGTATCACATTATTACAGGATAAAGAATTACATGCAAAGACTAAATACAGGGTTGTTAACAACCTGAGTTTCAGAGTTCCAGTTATTTTGGAATGCAAGTATTTCTCTTTGGGGATTTCCATCACTGCTGCAAACACATGCACAACACATGTAGTGGGGTTTTGGTTTGGATGGAGTTAATTTTCTTCAAAGCAGCTCCTGCTGTGCTGTGTTTGGATTTGTGAACAAAACAGTGTTTCTGATAACAAGTTAACACTAAGCAGTGCTTACAAAGCTTCAAGATCTTTTCTGCCTCTCCCCCATGGCACCAGGGCACAGTCTGGGGGTGCACGAGGAGCTGGAGGGGGCACAGCCAGAACTGACACCCACCACCCCAAGGGAAAGCCCAGACCATCCTGCTCAGCAAGAAAAGCTGGGGCAGCAAGGGGGGTCCTAGCTGCCTCCTGGGGCTAACCCACAACAACAATAATATAAATATTTATATGTACACATGTGTATATAAATGAATTGGATACTCCAGATATTTCTAAGTTCACGCTCTATTGACATTGTAAAAATGAAACAGCTTTGCAGAGCCAGTAAAGATGGATTAAATATGATTTGAAGATATTAGATATAATATATAGAGTGCACTGCATCAGAGTTGATTTTTTTCATATGCAATCAAAAAGCTGTTGTCATCAGGCCTGAGCTTTAATCCTAATATTTTATTCAGCATTAATTCCTAAGAGGTTCTGACTGTGATGACAATGATAAAGAATTAAACTGTCATGGCAGCTTACAGGCATTCACAATGCATTTCTCAAAAGCTTTTCATACTTTGATTTGAAATCAGCAACTCCACAATTACAGGTACCTTACTAAAGTGTTCATTTCCACAGCTGATGATAGCAATGAAAGAGACTTCACATCAGAAGTTCACATAAAACAGGAAATTAACACCAAACTTACTTGCTCAGCATTTATAACCACAGCCACTTCATTTTTATCAATAAATCCAACACTAACTCAGAAATAAACATTATAGTTACATAAGAATCATGTTATGTTCATTTTCCTTCTGGAATCAAAAGCATACTTAGCATTATTTTAGAGTTAAAAGATTTTAATTGATACTTGCTAAAAAGTCAACAGACAATTTACTGTCTGCCCACAAATGGCTCAACTTTAAGAGGGAGACAAACTAAGACTATTTTTGTCCTGGAGGGATCCAGTATCTTGCTGAAAATTGTAAAGGCATTATTAGGTCCAAGATAGTGCCTAAAAATTGGTTTTATAAAGCTTCCAATTCCTAGTCAGCTGAAAAATTTTGCCATGAATAAATATTTGCATAAACACATTTAATGGCTTAGAATGTTCTTTGATGGCTCATATTTCAAAATATTACTTCTAGTTCATTTACCACCTTTAAGAACCACAAAAGCTATTTACATAGAATACTAAACAGCGAGGATTCCTTTACTTTCAAAAATACCTTCTATAAAATTATTAGAAGCATAAGAAAACTGTAACAGCATATAATTTTTAATCTGTATTAAATAATTTTTAAAAAATTGTGGACAAAACCAGTATTCAAGCTTTGCTTCCTAACCTCACCCTAAAGGACTCTACTTAACATCACAACTAAAATTGCCATGCAAGGGTACTGGCTTGACATAGAGAAAACCAGAATTGTTTTATGCATATACAAACATTTTACCTCTGACCCAAACATCTCTCACATTCCCAGCACAAAGACTGTTCCAGCAGTGTCTCCTGCTGCTGGATGCTCAAGATGAAGGAAGAAGTTTGATGTGTGCTTCCCTTTCTTTATCACTGCAGTACTGAGCAATGGGAAAGGACACAGACTTGGGATTACAGAGGTGAGGTTCCCTAAAGCACTGCCTCTTCCAAATAAAGCACTTGCTGCTCTCTGCACACAGGGCTCAGAATCAGCTTGAAAAAGGTGAGTGCTTAATGCAAATTTCACTGAAAAGTACTGCAAGCTTTCCCCCAAGAAGCATCTTTGGATACTTCTATGAGGAAATGAAGTGTTTTCCAAACAGGAGATATGTACACACTCCCCAAGAGAATTATATCAACTGTCAGTGCTCCTGACTCATAGCTCAACTACAGCTGAAATCCTGATGCACCTTTAAAAATCTTAGTCACTGAATTGACCTATTTGTCCTTCAGTCTGTATCCAAATCCACAAATAATCTTGCAGAAACTTGAAGTGGGACAGTCTACACAGCACAAATGTTCATATCCTATGGACAGCTAAGCTTTTAAATTCAGTTTATCCTTGATTTGAGTGTGGTTTATAGGAAAGACTAGCCAATGAATCATCTGATTTAAATGAAAATCAGCTTACTGCTTTCTAAACACTTGCTCTAAAGATGACCCTATGCTCCCAAAACATAATTTGATAAAGTCCAGACACGAACAGGGCTTTTTCTCCTGTCCTTTGGACTGCTGTGATTACCATAAAAAAGACCTCCTAATCCCACTGAGAACAGAATAGAAATTGTGAACCAGTAAAACCACAAAGTTCCAAGGAAAACCCAAATCAGTAGAAATTTATGGAAGCTGAGGGAGGTGGTAGGGGTAGTGAGGAAGAGACAGAAGGAAAACTTCTGGTTCTGAACTTGAACTATTTTAAGAGGCAGACCAACTCCTTTAAGCCAATGAATAGTCACAGACACCCAGAATTTAATTTTCATTTAAATTTCATTTTGGAAGAGGAAAATGGAATTGTATGTGCTGAACAATCAATCTACTTTCTCCTGTGTACTTTAATTAGTAATATAAATCATAAGAAATTAATAGAGCAGGAGAGGTTCTGCAGTGGGTTTCTGCCAATTACCCAACCAGCATTAAGACTAAGATTAATCAGGTTAGATCCAAATATATGCTATTCTAGTGGTTCTAGGCTGAATCTGAAGGCGTTCTAAAATCATGAAAACAAATGTAGGAGGTCTGCCCACCCAACCCAGGCTAGTGCTGTTCTGATATTTTGGGTGAATGTTCATCTGCTTTTGCTCAGAAGCAGAAGTCAATGCAGTGAGCAGCTGGAACTGCTGCAGAGCATGGGAATATGAACACAGGAACGGCCAAGGCTGGACATGCCCTGGGCTCCCATTGTCACTGGCATACTGTCTGAAAAACCCCCTTGCCCAGGATTCTTCTCCTGGGAAGCTGAGAAGTTGCAAAGGAAAAGGAAAGCAGTATTTTCTTATTTGCTTCTCCTGTGTTTTGCTACTTTGGAATGTGGTTGGGGATTTGTAGAGAGCTTTTTGGATAATTGGTTAGCTGAGAAAGGACATTCCGATGTGATACCGATGGATAAGGGTAAGAGAAACAAGCTGGGAACTGAGCAACCGGTGCCTAATTACTGACGAAGGTCACAGTGACCTTCTCTAAAACGGGGAGAAAATTGCTTGCCAGAAAATGTAGCTATCCCAAAGTAGAGAAATTAGAAGAATGTACACATAGAAGCAAAATAATTGTTAAGAAATAGAAGTAAGTGTGTTTGATTTAAGTGTGCTTTAACCAATAATGAGCTCGGCTTTTGCAATATGTATAAGCTTCATTAACACTAATATAAATATGTGTGGAGTTTCAATAAACTTAGAGATTTGCTATTCATCGCATATAGTGTGTCGCATCTCTCCCGCCGTTACGACAGGGATTGTTTATCCAACATGTGAATTGTTTTGACTTAATGACCAATCACAGTCCAGCTGGGTTGGAACTCTAGGAAGAGTCACAAGTTTTTCATTGTCATTCTTTGTAGCCTTCTGTCTGTATCTTTTCTCTATTCTTTAGTATAGTTTTAGTATAGCATTCTTTAATATAATATAGATCATGAAATGATAAATTGGCCTTCTAGAAACATTGAGTCAGATTCATCATTTCCTTCCTGCCACAGAGAACCCCTAAAACACCACACTGCCTTTGCTGCCACCCAGGGCACAAGCTCACCTGCTGTGACACAGCTGTCCCACAGCCCCACTGAGATCACCATTCTGTCTATTTCTGACCCTGGACCCAGGCATTCCCTCAAGAGCCTTTTGATCCCACCCAGAAATTAATTACTGACTGAAGGAATTCCCAATTGCCAACTGTGGGCAACAGAGAACTCCCCCCACCTGGCCCCATCCCTCAATTACCCCCTCCCCCAAACCATATCCTCTGGTAAATACTCCTTGCCTGCCCCTGGTGATATTTAACTAAACCCTTCTTCTGGCTCTACCTGTGTACAAAACATTGCACACAGCCAAGATGTACACTTACCCAAAAATGTTTGGGCACTGAACCTGGCAAGTCTGGGTGCACTGAAGACCAAAACCCCAGCTACCATCAGCAGAAGGCTACTGCACAAGATGTACACCCACTGTCAGTTATGTGACTAATCAGAACACAAATCCCTTTGTACCCTACAGAAAAGAAAAATCGGTCTTGAAAAAATGTTCAGCTGCTTTGGCATGTTTTTATCATTTTCAATTAAAGCAGCCATTTACTCAGCAAACTGAAAACATGGATGGCCAAACAGACTGAGGAAATTTTACACAGGCTTACTCAAGCATGGCATGCACTAGAATATTTCCAGTCAAAGCAATATTTACCTCTTCTCTCTTTTTTAGGACCCATTCTTTGTGTTTCTCTTCAGCTATCCTTTTTCTTCTTTCCCATTCTTGATTTTGCTTCATTTCCTCAAGCTGTTTATTCACTTCCTAATTAGAAAAAGAGCATATATTTCAAAGCTGTGGTGACCACTTACAGCAGTACTGGCAGTAGTGCTGCAGTTAAAACAATATAAGCATTAGATTCTGGCACATTTTCCTTCATTAAGATTTTGGAGAAGAAGAATAGCAGTCAACACAGAAATACTATGAAATACAATTAATGAAAATCCATAATTTTTAGGATATTAACTGGAAATACATCTTTCAATTAGGCTTTGGAAGCAATTAAATTCATCAAATCATTCCTCAGTTTATTGAAATGCCTTTTTAGCCAGTAGACTCTTAATTTGCAGCAGTACTTTCCTACAATATTTAAAATTTACCCTGTGTACTGCTCTGCACTGTGGATGGTATGAAAAGCTAAATGAAATATTATTCACCTGTGATTTTTTGTACCAGAACTACTAGAACTTTAGGGCTTAAGCTAAGGCTTACTAAAGCCAAAATTATTGCAGATTCTAGCAAATTTTCAAACAGGAGTTTTAATTTGAGAGAAGAAATTTTCCAAGTATATTTATAAGACAGACAGTATATATGCAACCATTTGTATCTCTCCAGTGAAATTAATAAAGACAAAACATAACTAAGGAGACAATTGAGATGTCTACCTTCTCCAACAGTAACATTAACACAAAGTATTAATTTTCAATGAAAATTCATACCTTCAAACACAGACAGATTGAATTATTTCCATGAAATTGATTTTATGGTGCCTACACTGCAGTCAGTTTCAGAGAGAACCCCCTTTCTTATGACATAGAATTTCAGTTTAGTAGGACATCAACAGAAGCTTACAGAAAGCTCAAACACCCACAATACAGACACAATTTGAAAATACAGTTGTTGCTGTATTGAGGCAAAGTTACCCCAAACAACATCTCTTTTGAGTTCCAAGACACCTGTATTGCAGGGATCCTGGTTTCTGTAAAAAATGATTGTCACTGTCGTATTTTCTGAAAAATCCCTTTGCCGGGATTTCTTCTCCTGGGAAGCTGAGAAGCCTCAGAGAAAAATGAAAATGACATTATCTCATTTGCTTCTCCTGTGTTTTGCTGCTTTGGAATGTGGTTTGGAGATTGTTTATGCAACATGTGAATTGTTTTGACTTAATGACCAAGCACCCTCAGGCTGTCTTGGGACTCTAGGAAGAGGTCATGAGTTTTTCATTAGTATCTTGTTCAACCTTCTGTAAGTATCCTTTCTGTATTCCTTAGTATAGTTTTAGTATAGCATTCTTTCATATATAAGACCATAAAATAATAAATCAGCCTTCTAAGAACATGGAGTCACATTCTCAATTCTTCCTTCCTCCTGGGAACCCTGACAATACCACAGCTGAAGGCACTCTGAGCACCTTACGAGACCCAACCTAATTCCACTCCAAATGTTTATCCACCTTTTTAACATTCAGGGCAGACTTGGTACTAATGTCAGCAAAAGATCTCAAACTTCACTGTTGTTTCTCAGGATATCAGTTTAGAATACTTTTATAATGCAAACAGAGCAATATTCTTTTGTATAAATATCACACATTTCATTCTCTTCTGGCATCTTACAAAAATGTTGATTATATTTTCCCCCCAAATATAAGGTTTTCACACTGTCTTGCTGCAGTTTAACATCTAATGTTTTCAAAATCTTACAAACTATATGGCTATTTTCTACATGGCCTTAAGTAATGCTTGTTCTATGACTGTTCTTAATATTGAGTTGAGAGACATCTGCTAGCTTACATTTAGATTACCAATCCATAATATAAATGGGAAGTCATGAAACACTTGGTGCATGTGGATTAACAGATCAAAGCATATTGCTCAAGCTTAACAAACTACTTTGGAGTACTGCTGACCTGTAAAATTCTGTTCCTGAGCCTTCCAGTGGTAGGTGTTCTATAAACAACATGAGGTAGCCCACATAAAACGTTACAGGCAATCCCAGAAAGGCTAGGAAAACATTCAAGGTCAAAGAGTTAATCAGTAACTAAAGTGAGAAATTATCTAATTTTGATGTGATTGTTCTAATCATTACTCAATACTTTCCATTTGATTTTCAACAATGGTATCATCTAATCAACTGCAACTACAAACAGAGTAATCAGGAAAAGATAGGGTGCTCTCGCTTAATTGTGTCCCAGCCCTGGTTCTCAAGAACTGTTCATCTACAAGGGGGAAAAAGACAGAATGAGGGAAAAAAATGCAGCAACAGGGATCCCTTTCCTGGGAAAGGACACCAAAGAATTGTAAAATTACATGCTGAGCAGGTAACAACATTGTTCCTCAAAACCAACCAAGTAGCTTGGCATTCTTACAATGAGCACACACCTCATTTTCTTCTACAACCTACATGCAGGCCTATGTAGCCATGATGAAAATTAAGGCAGTAATTATATAAAAGTTTTAATCTTCTAACATGAAACCATTACCTGACAGCTGGATAAACAAAATACTATACAGCACCCGTTCAATGAAGTACAACATGCAGCAAAAGAAAATACACATGACATGAATCACACCAGCACTGACAAACACAAACACTATGGAGACCTAAAACACTGCCAAAAAAAAAAAAAAAAAAAAAAGGAAAAAACGACTACTCGTGTTTCTACAACCAAGGAACCAAGGAAAAGAAAATGCTGTGTCTGCTCTCTTCTGCTGGACTCAGAAGAGCTGGATGTAATCACCTGTGCAGCTTTAGCCTGCAGGCGGGCACGCAGCTCCTTCTCTTTGCCAATGAACCACTCTTCCCATGGTGAAAGGTTATCTCTCAAAGGTGACACTTGTCTCCCCCCTGCTGTTTCAGAGTGTTCAGTCTTCCTGAATTAAAAACAAGAAACAGAAGAGAGTATTAGCTATAATGCATTTGATTGAAAAGTCCAAGTGTTACTGTTTTGAGAAAGTACTTTTCTTTCATGGCATGATGTGACAACAATGACATCATTTTTCTACTTGTTTAGTAATCTCCCTAATGGATAAATGTCATTTATAATGCACCTCTGACCATCCCCCTTACAGTCTACATTTCTCTTGCTGAACTCCAAACTGTGGAACAGATTCAAACATTACCTTTTAGGAACTAAACTAAAAGAATACCCGTAACATCAAAGTGTCCCTTTGCTTCTCACAGATGGAAGCCAAGGCAAAACAGAGATTTAACATTAACATCCTGTCCTGGTCACAAGAAGCTCCATGTATCCAGTGGTCTTTAACAGAAGCAAAGCAAAAACAGAGAATGTTATTTTCTTTGTTCAAGTCTTATAGCAGTGGATCCATGGTATCAGGCAACCTCAGCATTAAGAGTCCATTCATTATGAATCCATCTGTTCAATCCAGGAAGAAATAAAGCCAGCATACAACACTTGATGGTATTATACAAGGTTCTATTAGACATTTAATAGGATACCCTATGTAAGTCACTCATGAATAATGCAGCATTCCTAGCCCCAGGTCACAAATATCTTTTATGAGATTCTATACATGTACTATTTCATAAGTAACACAGTATATTAGGGTCCAAGTCAGCAAAATTTGAAAACAGGTAAAGAAATTTCTTTACAAAATTTCTTTTATCTGGCACAGAATTTTTTTCTTGAGAACAAAGCAATGAAACTAGACTTCACTTTACTATTTCCTATGGATGTACAGGCTCTGGAAATACCTACCTACATATATATTCCACTACAGTGAGGAATTCTGTTTGCTGAACCTAAGCTACAGAAGAAGCATCCAACAAGCATATTATGCTAATGCTGCAGAAATAAAATTGGTAAATGTAAGGCATCTGTATTTTATCAATATAAAAGTACAATATATTCATGACAAAGCAGTACTCCAACACTCAACTGCACAACATTTTCTGTCCCACTCATCTTCAGAGTACATTTCTGTGCTAGAAAGCATTTGGGGACAAAGTCAGTGTTACAGTTTGTCCTACTCTTCCCTGTTGTTCTACCCATGTGTGTTTGCACCAAGAGGACTTTGCTGGTCAGCTCAGGGTAACTGATTCACACTGAAACCCACCTGGAGCAGCTTTATTTCCCCAGACAAATCAACTTTTACGGTGTGAAATGCAAAATAACAGAACTGACAGGGACACCCCTGTCAGTGCAAGGACAGAACTGCACATACCAAAGACTCACCAGCCCCACACAATCTGCTGCACTCCAGGGCTTTTATGCTGCAGCATTAATAAAGACCAAAAATTTAACAGAGGCAGCTCTTAAACACATACATATAATAAGACATGCCACTTAAGAATGCCTAATAACACATTTTGTAAGAAAATAAGTCTCTGAAAGTTCATTAAAGGACAAAAGTATTACACATTCACATTCAGGAAAGAACCCCATAACTTTGTACAGACTTGACATTTTGGGCAGGGATACTTCCTCAATACATTCTTTTGCTTTGTGTGATTTGCATTATGGCACTTAATGGAACAAGACTGACAAATTAAACCAACCTTAGAAAAGGTACCAATAGGAGAATAAATAAATTAGGAAAAATAAGATTTATTATGTCTTTTCTTCTATCAGTACTCATGAAATTCAAGCTGTCAACTTCTCAAAAAAAGTTATTCACAGTAATAGATTAAAAACTTACTGCAGACAAGTAAGAAATAACACAAAATGAAACTTAAACTGAGGAAAACACAAGCTCAGTATTAAGACCTGTAAGGAGAAAGACTTCTCCAATACTGTGTCTAAAGCTCTCCAATTGCACCAGAACCCAGGCTTCCTCGGTGTGCATTGCAGCCACCAGGACAACCAACCATGCATTTTAAACCACCCACCCCTTGAATTTCACAGGACCATTTTCTGAAATTCTAGCAGTTAGGAACTTCTTCAAAATAATTAAAGTAATAGACTTCTTAAAATAACCCATTCTCAAGTGCACATTTAGCTGTAAATAAGTATCTTAAATCAAACTGGACACATTTGGCATTTAGACCTAAGTCTGATTAACAGTGAACAGTGATTATCATTTGCTGTATATTCACTAAGGTGACACATCAAACATAACACTGGATCCACAACCAAAGTATGAAAATGCCTAACAGCATTAACAAGTCCTTGCTTTTACTCTTTCTCTTTTGCAAATGTTGCATTTCCCACACTGAGTAGCTGCTTCCAGCTAATTTTTGTGTCGTTTTAAGAGGACAACAACAACAACAGCAACATTCAGAGTGCATGCATACATGGGGAGCTGCATAAGAAATAGTCTTTCATTATTGTAATTCTGGTATCTTGGTAGCTACAGACACAAGTTGCCATATGAACACAAGGTAGGCACTTAGTGCAGCACAGCAGCAGTGCTACCCAGCAGCACAGGGTGTATTTAGCCCACTGCTCAGTCATGTGAAAAATGCCTATTTTATGATTGGCTTTTTGCAAATATTAAAATGAATATTATATGTGTTATGTTAGAAAGTTATGCTGTATTAATTTTCTTAAGTAGTGTGTTAAATATGGTTTTAGGTTATAACATAATGTTAAAGTAGAAGCTATGCTATGTACATCTTAAATAAAGGACTCGCACTGAGACAGCAGCCACAGGACACCCAAATCTTTTAGAGAAAAAGAATTTATTGCTCCATTATCAGAAGAAATTAACTTCTTCCTGCCTTGCTCAGCCCTGAAGAACTGTCAGGATTAAGAAAGAGTTGACACTGACCAGACAGAATCCTTTGTTTGAATGGAATTTATGCATCATGCATAAGATGTATGAATATGCAACAGGTTATTGTTTTTAAGGGCTAATCCTCTGTTAACGTGGGTCCTTTTTCAGGCTTTTTTTGCCCAGAAAAGGTACCCGGACCATCTGTAACTCTTTGTTCTCATTGTCTTGTATTGTCCTAATCTCAATTGTTCAAATTTTTATTTCTCTAATTACATTATTATTTTTATAATCCTTTTATTACTATTTAACTTTTAAAATTTTAAAAACAAGTGACTGGTGTTTTTCACAGTCAGACTGCCATCTCAGGCCCCAAAAGTGGCTGTGTTCAGCTGCACCTCAGAGCTGCCAACACTGCAGCAACAGGCCCGAGTGGGGAGCTGTTCCCAAGAGCCCCTGAAGCTGCAAAGACGTGCTGCAGCTTGAACAGACTGCAATGAACTCCAAAGGGCACGAATAAAACTGCTCATTGGGAATAGTATAGAGAGAGCTAACAGGAACACTGAAAGAAGGGACCATAAACCGGCTGGTTTCTTTGCTCAGAAGCTTCTGGCTACAATTGAACACTCTTTCCCTGGACTTTTAGTACCTTTTTCGAGAAATGTGTTTAAGAGAAGTGCAGTGTGGTCCATATTCCTTCACTGCTCTCCATGGAAATTTGAGAACCCTGCTGGAAACCTGCATCCCGTGAAGCTCTGCAGTCCTTCCTTTACTTCACTGGCACTTTTAGCTCAGCTCAGCCTCGCTAGCTACATTCAGCCCCGGTTAATGCGCAAGTCTGTGAAGTTTCTATCGTGAAGCTGGTTTTCCAGATTAGGATCGGCTCTCCCTGCTCTTCCCCCATCTATTTTAAGCGGAAGAAGAATTATTCTCCTGTCAAGCCAGCGAGATCCCAAGTAAAAAGAATGCATTTTATGTTCGCATATAATTAAAATGGAATAAGATTAAGCCACCGGAGGAGGAGCTGTGCAACGCTTACAACACAAAACTGACTCTGGACCCAGCTACATACACTATGCAAAACAACCCTGCAGTCTGCAAGCACTTTTAAATTAAGGCAGGAAAGATGTAGCCTCTAAAAATCCTCAGGTGTCCACTGAGAAGACTTCCCAAGACAATAAAAAGGAACAAAGCTCCTAAAGCGCTCATCTCTGCAAACAAGGCTATATTTATGTAAAACAATCTCCTGTCTCCGGCGGAGGGAAGCGAGTGCAAGGGCAGAGCCCGGTCCCCGCCGCGGGGGTTACCTATGGCCCGGCGGGCTCCGGGAGGCTCCGGGAGGCTCCTCCCGCTCCGGGGAGCTGCAGCGGGACGGGAGCGAGAGCGGCGAGCCCTGCGAGGGGCTGGGGGAGAGCCGGCCCTCAGCGGGCGGCGGGCTCGGGCCGTTGGCCCCGCCGCTCATGGCGGGCACCGGCGGGAGCGGTTACCGGGCACCGGCGGGGGCGGTTACCGACGCGGGCAGGGGCGGGCTTCGGCCGCGCTCCCGACGATCCCCGCGGCTCCGCCATGGCCGCCCCCTCACGGCCCCCGTACGGCCCGGGGAGAGACGGCGGGTGAGAACGGCGGCCCCTGCCGCGCTGGTGGGCAGCGAGCCGAGGCCCCGCAGCGCCGGGATGTGCCGGGGCTGCCCACCTGGCACCGCCAGGGCGAGCACTGACACGCCTGTGCTGATCATAGCGACTCCTCGCAGCTCCTCTTTATTCCTTCACGTTTCTGCGCACGCACCGGTGCAATAAACAGGGACCGGTAACTTCATCTGCAGGTGGCAATCCTGACACATCACAAGGAGGCATCTCAACATTCAAACACCCTATAATCTATACTAGCATCGAATTGCAAAATCCCATTTCAGTCCTCACCGTTACTATCTTGTTTCTGATTCAGAGTTCTAAAGCTTGGTTTTCGTACACGTCTGCTAGGAAAACGGTGTCCTTTGCCTTCTCCATCAGTCAATTTTCCACTGAGTCTACAACTATCTGTAATAAATAGGTCAGATCATATATCTATATAGACATTCCTATTCTTGTTTGCCACTACATTCTTTGTCAGCCTTCTATTTGGGTTCCAAATCCCAGTAACACTGTCCCCCTTCATTGCTTATGCTGGGCCACCCTTATCCCCCCACCTTTAGCCAAATCTTGACCAGGATCAGCAACAAACATTTGCACAACCAAAGCTTTTCATTACCTTCAAATTTCATCAACCAAGGAGATAACTGCTGATCAGCAGTTGGTAAATTTTTATAAAACTTTGAGTAACTTTGCTGTGGCTGACTAAGCAGAAGTATTACTGATATTAACATGAGACACAGAAGTTTGAAAATTAGTGTTAATTTGTCTGCTGTACCAATTGTTCTTGTGGGGATTCTTCAGGCGAGTTTAACAAGAAATGTATTTTTAATTGGATAGGCAAGTTGAAAAATAGGAAACAGTACTGGAAATGCTTTGTCTTAATTAGGAAAATCAATTGTGGTATCTGAGCAGCTGAATGATGAAAAAAGGTTGTCCAATCTATATAACCATTACCACCAGCAAAAATGAGTGCTGTGAGGGAGGAGACATCTCAATGCCACCATCATTAACAGTCCTAGAAGATGCCTAAAATGATCATCTTGGAAATTTTAAGAGGGGATGTTTGGTGCTTGGGCTGCAGACTGACAGACACCCAAATATGTAATTTCTCTGACAAACAGACTGCATCTCTCCTGTCTCTCAGGAGCACGTACTTCTCCCTCCCTCTTGCTCTTTGGACCTTCACTGACACACAAAACCTTACTAAAATGGTAGTAAAACATTTGGCCAAACAACGTGTGGTCTGAGCAAGCTAAAGCTCAGGATGCATCAGACAACTGCTGAGGCCAAAACCAGGAAGACAGGAACAACCAAAACCAGGAACACCAGGAACCAGGAGCACAACCACAGACGCAGGGGGAGAGGCAGAGGTGGAAGGGATTTGGGATTTCCCCCTTCAGCGCTGGAGCTTCTGCATTTGGCTTACCATTTCACAAGGAACTGCACTTTTGACAGGCTGGAGAAATAACATTATGGTTCCTGTAAGAGAAGAACACATGTTATTGCATTGCTGATAGTCCTACAGAACTGTTTTCTAGCAAGCTGAAAAACACAAAAAGGGCCTGAATACATCTCTGATCTAAGCACCCCCAGAATACATCACTGAGGCACATGATGCTTAAATAACTCCATCCAGTTGTGGCAGATTGTTGATTGTTATTTTATGATTATCAAATAAAGAATCAAGTATGATTAGCCACAGTATCTCACAAACAAATTATACCTGTTGAAATAATTTGATGATTCAAATATTGCAGACAACAGAGTATCATTAGAATCTAAATTTCACGCCAAGTAAAGTTACAACAAGAAGAAAATTTGATATTGGTCTGAATTCTTAGGATACAAGTTACACAATCCAATGCCTCAGCTTTGTTCAACACAAACCACCTGTGGTTTTACAGGCACTTTTGTATATGTGCTGCATTCAGCTGAGAAATAAAAGCAGCATCAAAGTTGTTCAGTCCATGGCTACCCAAGCACTGTGAGCAAAGCTCCATGTCATGGCAAGCAGGAAAACCTCAGCTATTTCAACAGGCTGCAGACCAAGGTAATTTTAAACATCTCAGGAAGGTCTGAAAACCTTCCCTGGCCTTAAAGCCCATCTCACAGTGAAGAGTGGCAACAATCATAAATGATTAGGAAAAATGACAAGTCTGGTGTTGTCTCAGTGAATTGAGGAATTGCACTGGGCATCTGTCACTTCCAATGGAGGCCTACATCACCTGGAATGGCCAGAAACTGTGAAATGGATGTCTCAAGGAGAGGCAGCAGCAGCAACTTTGCCAAACAAACATTTCAGCTTGTCTATTCCCTTCCTCTCCTGTTATACAGAATATGAGAATTTCTCAGGATGCTGGAGCAGGTATTTGGGAAAATAGCTTATATTAACAAACCTTAGCACTGGGACAAGCTAGTGGAATTTATGCACTGAGACTGCCCATAAGGGAGGGTGGCAAAAGCCAGTTCACCCTTTGGGAAATTAAAAGCATTGCTGCTGGAATAGCAGAAGCACTCCAACTTTGAAGAGATGTGAAAACATAAAATAATATTGTTACTGTCCTGCTTACCATTGTGCCCAGCTTGTCAAGCCAGCTCCACAGCCACTGTGCCCTAGTTAACACAGGAAAGGTATGAGCCCAAACAATGTAATTTGGTTAAAAAGCATTGAAACAACAATCCTGCAGGTTCAGTACACAACTTCTATGGCCACAGAAGGACTGACAAGATAAATGGCATGCTGCAAGGATAGCAAATCCCCAGTTCTGTGAACTGAATGCCAGAAGCAGCTGCCCTGGCAAGAATTACATGCCAACACTGCTAAAGCCCATAGGCAAAATCAAACTGCCACAATGAAGCACAGAAGTTGCCACAAACAGCTGAATGAAGTGAATAAAGACACACACACCCCTATGGTTGATACCAGTGGGCAAAATCATCCTAATTTTTCACTAAAGAAACTACAAAAACTATCTTCAGTCTTTCAGTGCTAGCTCACTGTCACAGACCATAGAATAAGCACTTAGAGCTATCTAGCAACAGTGAGAAAATTCAGAGTAAAAATAGCATGATGTGTTCACAGACCTATACTTTCTGTCTGCATGCTCATGCCAATCAGTGTGTCTGAACAACCAAATGCTCGTGACAGATTTCTCAAAGTATTCCCCAATAGCCACCCACAGTATTTAAAAAAGCATTTCACACATAAAATATCAAGAAAGCAATTCCTTATGTAACAGACACAGAAGATATTTATATTCTAGACACAAATCAACTACCCTGAATCACTAAGCACACTTTGATTTGCCAACTCTTGTTTATGAAATCGTTCAGTTTTAGACATTTGACTGTAATCTAAAGAACTCGGGTCTCTGAAAACACAAGAGCCAGCATAAGGAAACTTCTCAGTTCAACTTGATGAACACTAGGCAGGTTTAATGAAAGGAATGAGATCAGATTGCTTGTAGATGTCATGTCTAATTCCCCACTACACATTAACGAACATAAGCATAAAAATAATCAAAAGGGAGAAAAATAATTACTAAATGTAGGGAGAAACAGAGGCTTAGACATCAAGCTTTAAGTCTGAAGAAAACACTTTTACTTGCAACCTTGAAGAGTAGAAAATTTGAACCAAATATAGTTGGAATTCAAATCCCCTTAAGTCTTGAGATTTTCCAGCATAAGGAAAAATACTGTGGCAGGCACAGGAGCAAGGGAGAAAGCTACTTGGCTCACCCTCCACGTCAGAGCTCAAGGAACACTGCCTGTTCTTGTCTGCTGGCTATTTTTGTGCCTGGATGTGTAGTTCTGCTTGATTAGAGGCTGTGAAACCTGAGAGGTCCTGGATTGCTTCACTTTCCTCCATGGTATGATGTATTCTCTTCCTTGCAGTGCACTCTACACACTGCCAGTCCCAGCCCAGGTTCTGCTGCCTGCAGATGTGCAAGGCTCTGCTTTAAAGGGACAGGGCCTCCAGATGGGAATTCCTCTTCTCTGGGGGAATGTGCAAGAGCTCTGTGCAACACATTTAAGTTAAAATCACATCTTTGTGAATCACTAGCAGGATTCCCACTCAACCTAGCTGTTTTATGCTAGCTGGAGACCACAGACCTCCTGCTTTTGAACAGCCTTCACTTCTTTAGCAAGAAAATAGTTCTGCATAAAGTCTTTCTCTCTTTTAAAAAGCATCAGCTACTAACAGATTTACCTGCTCATTTTTGGGCTGGAATTTTCAGAACACAGGTTGTGCTTTTGTTACTGGAAACCAGTGAGGCACTTCATATTTTGTTACCCTCAAATCAAAATTAGCTCCCTATAGCAAACACCACAGTGACCACTAACTAGTATTTCTTATGGAAAACCTACACTGTTACTTTATACTGGAGTATGAAATATGTCCATTCACCTTCCAAGTTCTTACAGAAAACAGCCATCTGTACAGTGATATATTATCCCATTTCACATTTCATTTCCTCACTTATTGAATCATCTTCAACTGAACCCTAGTGTTAAATCAGACTCTACAGCACAAGATGTGAAAGGTAATATTGAAAAAAAACTCCTGCTAAAAAAATTAACTTATGCTAACAGTAAAAGATCAAAAGCATTTATGTGATTAAAAATTGAGAGCACATATAAAACAAACTATGCATTGTGCTTTTAATTAAAAATGTTACCCTGTAAATTGAAACTGAAGGCTTAAAAATAGTAATCAAAGTGAAAAGAATTACTGAAGTATCTTTGTGTAAGTTTGAAATTTCTGAGTAAATTCATGAATAAACAAGAAATTCTACAGGAAAGAAATTTAAAAAGGCAAAATGCATCTCAATCAAAAAGTTGCAAAGCTGATGCATTGTTTTTATAACAGAATGAAAAAGCTCAATTTCAAACAATGAGCTCTCACCAGCATATTGCCACAGAGCAGGCTAACACCCATCCATAAGAAATTACTCTTAATGGAGGAAAAATAAAGAATACCTTTGGCAATTTTATTTGTGACCCTCTCCCTACAAAAAGGTGCTTCCTCCCAACAGCAGAAGGAAGAAAAACAACAACAAAATGCTCTCCTTGCCTTATGTTTTTCATTCAGTCAGCCTTTTTGACTGCTAAACCCAGCACTGGAGCTCAGTATGGCAGCTGTGGAGAGCTCCAGAGGCAAGGAATGTGCCACTGCTGTAAGAACAGTTGCAGCTAGCTTTAGACTCTAGAAAAGCACAGGAGTTATTTTCTGTGGGCACCCCAGAAGGGTGTCACTTGTTTCAGTCTGAAAAGTGGAATTAGGAAGCTCTACCTACCTGAAGAGACTGCTGAGGTGACAGCTCAGAAAGCCACTGGTACACAGGTAACAAAAATCCCACAGGCTGCTAACACAGAACAGCTTTAATGCAAGCTGGGTCCCCATGTGTTTGACATTCCTTTGGAGCAGCAGCAGTTCCCAGTGGATGAGAACACCTGAGCACTGTGCCCTGGGCCAGGAGCAGCTTCCCCAGCAAAGACACAAAGCAAGGTGGTGTTTGTGATCTGGATTCTCCCGTGGCCGTTGTCCCCGGGTGTCACGCACGAGGTCACGCAGAGAGAGGCAGGTCTGCAGCACTGCTCCTCAACAGCCTGGCTCCAGGAGCTGCTCTCACATTCCTTCCCCTCCAGCAGCTGCAAGGCACTGGGCTGACTGCATTGAAGAGTTAATTGTAGGATAACTGAACTCCAAAAACATCCTGAGATACAGTGAAATACCAGAGCTTCAAATGCATCACATCACCGTTGTACACAGCATGGCAGCAAAGGCTCGCTTGTGGAACAGAAGAAATAAATCCATAGGTAAGAACACTGAAAACACAACAGGCTTATTTCCTTCCCCACTGATTAGAAATGGCAGCTGACATTTACAGTCCTTTTTGAGAAGCATTCTTATTACCTCTGACAGGTTGGCCAACAGAGGGAACGTGGGACAAGCTGTGACTCTTAGACAGTGATGGCTCAAAAAACCCCCACAGTTTCAACATTAAACAGTAGAAATATGAAAACTATAATCTGTATGATTATTCAAAACATACTAAGAACATTTCCACTCAAACACAATACACAACACCTTTAATCAAGAGATTGCTTCATAAAAGGGCTAACACTTCGTTTAAGGTTTTTAACCTTTTGCATGCCAAGAGTCATCATTATTCTGAAATCAGATCCACTTGCAAATTGTCAACTTGCTTGCTTTTCTGGCAGTTCTTTCCTGAAACTTTGACTACACGTAGCTCAGAGCAGATGAGACATAATTTATGCTCAATAACTCTACATGTGCACTATTTTCAGCTTTAACTTTTGAAAAACAGAGATAAATAACCACAGGTATTCATGTACCCTTTATTTGCTTTAGTGTAATATTCCATGCTAATTGAAGACGTAATATTCATGAGTGTAAATATAAGAATTAACTCTTGGATGGTTTTCTTCCCTTTTTACACTTGAATATTTTGGCTTAAAAAATTAACAGCATACAGTAAATATTCCTCCCATACTTTGTACAAACTACATGATTTTGATATACAAGAATCCTGTTTTTATTATAGTGACAATATACAACCACGTCTATTTACAATGAAAAAGTACATAAACCACATTTTAAACATTCTGCTACTGGCAGCCACTATTGTTTAGGAGGTAGCTTTAATTAACAAAATGAACTGAAGCCACATTTCCCATCATGGGTTCTATCAAATAACTTACAATACAAAGATAAAAATTCATTGTATGAACAGTATGTACAGTTTCATTCTCAAAACAGCAATCTAGCTTTAGATCTTAACAAGAATTTCTCCAGAGTAACTGGGATGGCAGTGGATTTACTCTTGATCTAGTGTATCATCCAAAAACCTTACATAATGACTTAATCATGTATTATTAAATTTGTATTGATCATATTTCAAACTAAATATAAAAAATTGATCGCTGGTTGTACTTAAATCACTTGGGTCTCAGAACTTCAATGCTTTAAAAAGATTGCACTGATTTAGGTGAAAATCAGTGACTTCGCACAGTGTACTTCACTGTCAGTAAAGTATATTGGAAAAATGCTTTTTTTTCAGTGCCAAATTGCGTTGCATTTTCCCTCCATTTCCTGAAGCCTCAGCCTGTCACAGGTATTCCTGGAGTGCTGTGACACTGAGCAGGCTGCAGAGCACTGGCAGCCTGATGGCACAGACACGAGCTGTGTGCAGGGGCAGCTCTGCTGCCACCCCACACCCCTCACTGCTGCCAGTGCTGCCACTCGACTCCTAATACTGAACAAACTCGTGTGGTTCACCTGAAGTGATGCGCCATCACTGGAAAAATGTGTTTAACCCTACTGTTCCTGACAGCTGTTAATATTCTGATTCCAATAAATCTACAGAATATTGGATTACAGGTACTTTACTGCAACAAACTTCTTCTTTTTTTAATTGAACATTAGCTAAAATACAAAACAAACACAGTATTCTGATATTGCTGTCACAGTTACATATGGGAGAATTAATCCCTTTTTTTGGCCCTGCAATAAAATGCATCCTGAGATTCAATGTTGAATATACTATACAAAGCTAGCAATAGATTTTTTTGCTTAATTATAGAAAAGTCACATTTAAAAATAATTTCTATAATATTAAACAGCTGTCCTTTATATTGTGCTTTGTCGGGGGGGGAAAAAAAGAACTTACCTCACCACCAGAAGAAGCAAAGTATGACTGCAATACGATGTGGAAACACACTATTAGCATGTAAAAACTGTATAAAAGAAACCACTATTTTGTGAAAAGAGTAAAAATATTGGGTAACAATTTTGGTTTACCAATTATTTACAGTCAGGGCAATCGATTTATTTAATTTTTTAAAAAACGTATGGCTCAAGAAGTCACCGCCCACTTCCCTTCTTTACAAATGACACTAAACATTGACAATAACAATTCCAAAAGTGCTTCCTGCTTGAAAGGTCAAAACAGGCAACAGTCTGCCAAACACGACACCTCTTTTATTGGAACGGCTGAGGGCAGAGAGCCCGCTCAGTCCTTGATCCGGGGGATGTTGTAGGCGTAGCGCACCAGGGGGAAGCCCCTGCTTTGGTAGAAGCAGGCGCGGCCGCAGGCCTGCACTTGGTCCGAGCTGTCCGACACGAAGGAGTCGTCCTCGTCCGCGTAGTCCGAGTGCGCCACAGACTGCGTGCCGCAGTCCGACCAGGAGCCGTCCTGCCTGGGGCACGGCGCCACGGCCAGCGCCGGACAGCTCTGTGACTTCATTAAATGTTTGCAGGGCACGGGCTTGGAGAGCAGGAGCGACTCGCAGCACTCGCACAGAGCCATGTTGCCGCCCTGCAGGTGCGAGTAAATGCCGCAGTCGTAGTAGAAGTCCTGCGCCACGTCCCCCTGGGCGCCCGCAGCGACGGCCACTGCCCCGCTCCTCCTGCTCAGCTGGCGCCTGAGCACCTTCCAGTCTTCCTTGAACTTGGGGTTGAAGAACACGTAGAGGACCGGGTTCAGGCAAGCAGGCAGTGGGAAAAATATCAAAGTGACAGACTTCATGATTTCGGGGCTGATAGAAATGGCCGTGATCAGCGGTGCGAAGGAGAAGAAGGCAACAGGACAGAAGAAGATGCAGTTGGTGAAGATTAGCCAAGCCACATGCTTAATCGTGCTGGACTGGGAGTTCTCGGAGAGATCCTCCTTCTCCAAGTTGCAGTAGAGCTTAGTGTAGATAACAGCCATCAGCAAAAACGCTAGGGAATTCAGCAGCACCAGAGTTACTGTGAAACCCAACAAAGGTGTTTCTCCAGTGGGGAAGGGCAAGCAAAGGGGTGATGCCGAGTACTCTGCTTTATAAAAGAGCGGTAAGCAGCCCGCTACCAGAGCGCACAGGAAAGCACAAAATGCTGCAATTTGAAATTGTTTTTGGCGGTTGCTTTTCCCCTTTTTAATAAACTCCTTTGCAGACAAGCTCCGTTCAACAGCTGCCAACATCAGGAAAAAAATGGCACTTTCCGATGAAAAAACTGCAAGAAACCCAGCAATTCTGCAACCACTGCCAGTCTCCCACCATATGCCAAATTCAGCAAATCTTCCCCAAGATACAGCATCCAAGAAAGTTAAAATACCAGTATAGACTCCCATAAATAAGTTAGAGACAGAAATCAGGCTTATGAACAGTTTGGAAGATGGCAATGTAGTACAGGATGCAAATGTTGTTAACATGACAAGCAGGTTGAAGAACAAAGCAACCAAAAAAATAAACCAGACAGTAAGGCGAATCATCCAGCTGCCCAATAAATATTCACAAGGCTTAAAAGCACCTAGAAGAAAACAAAAAACAAACAGAAGGACAACCAATTTAGGAAAAGATTCTGCCTTAATAAGCAAGATTTTGAGAAGGTCTTAAAAGTGAACTCCTCATTAACTCATGAATAGAATACACAGCTGAACTGCTAAATAGGTCAGCTGAAAGCAAACTATTCTGCTGAAGTTATTTACTAATTAATTATGCCTGAAATAATAATTACTGCAGTGAATGGTCACTTGAGAACATTTTGTATAAACAAGCTAGCTAAACAAACTTAATTACCTTTTAGCTATTCAAAATAGCTTTTATTAGTGTGACCTAAATACTTTTTTATTTTATGTAGATTTCATACTTTATAGAAAAGGGTGGCAAAAAATATAAAAGTGAATGTCCACAATCCCCTTGTAAGGGAGAAGAATTTTTTAGAAAGAACATGTTCTCTCAAAAAATTATTCACAAACATGCCTTCTGAAGTAACTTTTGGTGACAAGAAAACATCTGTAGAACAGCAGCCAAATTCAATTTAAGCAGCTTTAATAGGGACAGGAATTTACCACAAGCCCTGTCCCCCAGCCACACCACTGAAGGGCACTGTGAGCTTGAAAAGTCATATGAGAAAATGATTTTTTCTTATTTTTTTGTCACTTAAAACAGCTTACATAATAAAAAAAATATAACAAACAAAATAAAGGAGACAAGACAAGGAACATATTGCATACCCTTCTAATCCCCCTAACTGCCATTTATTCCATAGGGAAATCCTACTGATTTTAAGTAACAATTACAAGAACTTAACCTCTCCTATATCCCCATTAGGCATCTCTATTTGTCCTAAGCACAGTAGCTCAGGATCCCTCCCTGCAGCTGAGGAGCACTCAGGGAGCAGCTGAAAAATGCCAGCCTGCAAAGGCTGGAGCCAGCCTGTGACTACTGAGGGCTGGCTCTGTGCTGCACATGCCTTTCCTCCAGGCAGGGGAAAGGTAAGGACAACCCATCCCTGCTGTGGGCAGGATCAGAACTGCCAAGAATGATTCAATGGCAGTGAAAAAATCTCACAAGGCCTAAAGCAACTTCCAGAAATTAATGAACTGACAAGCAAAAAAAAAAAAAAAACCAAAAACAAACTTTTTGTTTAAATGGTCAAGCTTCATTTTTGGGCAGAAAATAATGAAGCCCACTGGATTATCAGAAAATCAGGAGTAAAACCCCTTTTTAGCAGGTATTCTCAAGTACAACATCAATGACAGAATAATTAACCTTACAATACATTTGTGTGACAAAACATTACCTGCTAAGCTGATCTACTTAAAAATAAAAACAACTTCCTACTTATGAAATTTTAAAATGTCAATTCTGTGCTTCCAAAAATCAATTTGAAGCCATTTTTCTAGTAGTTGTACTTGAGACAAATAAAAGCCACTACCCTTTCCTGCCTTTCTCCCAAATCCTTTGGGTTAAAAGTTACCCTCCTCTCACACTGATATTCCCAGCCCATGCTGGGATGGGGCAAAAATTCATGCTTGGAAGGGTGTTTCAGCAAATTTGAGCTGCTTGAGCACCACTGCTCAGCAATCCATTCTTTAGGCAAGGTGCAAAGTGGATCTCCAGGCTGAGCAGTGATTCAGAACTGACATGGTGGGTGGAGTATCCTATGAGCAGATGGCAGCATGGCATAGAAACTTCTCACTACGAGAGGGACGGGTGAAAACCAAGGCAAGCTGTGAACTTGTAGAACAAGCTCTTTCTTCTAGACCTACTACAGCATTTCTGGCATGGACAAAAAGAATGAGCTAAAGACTTGAAAAATTTAACCCATGTGACACACCATCTTAACTCTCATTCTGTAAACAGGAGATCAAAAGCAAATAAGCACCTTTAACAAATTAACTTTTAGATTATGTACAATTACATTAATATATTTGACTTTCTGACTACAGGACTTTTTGGCTGTGATCAAGAAATCCTTATGGTATTCTGGATATTAAAGCCAGAGCTAGCTCAAAAGATAAACAGATTTTCGTAACATAAAATAGTAGTTAGGAGAAGAGAAAGAAGTAAGACTTGGAAAACTCCTGCTCACCCAGGAGTAACTTCATTGGAAGCATAGTGTATCTGCATGTTCCTGTTGAGGCAAACAAAAGGGTACAGGATGTAGGGAAGGAAACTCTGGAGAGGCAAAGGCAGAAAGCAAGAGACACCACAGCAAGTGCTTCAGGAGCTGAGGGGAACCGTGTACAGAAATTGGCACTTGGAGTAAGAGAAATAGAAGGGCAGAAACCTGCCTAGAATGAAAATATTCATTGCAAGATCAAAGACTTGCAACACTCCTGGACTGTTCAAGCCTGACTTGGAGTAAATCTGGTATGCCAATAAGACTGTTCACTGCACAAATGTCCAGAGGAGTTTAAGATGCTGCTGCCTGCTCCAGCTGCTTGCAACAGCCCTCTGCTCACAGTTAATGCAGCTACAGCAGGGCTGGGGAACAGATCACATGGCTGCTCCTCATCCTCTCTCCTGGAAAGACATCCAGCTTCCTTAAAACCACCAATGATAGACAGCAGTTTGAGTTAAGCTTTTAAAGCACTGGCTGAACTCTCACTGAAACAGATGAGCACTCACACAGTTTGCTCCAGACAGCTCCTTGGAGAAATAAGGCAGAATAAGGAGGCAGCGCATTAGCAGACTCCAAATATAAGCATTACACTCTTTGATTATTCTGCTTATGGAAAGAGGTTTTGGTATTTTTCCTAGGACAGTTCTCCAATGAAGGGCTATGTGTCTAAAGCTGACTCAGATCTTTGTGACTTCTCGTCCAAAACAACACTGACATCAAATCAAGTTTCACTGAAAGCACTGGAGAATTTAATCTTCTGTGTACAGAATGACTACCAAGAATCAAAGATCTAATTCACTCATAACACCATAATTCTCTGCATAACACCATGCCTGAAGGTCAGTGTGGCAAAAGCACATGATGAGATTTACCTGTTGCTGGTGTACAGTGAATAATAGTCTGTCCCAATTCCTCATTTTTCTCATTTCTTAGAATATCTGCATTAGCTGTAAAAGTGAAAAACGTGTTAGTTGTAGGAAGAAAAATAAGTGAAATGGCAGTGAAGCTGCCTAGGATGGAAGTAGTTCAGTGACACTTGAGCCTTGTGACAAGTGAAGTGCTTCTGGTTTGCCACATAAGGTCTGATGCTCAGTGCAGAAATTTCTGCTCATAGGACTTTGTAACCAGATCACTGGGGAAGGAGCCTGAAGTAGTCAGGGGAAGAACAAGTCCTGTCTGAATAGAAAGGCTGAAACACTGAGAACAATAAAACCATGACAGAAGCAATACCTGCAGTTTGACTTTTTTTTTAATTACTAATTTTTTTTCAGACAGGCAAGTCTTACAGTGTCCAGCACATCTTTCATATGTTTGGAAGGAACATGGCACTGCTGATTTGTAAACAATTGCTAAACACTGTGAGAGATCTCTTCTGAAGAGACTTATATAAAGACTTACATTTTTCCTATTCCCTTATTCAAAGGCAACACACACTTCTTATTCTAGTCAAGTACAAAACAATACTGCTGGTTAAGTACATGAAACATTTACCCTTCTCATGATCCATCAAGGCACCTTGATCTTGGTGGCTGGAATCTTCAGCATTGGAGTTTAGATAAGAATCACAACCCCAAAATGCACAGCACTGATAAGCATATGGTACAGAGAGTGACCTGAAATACAGGCAGGACAAGGAAGACCATTAAACCTTGTAACCAAAGGTAAGACTACCACCTATTAAAAATATTTCAGTAGCACACATCAGTGCTAAACTCAAATCTTTTTCTCACAGTGGCTGATAAAAGCTGTTTCCAATTGGATCAGGTATAAGCATTTCTAATGAACTCTTGCACTGAAATAAAGGACAGGTGACGTATCCAAGTGAGAAGTACAAAGATGATGTTATGATATTTAGCTCTCTACTGTTCTTTCTACTCCATGTACAAACCAAATTCTGATCAGGGTTAGTTTGTGGCATTGCTGTAGAAATTAAACTGAATACTAATTAAGTAAGCTAATTACAGTGTAAGTGTTTTGTGAGAAAGTTAATTCCCAGATGATCACAACCTTGTGTTACCATCTTTCCTTCTCACTCTTCATTCTGTGATATCAAACTACGATTTCTATTTTTGTGTGTTTGGCAGAAATTGTACATATTGTTAATTCTGACACATAAGAAGTACATCTTCACAGAGAGTTCCAAAAAAACCACATAAACAATGAGGGAATAGCAGACCAGAATCTAATTTTTTTCACTCAGGACTACAATATCAACTATCCTGAATTCTCTTCTTGAAAATATTTAGGAGGAACATCAGACCGCTTCTTCTAAATGTGCAGAAAGATCTTTGAGAAATGGAAAACAGTTCATCACTGTCTGATCCATCTCCCACAAAAATCAATTACAGGTTTCCATTTGAAGGATTATTTTTATTCTTATCATTTGCCTCCAAGAAAATATATATAAAGCATGGTGATTGTGTGATCAGACACCTGCCTGTCTGCTCCTGTTTTCCTCACTGTGAAAGACAGATGTGCTCAGTTCAGTAACAAATGGAAATCTACCCAAAGCACTGCTCTCAAACCAGATGATATCTTGCCTGAAAAGTGGTGGAGAATATTAGACAACCCCAGGAAAATTATCTGTAACTGGCTTGTACACCAGAGCAGTCAGATGCTCTGAGAATCTCTGCTGCTCAGAGTGACCCTGAGATGTGCTCAAGTCTCTTTTCCCAGCCTGGCAGTCGAAGAAGGAGTCAGAACTCTTCAGTTCTCATTCTCAAGGTTGTTTATTGTTTCTCATCTATAAAATTCTTTCTCCTGTCCAGCTGAGGTCTGCTCAGCAAGACAGTCAGAGGCACTCTGCCCACCTCAAAAGGCAGTGTTGTCTTTTTATACTGAAAACTACACATACATTATTAACCATAACTTCCCAATACCTATCACCTATGTTAGACAGTGAGCCTCTACTCTAAACCAATCTAAAAGTGCCAACATCACAGCAGAAGATGGAGGCCAAGAAGAAGAAAGATGAAGGATAGGGCACGCCCAAATTCCTCCATCTTGCCTCCTGAGCCCCCATTCTAAAAACACCAAAAAAATCTATTTTTTCTCCCTGTGATAAATTCACTATCATTCTACTTAAACCCCTTTGACTTGTAGTTCTTCATATAAAGGCTGCTAATTGTTTTTTCATGGGTCAAGGTCAAAGACACAGGGGTCTTGGGCTCTGTGCCAAGGTCTTCGAGCCCCCTGACAGGATCTCGAGTCCTCCAGGGCAGCCAGAGGGATTTCCTGGGTTCCCACAAGATGCCCTTTCTGCAAGCAGCACTGAGACCCTGCAGGACTCAGCACAGACAATTTGCCATGGGCACTGCACACCCTGGCTCCATTGAGCACACCCTGCTGGGCACTGCAAGCACCCTGGGGTGTTCTTCACCAACGTACCGCAGCTTGGCGAAGTTCTTGGCTGCCAAAGCTTCTTTCAGCTCCAAATTGCCTGTGAGTTTCAGCTGGTTCAGGCCACTCAATCCTTCAGCTGGAACTGAACTGAGCTCGTTGAAACTCAGGTCTCTGGAATGTGAATATTAACACTGTGTTACAAAGTTAGTTTGAAGACCCTCTGGCCCACATTTCATTAAAGTAGGGAAGGGCTTTATCACACCAGGCTGTGGTCTGGAAATGCCTGTCAGTGCAGCAGGCACTTAAAGAAGTGTGCCCTGCATGTGTTCAGCTAGCAGGAGCCTTCTTGATTCACAGATATTAAACAAATGATGAACACATCATGTGGTGGTGTTCACAGGGGTCCCAGGACCAGGGAAGAGATGAGAACCTTGACTCCATACCTCAGAAGGCTGATTTATTATTTTATGATATTTATTATATGAAAAGAAAATTATATACTAAAACTATACTAAAGAAAGAGAAGAAAGGATTTCATCAGAAGGCTAGCAAGGAAAGGAATGATAATAAAATCTTGTGACTGACCAGAGAGTCTGAGACAGCTGGACTGTGACTGACCATTAATTAAAAACAACCACATGAGCCCAATCACAGATGCACCTGTTGCATTCCATAGCACAGATTGTTTACATTTCCTTTCTGAGGCCTCTCAGCTTCTCAGGAGAAAAATCCTAATGAAAGGATTTTTCATAAAATATGTCCGTGACAGCATCACTTTTAAGCTAAAAACATTTATTATCTCAGCAGCTGAATGCTAGAGAGGAGGTGACTGCACAGAACAGCCTACTTACAGGTTAAGGAGAGCTCCAACAGTGATGAAAGCTCCCTTGTGGATCTGATGAATCCGATTCCTACTGAGGTCCCTGCAATGAATGCCAAAGGAGATTATTTGGCAGTTTCACCAACTGTAACAGCCACTGTACTGAGAAAAAAAGCTAAGGTGACAAATACTTCATATGCCTGTACCAGAAAAGCAGAACATATCCCCTCTCTTCCCATTCAGCCAGGTGCAATAAGAGCCAAATTCCTTGGTAATGCAGCTGTATCCTGCTTCACCTCATCTCTTATTGCTGCTCCCTCTCCCAAGGCAGAGGCTGCCTCTGGCATCACCCATTCCCAGCATGAAGGTGCCAGGATGATCACTTTGGTGACAACTGCATCTATAGCAGGGCATGTTGGCAAAGATGGGGGAAGACAACAAAAGAACTAGCAGAGGAGCATCTGGTTTGCTGCATTTCAAATCCAGCTCCAGCTTCTGCTGGACCACCATGAGTTATAACATTCTTCTTAAAATACCTGTATATTTCTGGATTGTTCTTGCTGCTAACTTAATAGAGCTTGAGTTGTAAGGGGAGAAGATAATTGTTTACTTATCTGCTTCTCCTGAGGAAAACAGATAGGATCTCTCCAACAAATACTATATGATGAAATAATACAGTTACAATGCAAAATACTGGACCACTGAAAAAACCTCATTTTTTAGACTTAATATTTATAAAAATATTTTATAGGCTAGAAAAATAAAATGGAGAATAGAAGGAACAGGGCTGAAACTGGCTGCTAGCCTGTTGCCATCAATCAAGCTTGTAACACCAAACCCTGACATCAGTTTACATGGGAATCAAAACCAGGATCTTGTTTTACTCAGCATGCAGCTACATCTGCACTCACAGGACACGAAGGGAGGATAGTCCTTGAAAGGTGTCCTCTGCAATTTCATGGATTTGATTATGCTGTAAGGAACTGCAAAGGGAAGAAGCAGAAACAGAACTTTAGTAGCTGATTTCATACAAAGGGTAGCTTGGTGTCTGCTAATGGGTGGCTTTAGCCTTATCAGTGTGAGGTTTTACCCATTTCCCCTCCCAGACAGACTGTCAAATGTTTTGCATGAGCTATGTTCATGGAGCACCTTCCTGGCACCTCTGCCCAATCCCAATGTACAGCTCATTTAATTTAGAAGAAACTTTTAAGAGTGGACTGAATTACTTTCAAAACACTTTGTGAACCCAGAAGAGTCATTCTAAAATTTAAAATAACTCTCCATTCTGCATGGAGTCTTTGGGCATATTTTAACCATTCCATTTATGTGCATAGCAATACTACTATGAAATGCAGGATTAAACTGTGTCTTTCATTACTTTTGTGCCACAGGAATAATTAAACATTAGATAATTAAGGAAGGCACAAGTGGTTGAATTCTCTGTCCAGCACACTTCTCATGAGATCTCTCTCTCTGTCCTTAATTTTTAAAAATTTGGATCAAACATGAAGCAAAAACATCCCTAGAGATGTGGACTCAGAATACTAAAGAGTTTATAAAAACAAACAACACTCATTTCTACTTACATTTCTTCCAAGGTGTGGCAGCCCTTAAAACTTGGGAGGTCCTTGATATTGTTATAAGACAAGTCCCTTCAAAACAGAAAATGGCAGAAGGGAGCTTAGTTCAACTCTTTTCTACTTGAAATACCTCATCACTTGTAACTACTAAACAGATTGACAGAAAAATCATCCTGTTAGTACCATTCTTCTGAGAAACCAAGGGTAGTTTAGAGAAAATCACAGAGGATATCACAAGTGTGAACTCTACATCTTGGTATACACATACCCTAAAAACATTTAGGACGTGTTCCCTGAATTCTGAGAGTTATAATCTAAAAAATTTATTCATAACCTGCTTTTTTAGAATAAACTAAGTAAATTGCATGTAAAGCATACAAATTTGGTGCCAGTTTTGTTTAGTGTGCTGGTGATTGCTTAAGCAAAGCTAGGAAAGCTCAGAATATTCCATGAAACAACGAAGAAAAGACTAGAAACAAGCAAAATATCTTAAAAATTCTATTTGAAAGGTAAATGGCTGCTAGAAAATAAATCCCACCTCATCATTTTTTCTCTCCTGCTTTTCTTCTATCAAACAGAATCTATTTTTTCTCCTCCCTTTTTCAGGATTTGTTTTTGTTCCACATTTTCCTGCATGCATCCTTTGCAAACATGGTTTGTTCCCATCCCCTAATGGTTTCAGTTACCAGTTTGGGGTTTTTTGCATTAATTTTAACACATCCTCACTGGCTTTTATGTCTAGTCTTTGCATTGCTATGTTCTTCCTAACTCTCATCTCCATTTCTTTGGTTCCTGATGCTCTCTCCTCTGCTCCCGAACACCAGAAGTCAAAGCTCTGTAACTAAACTCTTCTTTAACCTCTGAATGTAGCTGACTACAGTTCTGTTAACAATGAGAAGTGGCACAACAAATTTGAAGATTGGTCTCTGCAGCACCACCTTGCATATCTCTCTAACACACAAAAGAAACGCAACATATCCCTAATAAAGGAGACTCTGCTTAAGGAATGTAAGGCATTACATCCAAACAAAAAACAATCAAGAAACCACATTTCCAACTTTGGTAGAACTACTAGGATGAGAAATTGAAAGCAACACTTTCATTTTAAAGTAGATTTAAGTTTCTTTCAAAACATTCTGATGCATGAAGAGAGGCACAATATTATACTTACAAAGTCCGAAGCACCTTTTGCTCTTGGCATAAATTAACAGGAATACTGTTTATCTTGGTTCCTGTAAGAGTTCTGGGGGAAAAAAAACAAACAACAAACCCTATAAATGCTTGTTTTGTTTATGACAGATGGCATAACAAGGATATATAAGAACAGAATGCTATTGGGATGCTAAATTGACCCACCAAATTTTGTTTGGTTGGTTTGGGGGGTTTTTCTGAGATTTTTTTTGTGTTTTTTTTGTTTGTTTGTTTATTTTTTGTGGGGGTTTTTGTTTGTTTGTTTTAAGAGGATAATTTTTCTGGTTTTCATTTCTGGGAGAGGAGGTTAGTATCAATGGCCTTTTTCATATGCTTTTCACAGCTCCCCCTACTAAAAAAGAACCCACTAAGTGTCACCCAGGTATCAGTACAGTGAGGAAAACTGTATTGTTACATTTATTGACAGGAAGAGAACACACATGCAGTTGCTCTTCAGATCCACTAATCAGATTTCAATTCCTTCCCAAGTGGCAAACCCATGAATTTATTTCTGCAGAAGGCACTTACAAGCTCTCCAGATTTACAGTTCCTGTCAAATTAGGAAACCACTGCACCATGCTGGCACCCCGAATGACCCTGGAAAAAATCCCCATGAAAATCAGGTGTGAACTACTATGAAATTGAATTGTGACATTCAGTCTTATTATCAGGTAGATTTTTACACTAAGGAGACATTCTAACATTCTTACTGCTTTTAAATTTTATACTTGAATAATGTGGGAAAGGCTGTGTTTTCACTGCTTCTTATGCTACTCATTTGCTTAATAAATTACTCCTTCACGAGCAAAGAATTGCAATTCATCAAACTGCAAAGAGTGCTATCAATACACATGAAAAGTGCAGCTGTAGTTCCAAGTCTCACTCCATTTTGCTTATTCATCAGCCCCAGAAGTGCTATCTTTTAAGAGCATACATGCACTAACCTGCAAAACATTCTCACCATGTACATCCCTGCTCAAAAAACCACCCAGGACATATTGGAGATTGTTTAACTAAGAATCTGAGCATTTGGCCTTGGGTTATGTATTTTATGAAAGGTAATTTAATAAAAAAGTTGTGGAGCATATTTAATAGAGCTTCTTAAGAAACTAGATATTCCCAACAATAACAATATTTATTAGAACTTACTGAAAAAAACCCCTCTAATGTAAGAGGGAGTCCGAAAATTTATTTCTTTTGAGTCCTTAGCTGCAACATTTCATACCCATTTATTGTACAGTATTGTCAAAAAGGTACTTACAGGGAATGCAGATCTGACAGATTCTGAAATGCTGAGTTCCCCACAAAAGACAAAGGATTATCATACAAATGTCTGGGAAATGAAGAACACATTTCAGTGTTTGTTCTTACAGTCACTGACTGCTAAAGGCTAAAAATAGATAGATGAAAATTACTTACATCGTTCTCAGAAGGGGGTTTCCTGCAAATGCACCATCAGGAATTATGGAAATGTAGTTACTGTGAAATCCCCTAAAGATAATAGCAAAGAAAAACACTTCAACATTAGCATTTAAAACTATACTGCCAGCAGATTCAACCAGCAGTCATTTTCATCATACCTACTCAATTCCCAATCCTGCCTTAACAAGGACTGCAGTAGGACTAAGTCCATCTGCAGGAATAATTTTAATGAGTTCTGTCTACTGCACAGCAGCTAAACTGAAAATATTTCATTAGAAAGGCATTATTTTGACCCAACATCATGCTGTACTTTCACTTTTCCCACTCATCTCTTAAGGAGGGCACAAGGAAAACTTGCATCATCAATGAGCACCTACCCTGAAGGCAAAAACCCTCTCCTGATCCAGATCTATGCTAATGCTTCTCCTGCTTATGTAACTCCAAAATCATTTTCAACACATGCCCTCTCCAGATGATGATTATATTTTCTTTTAATCATAGTCTCACTTAGCATAACTTAACCTAATTTAGGCTCCTGCACAATGAGGCAAGCATTCTTAAATCCAGGACTTTTTTCACCTTTTTATTTATGAAAAAGAGAAAGAAAACTGGTAAAAAGAAAGAGTAAGTAATACTCACAATTCCTTTAGACTTGGAAGTGCTTTTATGGCTTCAGGGAACTCTACCATGTTATTATAATTTAAATCCCTAGAAGAAATAAAGCAAGAACATTATAACATTTTTAACAGTAGCCATGATTTATCAAAATAATTTTTGTTTAAGACAGTCCAACGAAAGAAAAAAGTTCTCAGAACACCTTTAACTAGACCATAGAATAACTTCAATTTAGATTTAATCTTCTGATGTTTTACATACTTTATAACCAGCTAATAACTCAGCTAAGATATTAAATATTACCCAGAGGATTATTCATATTAAGTTATATAATATTTCCTTACAGCAAAGCTCAGTATTTTTCAATACCTCATAGATTTTTCTTCAACAGAATTTACACAGGAATGAACTATGATTTCAAAGTTTTATTTAAAAAGTAGATACAAGTTACTACTCTATTATCATCTGCCTAAGAATACCTTTTGTTAAGGCTTTATAAAACAAACAGTAAATAAGCCATTATGTAAAAGCAGATCTTGCAGAAAACCAATTATAAATACTGATTAGAAGCACAGGAAAACCTCATGACAGATTGGTGATGGGGATCTGTTGAATTCTCAGTTAAGCTGTCAATATTCCAGCAGTAATGTCAGGACCTCTGCAAAAGGGATTCCTTATAATGGAATAAATATGTCTATTTATTCCATTAGATATATTTATTCCTTATAATGGAATAAATAATGCAAAGCCATTTTCAGAGTCCTGTGTCAGCTGTATCTCTTTACCCAGCATGTCATTGCTCAATTGAGGGTGAGAGAGATGAAGTAAGCAGCATCTCTGGCCTCCTCCCAGCTCCTCACGTTAACAGAGCTTGGCACTGGCTTGCCCTTGCCCTCCCTCATTAGTTTCACTAATTTAGCATTCCCCAAAGCATACCAAAAGGCACTGCTGATAGAGATATCACTTATCAGACACTCCCTGAGTGAGCTGCAGGGAAATGGGAAAAGCTGAAAGCCAGTCCTTGCCACTGAGGCAACTCAGGAGGTTCAGGATGAGGAACAGTGGAGCAGCAGCCCTCTGAGACCCCCTCAGAAAGCTCCTATTGTCACACAGTAGCTTTGGACACGTATCCTAGAGATGTTTAACCCTACAGAAAACCTGAGACACAAATGTTTGTCCCTCATCACTCATGGGGCCACTCAAACACCTGTGATCTGTCCACCTGGCTCAGCAGAGTGCTATGCAAAGGTACAGCAGCTAGAGCAGGGCTGGGAACACTGCAGCCACATCAGCCAGCATGACACCTCACCCAGGCTGGTATTTACCTGCTTCTCAATGTAGGTAATTCCTTTTTGGTGGGGCAGTGCACTGATACCAGCCTTCAGCTCCAAAACTGAGCTGGAGCCAACTGTCAGGGCACACACACCTGATTTGCAAAACTTTCATCATCCCAGCATGGCAACCTTGATTAAGCTGAGACTGAGACAAACACTGACCACAAATTATTTTAGGAAACATACTTACAAGGTTTCAAGGTTGTCTAATCCATCAAAACAGTGTTTTCCTATAGTTTTTATTTTATTATTATGAAGATGTCTGAAAAACAAAACCAAAACAAGGGAATGATTTCATGTAAGTTCACAAATTAGCAGATATTTCTACGAAATCAAGAGGTTAAACAATTTAGCAAAAAACATTGCATGGGATGGATTACAGAGAAGAATATCTTTCACTTCCAAACAGAATACTTCATCCTCATATGGAAAAAGAACAGATTGCTTGCAGTCAAGACAACCTATTTTAAATCTTTAATCACTATCCAGAAATGTGATGAAAAATAGCAAACACAGAAATCAAACGTATTTTTCTTATTATTCCACAGAGATTTTTAAGATTACAATGAGACAGGTGTCAGCTAAAATAACTTTTTCTTCTTTCTGTATCTCTGAAAGCTTTCTGTGACAACTATTATTTTGAAGTATTCATCACATAATGAGATGTCAGAACTCAAATCTCACTACCCACAACAGTGTGGCTTTTTGTTTAGGAGAAAGTTTTTAGCAAACCTTCAGCAGATTCTCTACCATACATGGTATGATCTCATGTTGGCAGTGGCCAACTGAGCTAAAACACAGCAAAATATCCATTTTCTGTGCCACCCTGGATGAACCAAAACTGTAACTGCAGATAAAAGCCAAGTGCCCTGTGAAACACAAACACTCACAGAACAACCAGGCTGGAAAGGTTGGTGAATGCATAGTCAGGAATGTGAGTTATCCTGTTGAGAGCCAGTGTCAAGGCTTGCAGGGAAGGGAGATTGCTGAGTGGAGAGATGGGGACCTCTGTCAAGCTGTTGTCATCCAGCCAGAGGTGCCTCAGCTGCAGCAGCCCCTCAAAGCTGTCCTCTGGGATGGCAGTGATGTGGTTGGCATCTAAACGCCTGCAGGGGAACAAAGAATTCATCAGCAAACTCAAACCACACAGTTGCAAAGCCCAGCTGAAGTCCTACTATTCATCAACATCTCTGTTCAAGCTTAAGTGTGAATTATTTCAAATAATTCAATACTTCCAAGTTTGGAGTGTTACTGAAAGATGCATGAAAACCTTTTTCAAGGCAAATGAAGAGCCTATAAAATAAAGTTTCATAATAAACTTTTCAGACATTTTTAATAAAACATTTGAACAAATTGATATGCTTATAATTAGCTAACCAAAATGAATTAATAACTCTATAAGGCATCTCCCACAAAACCCCTAGCTTTTAACACAGCAAAAATTCTTTAAAACAGTCATTTGACAGCATGCCTAGACTGCAGAGGCATTTACTCATTTGAATGGATTATCCTATCCCTACATCGCCCTTGTTGATAGCATCATGTACTGTTGTATGCTTTGATTTGTGGCACTGCTATACAGTAACAAAGCACCTACTTTAGAGAACAAGATTATTAAAAGCTGTTTGTGAACAAAGTCAAGTTATGAATTATCCCAACAAATGAAAGATCTCAACTACAACTGATTGCTGCCTTGCCCCTGATCTTTTCTAACATTCTCCAGAACAAAAGGCAAAACAGCACATCAGCACTTTTACCTACTGTGTACCCCTGGATTTGCCATCATACTTTTCCCCTAAATGAATGCAAATTGCAAAATTAGCTATGGTAACTGTCCTGGTTCCAGCCACGAACGGGTTAAGCTTTGGAGTAACTAAGGGTGGACAAGGGGACATATATCTAGGACCCAGAGGTTATTCAATATGCTGGGAAGAAGTAAAACATTCCTATCCATGGACCTCAGTGGGTTTGAGAAGGCACAGAGCACTGGGCAGTATTTGATGGCCCTTCTCCAGGTCATCACACAACTGCACCATGGTGACTTCCCTGCAAATACAAGGAAAGAGGATAGAGAATAGAGGGCACAGTCTTCAGATATGTCAGGGAAGGTATAGGTTGGATATTAGGAAGAAATTTTTCACCCAAAGAATAATAAAGTGCTGGAATGCTCCTCCCAGGGAGGTGGTAGAATCACCATCTCTGGATGTGTTTAATAAAAGACTGGCCATGGCACTTGGTGCTATAGTCCAGGTGAGGTGTTAGAGCATAGGTTGGACTCCATGATCTTAGAGGTCTCTTCCAACCTCATCATTCTGTGATTCTGTGAAAGCACCTTGCAAAGGTGGTGTGAAACAACTGCTGCACCAGCCATGGTGCAGGGACACAGAACACACCCCCCTCCACAGGGATGCTCATTAAGATACAAATCAGCACAGCTCTGGAATTACTTAGCACTCTGCAGTTTCTAAAGCCATGATCAGATATGCTCTTGAAAGTCTAGCTGGGTTAGTTTCAGAAGTAATTTCCCCCAGCCCTTCATCCTGTCCTTCTCTGGGCAGGCAGTGTGGACCAAGTGACTTCATGCATTTGTCCCCAGGCACAGTCACAACAGATCTGATTCCAGCACTTAAAGGACATGCAGAATTCAAAGGGAAAATACAACCCTAAGAGTTAATGCAGAAGACAACCCTGATCACAAATTTAACACACTTCATCTTTTTCCTTAAAACAGAGGTTTGTTGTTGTGATGCGTGAGGTTTGCATGTTTCAAATTATTAAGAAAAAAAGCCATCAGCTGAATTTCCATGTAATAAAAAGTCAAAAAATACACCCAATTAAGCAACAAATATGCTATTACAAGGGGGAACTTATAAAATTGTCTGCAGTCAAAGTTCTCTCCTAAGATGAGTGAGAGATTAGCTCTAAAGCTGTACATCAGAGTGAATTCCTATGGTTCATACACTGGCATCCCCTCATCATTTGCCCATGATCTGAGAGGTGTGTATGATGTTCTACTTGAATGCTCTTAGGCTGAATGGAGACCAGAACATCTCAGAGAAACCCAAGTCTGATGATAATAAAGGAGGAAAACAAAGAAGCTGGGGGGAGAGAGGAAAAAAGCCTGAGGCTCTGCTTCAGAAAAAAAAAGCAACTAGAAATTACCTGTCTTTCTTCTCTCCTAAATTTACACAGCTCCCTGAAGATCAAAAGAATTATTTCCCAATGGAATAAACATATCCAGGTCTTCTAATTTCTCCTTACCCCACCTCTCCCCTCCCTTTTTTTTTTTCCTGAGTTTTTGGTTCTTTTGGGGGTTTTTTTGGTGTTTTGGGTTTTTTGCTGGAGGAAGGGGCTGGTTTGGGTTTTTTTAAGAGAAGAAGCATACTCAAGAGACAGGCTTCAATCATTGTCCATCACTCATCTAGTCCATCTGTACTTCCAGTGGCACCTTGCTAGATTCCACTTATTCTAGGAGACTTTGGAAAACAAAAGCACACAAGAAAGCCTCTGGTCCTGCTCCTCCTCTCCCAGCCTTGAAGGAAGAGGAGAACAGAGGAAGGATGGACACACGCAGTGAGGAGCTGAGCTCAGCCAGGGGGAACAGAGACAGTCATGGAGATGATGTCTCACCCTGAGTTTTCAGCTGGCTTTGCCAAGCCCTCTGTCCCCCAGAACAGGAGGATCCAGTACCCAAGTACCCCACTTTGAACTGATGACTCTCCACAGCCATCCCAGCTATTTTGTTTATTTTCTACAGCCCACAGTAGCAAAGATGAGGGGGGAAAGAACACCACCACCCATCACTGACACAACCAGGGAGGTGTGGAAAGTGAAAGAGGTATTTTTAAGTTATTTGCTCTCATCCACAATTTTTTGTGTTCCTTCATTTCTCCTAAGAGCCTAATATGCCATGGTTTTCCTTTCTCTTCCAAACAGTCAAAGCTTATCCACATGATACTGAATGCACAAAACACAGCTGAAACTCTCCTATTTTGTGTGAAATGCGCATAACAAAGTACTTCGTGAAACAACTGAAAAACAAAACTAAAATATTTGACAACCTTCACAAAACATTAACAATTAAGGACCACAACTTTTCTTTAAGGGGCATATTCCCTAGCTGAAATAATTAACAAAGAACAAGCAATACTCATTGCTTGGACTGGACTTTGTACAAAGACTGTCTTTTTCCACTACATTGTTAAAGATATAAGTATATTCTTCAAATTAGACCTTTATCTTTCAGAAGCTACTTCAATTCCAGCTTTCTTATAGACACTGGCTTGTGAGAGACCTTTACATTTTAGTCTATAAATTAAGAGTTCAGTTGTGGAGCTGTCATCTTCACTTTCATTCCCCTTATGTTCCCTCCTTACACAAGCACCAACTCCAGGAGAAGAAAAGAGCAGAAGGATGATAGAAACCTAAACATTCAGCAGCTCTTCCATCAGTATTTGATATATTGTTAGAACAGGACAAAGCAGGCTCTTCAAACAATTGACTCTGCTTTAAGGAAACCAGAATTAGTAAGAACTTCTACCCCAGTTCAAACAAATAGGAGTTCCAAATGTAACACACACGTATAAATGAAATTTTACACACAAATGTACACACACTGCTTAGGGTGACCACCCTACAGCCTGCATCCCCCAGAGGTAACACCTGAGAGGCCTCCAGGACCAGCCTCACCAGCTCTCATCCCTGACCACAGGCTCTTCCAGGCTTCAGCACTAGGAAACTTTAACAGCCTTGTCCTAATAGCCTAATTAACAGCCTTGTACAGCAGGAGTTTACTGCTGATGTTAATAAAAGGCAAATCACTCCCAGCTCTTGTGTTAAACCACTTCTGCTCAATAGCAATCATTAAAGAGCATTGCTCTTTAAAGAGCTCCTTCAAAAACCACAAAGAAATCACTCCAATAACGGCGGAGAAGGTTTTTAGTTGGAAGTGGAGTGCCGATAAGGCTGGTACCTGGGAAATCCTGCTGCAGGGGGAGGCAGTGACCCATGTTAGCAGAGGCACTTGAGAACACTGAGAGCTTGCTCACTGCATCAAGCAGTGGCTCTCTGGGCACTGGGTGTTGAGAGCATCAACACGAGGATTTGCTTGATTCAAAGACAAATTGACAGCAGCCCTCAGAAACTAGTGGTACATGCTGAAGCTGCTCCCATCACCAGCACTGATGGGCCAGCACATCTGGTTTCTCCACATCTGTTCACATGGTACCAGTCAAAGCCCACGGTTTGCTGCAAAGTCCCCACAGAGGATTCAGCTAATTTTGCCTACATGCCATTCAACTTTCACCATCACACTTAAATTTCTGATCATTCAATTTCTAAATAATTCCCTAGCAGTTTTATTTAAACTTAGCAATTCCCTAAGCAAGCCCAGACAGTTAAAAAAAAAAAAAAAGCTAGAACAATACCAGAAATTCCTGAAGTTCACAAAAGAACCCACCCCGCTTGCAAGAAAACCAGAACACCTTCTAAAGGTAAAGATGGCATAGAAAAATATGTGAAGTATACAAAGCAGTACATTTAAAGATTTTTCAGCACAATCAGATATGCTCAGAAGAGCTCTTATACATTCTTAACTCTAAACATTCAAGGAACAAAAACATATTCAGTGCATTTAATTCTGTATTGGTTTTGCAGGTTAAAGAGAAAATGTGTCAATTTCTTCCATTTCCATTCTGATTAATCCCATATTTTAACACAGACTAAATCTGAGGGCTGGTGCCCTTTAAACCCTTAGTAACAGCAAAGCAGGAAGCCAGAAAACCTCTGAAGACAAAGCATTAAAAGGTGCTTAGCTGAAAAGACACCTGCCACAGTAAGGGCTGCTTGCTACATATAACACTGTTTAAAGCTTCTAAACTTCATCTAGTCCTTGAGCACCTTCCACAGCCTCCCAGACACCACAGTCCCTACAGACATGTCCTGTCCTTCCAAACTGTAATCCAGAATCACAGAATTATCAACTGGAGCCCTAAAGCACTCTTTAAGAAGAAGACAGCAGAATTAGAACAGAACTGTGTATTTTTTGATGTAAGATTATATTTGCATTGTTCTCTCCAAATTCAAGGATCTTCCCTTCTGACACATTTTGTGTTTATGGTTTATGTTACTGAAATTGTCAGCAACATCAACTATGGCTTAAACTCAGGCACTCTCATTACTAGCAGAGTGTTTCTAGATTTGACTTTTTAAATAAAGACAAATATTAACTTGATCTGTATAAGGAATCCTTCTTAAAATACAAAAAAAACTATAAATTCAAGCCTGTAGCTGATATGTGCTATAGCATATATTTTAAATATGTCTGAGTTTATTTATAATATTTTAATTTTATAATTTATAATCAGACATATTAAAAATTAATTTATAATCAGAAATATTTCAGTCGCCTTTATATTTTTAGATATGACTGAAATATGCCTCCATTCTCTGTCCCCATGCTTTTACCATACATTTTACCCTGCAAAACACGATTCTGCTCTCATTCCTTTCAGTTCTACATTAGGACCCCAATGTTTCCCACCTGGGCTGAGATGATTCCCACCCCCAGAAAACATTATCCCATGCCAGTTCAGCACATTTGTGCCTCCTGTCTTATCCTGCCTCAAGGCTGCTCCAGCCTCCTAAGACAGGGAAGCAGACTGAAGAACTGGTTATGGTCCTGCTGAACAGATGAGGCTGTTGAGGGAGTGCAGAAATGCCTGCTGACCACAGGCATGGAGACACTCACCGTGCAGCTCAGGTGAGCACCCACCCAGCAAGGAGGGGCAGGAGCTATCACAGCTCAGTATCACTCTGGCAGGATCCCAAATCCCACAGCTTGGCAATCTGGCAGAGCTGCTAAACTGCAGTGCTTTGAACTGCTGCTGTAGAATGCTCCAGTATTCCCTGCATGTGGACAAGTGCGCACATGTGCTGGGACTACAATTACAGTAAATCATACCTAATACATCAGCAGATATTGACAGGCTTGCAGAAGACTCCTGGGTTTGATGGCAAATGCATGGTGCTAATTCGGTTTGTGGGTTTTTTACTCAAGTGGAATAAAGCTTTCCTTTGTAAAGTATCTGAAAGTCTTTGTTTAAATAGTGTAATTCCAATATTTGTCACACGTTGGGGACTGTACCAGAATATTCCTACTAGTCCTACGTAGCTGGGTTTCTGTGGTCAATCAGAGCAGCCTAAAGATTGCTGCAGCTCACATTGCCATTTTACAAATCCCCAGATTCTGGGTCAAAGTTCAGAATAAATACAAAATAAATCATCAGTCAAATATACCAAGGCACTTAGAGGAGAGACTTTCCTCAGTGGCTTCCTGGTGGTTCCCAGGAAGCAGCTCCAGCACTGTGCTGCTGCACCTCCTGCTCTTTGTGCGACCCTGGGAGCGCCCACAAACCTCCCCAACACCACCTGCAGACCTAAAACACAAAGTACTTCATGGCCTCATAGTAACAAAACCATGCTGTTGATGCTTTGCAGTAACCAAAATGCACCAAGACTATTGCTTACATTTGTGAAGCTCTTGGTCAGGTTGTTGTGCTACTGGGAGAGGCACAAGGTGGACAAACAGAGGCTTCTCCCTCAGCAGAGCTGTCCCACAGCCACCCCTATCACAGCACCCTGCAGTGTGAGCACACATCCTGCCAGATGAACTTTCCTGGGGTGCTACACAGCAAGCTGCCCCTCCGTACAACTCCTTAATGTTGCTAAATTTCACCTTTATATAAAGAACCCTACTCAGGACTTCTTAATTTTTGCTAAATTTCACTTCCATATAAAGAGCCCTATTCTAACTCTGTTTTGGAGGCCGGAGCTGGGAAAAAATATTCAATGCTAACAGAAAATAAAGAGCTGCCATTCAGTATTCTGAACCAGGCTGGCTTCTCACCAGCTGTAATATAAACACTGCAGACCATGAAGCCCCTATAACCATCTTTTTTATTTCCACCCAGGTATGTTTACTGAGTCTGTTAATGCATACCACATTGTGGCAACTGCCTTCCTATGGAGCTAAAAAGTGGAGCACATGAAGACAGAAAACACTTGTAAAGTTGTTTAAAATGAAATTATTATCAATATACTGTAAAGTTTTGAGGAAGTAATTTGTGCCTTCACCAAGGAAAAAAATAGCCCTGAACCATACTTCAGAGCAAACTGGGAAATTGCCAAAAGAGGGACAGTTCAGTGATGTTTAAACTTGCAGGTTTGGGATGCAGATCATATAGAAGAGTAGAAGCAGGTTTTTCTAACATATTCTGCAATGAATTATTTGTTTTAAAAGAAGCTTGCAGCAATTTGGGAGTTTTGAATTAACAAAAATTCCTTAGGGAGGGGAATAAATCACTTTTGTCCTTTTTCTTCATACAATAAAGCAGGATGCTGATACTTATGTTTCCATGTTCAGACACAAAATTCAGAGGATCACTCTTAGATTCATTTGCCAGAAGGTGCTATCTGCATTACTAGGGGATATGCATAATCAGTGTAATTATGCATGAATAATGCTAGCAAAGTTTTCCTGAAATTCATTAAAATCACAGAAATGCATTCTGGTGAAGTAAACAAATTGTATAGAAAAAATACTTTTGATCTCTCACTACACTTGTCTCAAAACCCAATTTATTCTCAAATTCCTGCCCGTTTCTAACGAATTACAAACCAAAGGCTGAGTCACGTCAGTGGATGGGGAAAAAAAGCCCAAGATCAAATCCTCCTGAGCTTCAGATGAGCTCGGTTGGTAAGAGCATGGTGCTGATAGCACCAAGGTCATGGCTCCAACCCCTGTGTAACTCATTTATTCCTTAATTCAACTCCCTGAGCATTCACTAGAGAGCTGGATGCAGTGATCCTTCCAGCTCACAACTGTCTGGGACTCTGACACCAGTGACTTCCAGAATGGACTTGCCCACCGTATTTCCAACTGGTTATCTGGAAATCTCAATTTGCTTTTCCTCAGAAAAAGAAGTGACAAGCAGCTTGCTACCACTTACTAACCTAATTTCCTCCTTTTTCACCATCCTAAAATTGATATATTTTATCATTTGCCCTTGAAGAATGAAGTTCCTAGAAAGGGGAATCTCACCACATTTTAAACTGTTACTCTTGTATCTTAATTGTAAGGATGTTTGGTCAAGTGATTATAATGATTACATTATACAAGCCTCCATAATCATAATTTTTTTCAAAACTGAAACGTTTTCCTTTTTAAAAATAACTCTAACATTGTCATCTTGCCAAAAATATTAAAAAACATATGATTTTTTGAAAAAATATATAATGACTTAATTTGTACATTCATTATTTTTCCTCTTAAATTTTGTTCCTTCCCTTTTGCACATAAAATTATCATCTCCAGCAACTGGAGATTTAATATTTTAAACTTTAATTGGAGAACAAACATTACTGTAAATATGTATAGAAAAAAGAATGTTCGCTGAAAATGAAATGGATGATTTGTAGACAAACATTTTTACGAAAGCAGTTTCTCTTTTTGGCATCAAAGAAATGCTGGAAGCCAAGAAGAAGTTTTTGTTTTGTTTTAAATAATTACTAAAGGTCTATTCTTATCATGCAATTTGAAGGGCTTTTATTACAATGCATAGTGTTTGCACCAAGACCAAGGTATTTTCTCTTCCATGCACAGACTAAAACAAGAGTGAAATATGGACACTGAATTCCCTCCTTACTGGAACATCCAAGCAGCTGCAACAAGCAGGGCCAAGATCCAAGATTAGGGAATGCACCTTTGCTAAAGTTGTGCAATAGTTTGCAAATCTATTTTAAAAACTGATTTTTTTTTTCCAAAAATCCATAATCTGAAAGAATCAAGGTCTTGGGCCAGAAACCTGAACTTTGGCACAGAGAGAATAGATAATTTACACTCTCTCTCCCCCTCCCTCTCTCTCTCTGGAGGTAAGTGGGAAGGAGGAAATATTTTGCAGCCCCTCCCACCTCCTCCTCCTCACAGTGATAGGTATCTACCACCTAGAGAGCTGTAACTAACTATTATGGTCTGATTAAGATGCTTTATAAAACATAATAAGCCATGAGATAGGATAAGCACATATGAAATACCTCATGTGCAACTGGCAATCAAGGCTGAGGTATTCATAACTGTCTGTGAGATTTCAACACCTTCCTGTAAAACCAATACTCTCCATGTCTCAAGTTATACTTCTTCCCAGAAATCCCTTTTCCTCCTCTGGATACAACAGGCTTGGGCATCATTCATTTTTGCACAACATTTAAGAATTGCTCAAATAGCTTAGGATGTGCAAGAGGGTTTAGGGTTTAACTACACACTGCCGCACTCACACAGCAATCTTGCACCTGGTGTTGGAGTTTTGAAAGAGTTTTGCATTTGGGTCACTCCACCAAAGATGACAAATAAAATTCCTCATGAATTTTAATTGTGAAACTTGGTTCCAGTTGCAATTGCACTTTCAGAAACTCCAGGTACATTATGACACATACATTATTATAGTTCATAACTCTACAGAATGAAGCAAAGGTGACAGAGTGACTGAAAGTGGAACTTGGAACACAACCCCAGACCAAAAGCAAAGAAGGCAACTTACAAGGACTGCAAGCCACTCAATCCTCTGATGGCCTCGTTAGGTACCGTCTTCAGCTGATTGTTCTGGAGGGTTCTGTAAAAATCCACTGTGTTAATAAAGTAGAACTGGACAAGCATCTTTATCAGAGCTATAGGTAACACAAAACCCCATAGTCCTGTTATTTATGGTTTCTCAGATTTCTAGTGTATGTAAATGCATGTAGAATTCTCAAGACCAGATGCCCAAAGGCAACAATGAAACAATGGTCTATTTCAGTTTTATTTACAACTCATTCATTAACAGCATTAATTTGCAGAGAACAAGCTGACACAATATGCTGAAATTCCCTTGGGAACTCACTGAAGAGGTTAAACAACTGCACTAGGACAAATTTGCTACAAGATATATGTTATTGTTTTCTTGTGGAATTATCTTACACATGCTAGAAAACACACAAACTCTAATTTTTCCTGAAGTTGCATCAATACACAATGCATCAACAACCTAATCTATGAAGTTTGCTCACAACAAAGCACCACTGGGCCAAGCTGAATTAAGCTACACTGCTGTGGGTTTCTTCAAAATTCTCTTACAGGACAATGTATGTCATGTGAGTTCTTTTAGAAAGAGAATGTAAATGACCTTGTAAAATCTTACTCAGTTTTGGCGCATACTGGGGTAAAAATTCAAGTCACAGCTTTTAATTAAGAAACGTCCCACATTTTTCCAAGAACTGCCAGAATTTCAGGCACTTCCAGTGTTAGAGTTGCAATGGATATGTCTTCAAGAGTTTTGACACTTTGCATTCAATTTACAGCATATTGTATTAAATAGTATTGCAAATGGGCAGCTCCCTAATCTGTACCCTGGAAATAGTGTCTGTGGGTTTTTTTCTTCAAAACCTCAAGGTCTGTTTTTGTTTTGTTTTTTTTTTAATATCTCTTTAATTAACAACCTATTACCCTGCTAGCATTTGGAAGTATTTACATCATCAGAAATGCTGCAGCTTTCAAATAGAGTTTTTTAAAACCTTAAACAACAGAAAGCTTTTTTTATCCTTAGGTATGGAAAAACAGCTGTCATGAAAATTTTTATTTCAGAAGGAAAAACAAAAGATTTTCTTTTAATATTAAGTTGTTTTCACCTAGAGAAGCATCAAGCTATAGCAATTTTTTCTATTGCCAGTAGGGAATAGTCAAGCAGTGTATTAAACCTCTAAGTAGAGTACCACCTGATAATGTCAGGTACCTGACAGAGTATGCTGAAGGTGTGGAGAAAAACAGAAGCTTACATGTCCTTTTCAGGATTTTTCCTCTGTTTCTTCTGCTACAAGATATACTTCAGAAACACATAAGTGTTCTAATAAAATATACAGTAATTCTAGTTTAGTCAAGTTCATCATTGTCATCTTGACCATATGCAGCAGGCTTTGTAAAGAAAAAAAAAGTAGAAAGTAGGAGAGCTCTACTTTAGGAGGACAGAGGGCAAAAAAATTTCCTCCAGCCCACCAGTAAACAGGCTATGCACTAAGAAAGCATAGAACAAGCTATGAAGCTCTAAAACCCAATTACTTACAGAACTTTGAGTTCTTTCAACCCAGACAAGGCCTTTGGATGGATAAAAGTAAGGTCATTGCCAGCCAGTCGCCTGGAAAAAAATTGCAATAATAATTTCAGCCACAAAATACAGTACTTCTGCAACCATCTAACAAGGAAAATCACTACAGTATCACATCTTGACAGCAATTATGCATTTTGCATTCAATTACACTACATTCACAATCTTCCAAGTTTGTAACAGTTCTTTTGATTACAGCACATTTTAACAATGAGGGTGCATTACTCAGCCTTGGGGATATTCTTCTGCAAACGTGCTAGGAAAAGCACACCTTGGAATGATGGACCTTCTTATGGTGCTAGGTTTGAAAGTGCATTTACCAACACAATCCTCTGGCTTTCAGCATTGCTCCACTGAAACAGCCTCTGGTTCCCATGTATTTTTCATCTATACAGCAGTCTCTAAAGACAGTATGAACTTAAGTAAAAACAGATGCTAGATGCTACAGCAAAGCAGCAGAAGTCTCTATGAAAATCCCAAATATGAAAACAATATTCACAAGCAAGTGGTATGTTCACCCAGTGCTGATAATTGACAGGACACCTGTTGATATGACCAAGACATAATATTGGCAATATTTCATCTTTTTGATCAGCTATTTGGAAGAACTTTTGAAGAAAGGAAACTCTTTTGCGGCAGGGAGAAATGGAATAGGATTCTCTCTCAAAATGTGGCTGGTTTCAAATCTGGACTGCTAGACATTAACACAGAGTAAATGATGAAGATCAATGTGATATTGAAAGTAATCAAAATGGGAGATGCTGCAGAATACAAAGCAGGAAAGCAGAAGCAGCAGCCAAAACAGCTGCTTCCAAACAGCTCATTCCCCCTTCCCCCACTCCTTTTCCTCCTCCAACCTTTTACCTCTCCCCTGCCCAGCACGTCCAGCCTTGGTTGAGCTGCTAATAGCTGTATTTCATCAAGGGTAAAGACTATAATGCAAAACACCTGGTAATCCATAACTGACAAAAGATGCAAAAGTTTCAGCCAAAGTATTTGGTTTTAGACTTGGGTTTCATATCTCAGCTAAGCAAAAGCAACGTTGGACAAGGTTGTGCAATGAAATCACCCATGGAAATACTATGTACAATCCAATAAGTGTTAATAATTAAAAAACAATCAACGTGCTTTTACAAAGGTTACAGAATATCAAAACCCATCCCTGCTGTTACAAGGCACTGTGAAGCAAGCTAGACACAGCAAAGGGAAAACACTGTTTCAAAGAGGCAAACAAAGGAAATAACAAGAGCAACACCTAAAGGATCAGCTTGCCAGAACGTAGCAATGTTATTACATTTTTATCTCCTCCTCTAACTACATAAAAGAGATTACCAAAGCACTTAATGCTTACATAAATCTGCTTGCAACAGAATTAGTGACTTAATAAAATGCTGCCTGATAGAGAGGATGCTAGTTATCTTTATTAAATCCATTTCTCAAATGCCGATGGTTATATTTATAAACCAAGGGAGAAGAGGACAAGAACACCTTCAGGAACAAGAAGGTGACAGCAGAAGAACCTACTTGTTCTTAGAAAACTGTGTTACTCTTGCTTGTTAAGGTGGATTTTGGGTTCTAGTCCTGGTATTTTCACACACCCCCCAACTGCTATTGCTCTGACATCACTACAAGCATGTTAAAAAACCCCCACATCTGCTGACTGCTGAGAAAAGTTTGTCTGCATGCTTGAGTATAATCAAACAGCTCTGAAACTAGAAGGAAAATAAGAAGAACCTATGTATGTATTCTTGAAATCTCCTGTCTGCAAGCAACCTCAGAATTTCAGAGCTGGGACGTGATTTTTCAAATACTTTGAATTTTTAACATTAATGGAAGTTTCCACATGGCAACTAAACAGTTCCCTAAAATTCATTTTGTTGCCAGTAGCTGTCCAAATCAACTTGATTAACTTTATCTGGGGGGATGTGGAGGGAAGTTTGCAATATTTCATGTCTTTCCTTCTAATAATTGATTTACAAGTTCATTGTAAAGAGAAAGAAGTACTGATGAAACATGCTGGGTCTCTACAGCAGAGCCAGTAATCTGCAAAACACGTTTCTGTTAAAATGTGTTTGAAACAGCATAACACAAACCCTTAAATCAAACAAAATTCAGCTGAGGCTGTTGCACCTCATCATTGTGCATGCAAACACTACTATGATTACATATTACACAACTCAAGGAGTGGCAGCCCTGGTAAATGTGTCAGGCAGCTCTGGCTGCAGCTCTGCCAAGGCTCCCCATTAATCTGCTTTGTGTGAGGCTTGTCAGGCATCTGCTCCCTCTCCCAGAGAGACTGGGGATTGTTACTTTAGCTTTAAAAAAGCTCAACTAAATACAGCTGAATAGTCTCCCTCAACCTGAATGGCAATAACAACCACCTAGAGAGCACTGGAAACAAATGACAGCCGAGCCAGAGCAAGACTTGTGTGACTTCAAATAGCAGGACTCCGCTTTCCTCAAGGCAGCTCCTGCATCTTCACCTTTTTTCCAACCAACCAACAGAAAAATCCCAACCTTTGTGATCCATTACATTTCCATTTCTCCACTATCTGGCAGTGTTCCAGGCTTTACTCATCAGTTTGCCAAACACACATTTATCATTGACATCCCAGCCTTGGGGAGCTGCTCATGAGGAGGTTCCAAGTGCAGCTCCCAAGCAGGCAAAGATCAGTATATCACACACTGCTCTCAACACATTTCCAGCAGCTGGAAGGATGGAAATGCTTCTCTTCACACAACCAGGTTCATTTTAAAGAGAGAAGTGAAAAATAAATAGCATACAGTATAGCACATGTACAGCATTATAAATTGTCATTGAAATCATCCAGTCAGGTTTTCCATGTTACTTTCTTTCAGCAAGTCTTAAAAATATTTATTATGAAATAATTTAAAAGCATCTCTGTTTCTCTCTCTCAGACACACATCTCTAAATGGGCTAAGGGAAATCACAGTTTTACCAAGGCCAAAACTCTAGCACAACAGAAAAGACAACTTTCATCTCCTTGCAGCAAGGCTCACTATCCTGCTCGAGAGCAGCCCTGGAAATTCCTGCTCTACGGTGGGACAATTTCACATTGTCACAAAGCAGTACCTTAAGGCAGCCCCACATTTACACTATCAAGGGCTGAGTGCCTATGCTTCCCCTCATTCTGAGTGGAAATGGTTACAAATATCTAGTCTGAAATCCACCTGCTGCCACTGAACCACAGCACATCATTATTAATTAGAGCTCTTTCTCCAAAAGGCAGCAGGCTGCAAAACAGATTCACCCACAAAGACAGTAAAAAAACTGAATTAAACAGACAAGTGTAAAGTGCCCTGCCATGTTGTAAGGCCACAAAAAACTTTGCTATTTCTTACTTCTAAAGGCACAGACACAGCAGCAGGCACCATCTGAAGTATAAATGTGTATCACGCTGACCACGAGTTTCTCTGCTAACTCTGTCCTGGCTCCCCTTGTTTGGAGACTCTGCCAAAGACTGCAGTTGTTGTTGTTGTTATTATTATTATTATTATTATTATTATTATTATTATTAATAATAATAATAATAATAATAATAATAATAATAATAATTCATTCTAGCTGGAATCAGTGCATCTGAGTTAAACCTTGGAGGTTTCTCCAGTGGAATCACAGATGTAATGTATGGCCACAGTAGGTATCTTTCTTGCAACTGCTTAGCATTAAATGTTGTAATTTTCTATTTTTACTTTAAAAATAAATATTGAGTGTTTTAATGGTAAATTTCAACAAATTCAAATCTACAGATTCAATTTCAACATAGCAGTATAACAGAACAGGACACAGAGAACAAAGCCTGTCATACAGAGGTGAGCAATATCCTTTAATCATTATTTTAGTGACCCAGTAAATAATGTCCAGATGTGGAAGACACTTTGTTATTACAGATATCAGGATGCAATGTAGCTGAATACTAGCCTTCCATAGTGTCTCATTCCCAGAGTACACACCAAGCCTAGGTCCTTGCACTGAGCTGCAGCCAATACAGTTTTCCCTCCTTTGGGAAATTAAAACTTTTGCAATTATGAGTCTGGCAACCCAGCTGCATGTTAACCAAGCCAAGTTAATCACTGGTGTGACTCCAAAAGTCAGGGAGGGTGTTCCAAGGATACATTTTTGCCTGTAACAATTAAAAGCATCACTCTTCTTATGACAGGACACAATAAAACCTCTTGGAAACCTCTGTCCCTGTCCTGCATCCCAGATGGCAGTGAACCCAAGGATACTTGAGTAAAGGGTTTCATCTCCTTCCATCCATCTGAAGGTCTTATGCTCATGCAGTAAATGTTTTTGCTGTGGATTTTGGGTTGGTTTTCTTTTCCTCTTGGTAGTATGTTCCTAACCTTTTGTCTCTCTTGTCTCTGAGAAAAATATAATGGCTACACTGAACAAATTCAAAGAGTGTCAGAGACTGCAACCCTGACATGTCATAAAAAAAAACCTGATTTATTATTTTTACTTCTACATTAGCTGATTTGTGGTAAGAGCCAAGACTCCTAGTTCAAGGTTTAGTCAAGCCTGAGCCTTCCACACCCACCACTGCTCCTCAGCCTGGCCAACATTTACTTTTAGCTATCCAACTTTTAGCTACCTATTTTCATCCCACTAGAAAATATTGCACTGCTTCTCCACCTGTACTTTCAGAAACTGTACTTTTTGTACTGTCTTACATTGAACTATTCTGTTATCTTTACATGCCTTCCAATTTTTCTGGGTTCTCTGTGTTTTCGAAATACAAACTTGAATTTTACTTTAAGTTTCTCCCACGACAGAAGTCATCTTTGGAAATGCCTCATAGATAACTTAATCCAGGATACCCAGCAAGTGTTTCCTCTGAAGGAAGGAGCTTCAGTTTCCATCTGTGCCAAAATAGCAGCCACTTTGGAACAGAGTTCTGTTTTTCTCAACAGATGATGCCTATTTATATGCTATAATTTATTAATCAAGGCTGAAAGCTCTACAGGAGAGGTATACAGTCATTTGCAGGAAAACACAGGGTTTTGCTGCATGCCTTGTGCAGGGCTGGGTGCCCTGCCTGGTGAGGGCACACACCTCTGCAGACAGCTCCTAGCCCAGGTGGGCAGCTGCAGAAAGGAGGAGCTGTGAAATGGAATCTGGGTCTCCAGACTAAAGCTGGCTTTGCTTATCTGGGAGTAGCAAACAGCCCCTTGGGGACTTGTGTCAGCTGCAGCCTGCTGCATTGCTGGGAAGCCAATCTATTGCCTCCAGGTTACCCCAAGTTCCTCCACACCAATTTAACAAAACTGAATGGATACTTTACTTCCCTGCTGCTAATAGAAAATGCATTTGCCTCCTCCTTTTCTTGCAGCAGTTTTAGTATTACACAACCTCCACCATTATTTATAAAATTGTGAGTGTACTACACTCACATCATGACACATCATGACTGAGCAAAGAGAACTGCAACCACAACAGCACTGAAAAGGCACCAACTCCACTTCTTGTCATGATCTCTCCCTTTCCAGCGTTTACAGCTTTCTCAAAGTTCTACTGAGCTTTAAGGTAATTGCTTGTTTTCAAAATGCATTTTGGTCTAAAAAGCTAAAATAGCTAAGTAAACAAAACGGACTGATTAAAAAGTCTAAACCTTGTTCATAACTTCATGACTAAATTGTCAGCAACAGTCACCAGCATCTACCAGAAGACAAAATATGCTCTATGGTAATGCTTTTCATGGACTATCAAAACCAGAAAAATAAATTACAATGTTCAGGAAAGCAAGCATTTACAACCATGCAAAATATGCTCTATCCTTTCATTTCCAAGCAGTATCTGTATTTGGGCAAGACCTCGAAGCAGAACCCACAGACTGCAACACATGCACCAAAAGAAATAATGTAACACAAAACAATTCTTATACACTACAAGTTGTTGAAACAAGTGATCTTGGTAATCTCTATTAGTATTCTGCAGCAAAAAACCTCAGAAGTTTGCATAAATTTTTTAACATGGACATACTTGTTGTAAATATAAGCAACAATACCATGGTATCTAGAAAACTGGTTAACACCTAGTGTGCAGCAGAAATGCTGAGTTGTTGCAGAAAGCAATTTTGTTACCTCTCACCACCAAAGCAAAATGCAGAATATATTTTATAAAATACATTCTCCTCTCCCTGTTTGCCTTTGCACATCTTGTACTATGTTGTGGTAACTTTGCTTTGCTTTACCATTGGCCAGATAGACCTTTCTCTTGATAGCCATCTCAACATCAGGTAATAATGCATTTTACTTACCTGGTCTGCACAGCAGAGACAGAGATGAAAACCACCATGTTTGGGTTTGATCAACTGGGATGCAACAACTCCATTAACTACAGATTTGTGATTTTAGCTATCCAGATGTTCAGAAGGTTTCCAAGATCATGAAATATGTTAATGGTCAGACAAGAGAGGGTGAAAAAACTGCTGCTGATATAGCAAATTCTCAAAGTTGCTTTGGTCTGTTCATACAGCCATATCTCTTGTCCTGGCATTGATTGGCTATCCAGGCATGGGATCTTTGAATGACCATGCATCTGGCAAGTGACACTGCAAAATGGGAAAGTCTACACGTATTTGGCAATTAAAAACTTCTGTTACTGGTTTTCTAATCACTTCAGATGCATATTGGGTACATGCAAGACACAGGTTCTGCAGACACATTCACAATGAATGACCTTAGAAAAATTGTGGTAATTTTCAGTATGATTCTTTGATTCAGCTTTGGTTGACTGTTAGCTTTTTTCCAGCTAAAATAAAACCAAATATTTTAACAGAATCATCTAGAATTTTATTTTATATAAGAAAGGCAGGAAAAAGAACTTTATAAGTCTGGTTACTATTTCTGTGCCAGGACATCTGCCAAGGCTAATTAGCCAGGAATACCTCTGTACTAACAAAAAAATACAAGAACACAAACATTCAAGCAGAGGGGAGTAAAGGAGCTAAAAGAATGGCATCACCACATCTCATGGTAACACACAGCATCCTACTATGAAACTATGATGACAGCAAATACCCAGTTACTTTCTCAGAGGATAAGGCATTCACCTTCAACACACAGGATTTATTTTTTCCTCCTTTTTTGTCTAAGGTTTTCAGAGCTCATGTGATGACTCTTGAGACCCCGGCCTCAAACTGGCTACCTGATCACTCACACACACACACACCTTTTGTTCCACACTCCAGTTTCTGAAACTGAAAGGAGAAGCAGGGAGAACTGCATGGCATGAGGACCATTTGGAGATGTGTACTTGGAGAGACACAGCTTAAGAGCTTCTCAAGTTACTGCTCAGCCTCCAGAAGTTTCTTATCTGGTTTATACCTTCAGACAGGCCCAGCCTGGCAACTCAGGCAGCATAATAAATAAGGCTTGTAAGACTGGTCTTGAAGTGTAACACAGCAAAGTTCAGCCTTCAGGCCATTCAGCTAAGCCAGCTGCTGCGTGTGTGCATGTGAGCAGAACACTGAAACTCAAAAAAACCAACTACAGCCAAGCAAAAGGTTTTGTTGTCCTCTAAAAGTAGTTGCAGCAGAATAACCAGTCTCGGGATCCTTATATACAACCATGTCAACTTTGGAAATTAACATGTAGAAACAGAAACTGGAAAGAAAGAACTTCCTTATCTTCCAAAAAACAATGGAATTTACCCAACCTACTAGCATCTATCCCCACAAACAGGAAAAAACATGCAGCTGACAAGCAGAGCAAGAACCTTCTAAGCTACAGAAATATTCTTGTATCAGCATGATTAAAACTCATCCAGAACCAAATTGATTTAGGACTCCCAGAGATAAGAAAACACTAATTAAACACAGGTTGGCCAACATGTTTTGAAACATCATTTAGCATTTAATGCAGACCAAGTAAGTGATGTTTAAAAATATCTTAGCTGACTGTGGTTAATTCTACTTGGGAGTCTTTGCCTAAAGGTTTGTCTTGACTAGAATTTGAAGGTGCAAGTTACAACACGCTGCTGGCTTTGTAAAGCTCCAGTGCACACAGGGCAGCAAGCGCTCCTAATGTGAGCAGGCTGGTCAAGTTAGGCTTTTAACTTGCTACCACACGAGAAACCTACCCCTTGCATTTATTTCATTAACATTTTACCTCTTGGAATTCAGGCTGGATCAACTGAGGAAATCACCTCCTGCAGCTGTTCAAAGACTCAGAGCTGGTAGATCGATGAAGGGCACTCACTGGCTTCCAACCCTGAGTCATATGGCTCTTGCTGAGGAACCAACAGCTGCGATCTACACTGGCTGCCTTTGTAAAAAAGCAGCTGGAGAAAGGTCTCTGCCTGTTCCTCAGACTCTGCTGGTGGGGGCTCAATGGACAGATATGGGGTATGGGGGTTCCAGTTGTGGGTTTCTCTGGGTCAGGATTGAAGGCACTTGAGACAGTAGTTCACGTTTGGACTCAGATGTTTATTATTTCTTATCAGTAAAACAGTCTCACTACTCTGAGTTCAGCAGCTTTTCACTAGAAGGCACAAAATGGCCAACAATCTCTTGTTACAAGGTCTTTTAAGACTAAAGTATCCAATTAAGAGCTGACACCTGGATTATTCTCCCTTTTAACCCAATAACTGATCCCACAGAGCCCACAATGCAGACTTCTCTGTTCGATTACAAAAGCCACCCAAACCCATGGAGAACAAGGAAGAAGCATGAAGAAGAAACCCAGGACAACACCCTGTGCCCTCCATCTTGCTTCCATCCACAGCATACTAAAAACCCCAAAACCTCAATTTCTCACCAAGTGATGCACCTACACTGCTCTCTATAATCTATTGCACACTTTTGTGGATTCCAGTCTATCTTGAAGTCTGGGAAACTTTCTCCATGGATGAGGGTCAGAGTCAGTGCTGCCCTGGGGGTCAGGGCACCCCAGAGCAGAGAAATATTCCCACTGCCCTGGGTTTCCACAATGGGGCAGTAATGCCTCCAATTGTGCCAGCCTGTTTTACAAGTGGATGTTTAATCACAGTTTTAGTTATCACATGTGAGCTAACACAAGGCATTAGGACAACATGAACATTCATTCTTACCTTTTCTACTCAAAGCAAGTCTTCACCACCAGTTTCTAACTATAAACCTTGGGATGTCTCACATACATGAAAGATAAAAGAATGGCACCATCTCATCCACATTTCACACACTACCTTGAAAATACTGCTCTTGAAAGACCTAGCACTGAAGGACAAGGCAAGCCTTTCCACCAAGTGTTCCACAGCCAGGTGAGAAAAGACACAGCAGCTTAAACTAACAGCCCAGCCTTGGCATAGCTCCAGGACAGGTCTTACTCATAAAACCCAGGTAAGAAAAAAGACACGATACTCCCTTCTCCCTGTCCAAGGATGATACAACTTGGTGCTGACTGAGAAATTAGGAGGAAGGGTACCACCTAAATTACACACTGAAACAGATACTACAAAAATAAGCAGCTGTGGCATTTCAGCCAGGTGGTCATCTTCAGCTGCAGTCAAGAGGGAAAATAACTCTAGACATCTCCCTTACAGATATTTCCTGATTACAACCTTATGGCAAAAACCCACCTCATTTTCACTGCTAGTATACATTTTAATTACTCCTTATGTTCTTAAAATATACTTTGTCAACTAAAAGCCATGAGCAGAGACTCTGGAGATATTTAAGCAAGACCTCTTAAGACTTGTAATCAACATGGATATAATTAAATAGTCAAGCAAATACTCAGTCGCACTATTTATTTTCTTGCAAAAATTAGTTGCACGTGTGTGGTCTCTTGTTCACTGTTTATTCATTTCTCAAAAAGCAGATTAGCATTGTGTTTCAGAAAAGAGAAGACTTTGACTGAGCTAACTCTTCCTTTTATTACTTATTTCCCCAACTATTTTCAACCAGCCATTAAATAAGAACGTTTTTCCCTTGCCTGATAAAACAAACAGTATCTGAAGGTAGCATCACAGGAGAGAGACTAGTGCATATCACGTATGAGCAAAAATCAAAAACACAACAGATCTTGGTATCAAGTACACATCTGGAAGTTGACTGAGCCCTGGTGTCTGTCGGTGCTTTCAGGAAGGATTCCTCTCCTTGCAGCATTACTGGCTGTGATATGGTTTTTGTACCCAACAGTCCAAGAGTGGAGAGGACAACAAACCCCCTCCCTGACCCCTGCAGGAGAAGGTCAGGGCCCTGCCCAAGGCTGACTGACTGGGAAATTACCTGTGTCCCCTTTGGACAATCACATCCTCCTGGCACAAGTAACCCACAGACAGACATGGAACAGATTGTAGTCCTCTGCTTCCCACACAGACCAGCAGCCACACAGCTAAAAGCTGATCATCTAAATCTTGCCCACGAATGCAGGGCAAACAAGATCACAACATTCTAAAGGTTTAAGAGTGGAAATCAAAACAAGCTTAAAAGGTCATTAAGTCAAAGGTACTTTTGCATTATTGAAGTGGTTCAAGTTTCTGAAGACAGACTAGAAAACTGGCCAAGAATAAAAATAATTTTAATTTTGCCTTCCTCAATTAGAAACTGCCTTTTTTATTAATCTAGCAGATCATTCACAAATAAAGTGTAAAATCCTTCAAACTACTTTAGATAACTTTACATGTTGGAAGGGACTGTCACCTTTTAAAAAGGCCATCAAAACATAACACAACCTAGATATTCTAGTTAAAAATTCACACTGGAAAATAGTTTCTACTTTCTAAAAACACTGCATTATCTAGTTATATTTTCCTCTTCTAGCTTTCTATAAATACTTCAGGTGTGGTTAGAAAACCACGGCCAAGTTCTTCAAGAATTTTTAGTTTCCATATCGTGTTTAAGGCTCCAGCATGTTTATGTTAGCATTTTCTGAAGAATACACATCATTAACTGCAAAGGCAAAACCCTTGGTGGTCTGCTTCTCCCTGACTCTGACCATTGCCATTCCAATAGTTTGCAAATGACTTCCAGATGGGTATCAGTTACACAGACAGGGAGAATTTGTGTAACATTTATAAACAGTGCTCAGTCCTGCTGCCATCTGGCGAGTGTGGGGACGCACATGACGAGCCTGTGAACGGGGCTGTGAATGGAGCACTCAACCCAACGGGCACATCCTGCCCCTGAACAAGGCAAAACCCCTTGGCTTGGACCTGTGATGGGAGCGATGCTCCCATAGCACATCACCTCAAAGTTACAAAATCCCAGATTGTTCCTGCAAATTTGATCTTTGCTGGGGAGTCAGTTGCCTTAACTTGGCCATTTAGTGCCGTTTCAGATGTCCTCTTCCACCTGGGCCCAAAACTGCCATTCACAGCACCCACTGGTTTCCCATCTGTGTCAGACCTGTCGGTCTGGTGCAGGTGTCTTGGATAATCCAGAACATCTAAAACCAGCCCAGGATGCATAATTGAAGCACCCGAGTTGCTTCTTCTTTAGTGATGCAGAATGTATTTCTGAACTGAGCAGCCAGCTTTTCCAAGTCTGGGGCTCTTCCACTAGTGTTCTTTTCAGGATTTGGAAAATGATCCTCTGAAGCCTCTGCAGACTACCAATAATTTCACTGAAGAAATGACAACCCCCATTTCAAATGGCTCCTACTGAACATTTTCATCTCAGCCTCTCCACATATGTAACTCAGTTGCCTAAATAATACATGCTAATTGTCTCCTATTTCCATTCCATTAAATTCTATGATACTATTTTGCAACATTAATTAGCCAACTCTGCCAAGGGCGAATTGAACACAGCATTTGACAGTGGCAGGACTGTGGCATGGTATTAAGATAAAGGTGTCTGGGGCTGTCTCCTTGATGGAGACCCACTAAACTGCATGCTGGTGTGGGTACCTACTGCATTCCCATTAGTTTGTGGGATTTTCATTTTCTTCAGTGTAATTCTTGGGAGAATTTCTCAATGAAAAGTCACTTATAGCACACATTCCAACACTTTAGGTCATTCCTTTAAATCACTTTTCTTTGGCATGGACACTAACTCCCAGGTTTGTGCGCTAAAAAAGCAACTTTGCTAGGGCCTGGCAGTCAGAATTCGGATCTGTTCAGCTACAAATAAAAGCCAGGAAGAAACTGTGACAATCATAGAAAGGAAAAATTGTGGTTGTATAAAAGGAAGTATGAGAGTTCAGTTGCTCCTGTTCATAACCAGCAAAAATAAAGAATGAAACATTTTTGTACCCTGTCCCATAGAGAAAAGGGAACAGGGAGAACAAAGCAGAAACCTGTCATATCTGCTGCTGGTAATTTCTATTAAGGAGCAAAGCTGTTTTGTTTCAACTTACTTCATTATATTCCCATTTAAGAATAACTTGAACTGAAACAAGGGAATCTGGAATTGTGTTTTTGTTTTGGGTTTTTTTTCCCCAGAAGTTGCTTTAACACATCACATCAAGTAAGCATGCTAAGAATGATTTAAAGCTTCTTGGTGTTCACACATAATTCTGAGCTTAATGCTAGCCTATTTTTTTTCAAACTGAAAACCTGGAATTTAGGGGAGCAATGAGGTACATGCAGCAAATGGCTCTTAGGCAATAAACACAACAGATGATGGCTGAAGGCTCTGCCTTTGCTCTTTATCTCCTGACGCACCCCAAGGTTTATGAAGTTACACAATAACACCCACCCATTAGATTTTATTGCTTAATTACTTATTGGGGAAAGAAAATGAAGTCTCCCACAGTCATCTAAGTTGGAAAAACAGAATTGTTTGGGCTTTTCAACTTCTCGTGTGAAACATGCCTACAAAGAATTAAAATTTAAGAAGGGGACTACAGATCTAGTCTAACAAAAGATACAGACATACAGAAGCACATATTATAAAGCACACATGGAATGTTTGCTAGTATATATTCTGAAGCCAACCAAGCCTTCCTAGGCCACTTTTTTTTTCCAGCTGACTACTCATGCCATAGAGCCTTTCTTAAATTCTGTCAATTACACAAAAGCACCATCTGAAAATCTATTTTTCTTCATATAGCATTCTTCCCTATATCACAGATGCAAGCAATACCTTAAATCAGAGGGAATAAACCAGAACCTGTTAAACATTAAATGAGATATGAGATATCACACACAATTTATCTGGCATAAATCAACTCAACTGCACTTCCCAGTTGCACTGACCTGAGTCAAAACTACTTAAAAAACAGGTAAAATGGAGTTAAGTGCATTGGTAATGGTAGCTGCTATGTCATCAGGATGTAAGACAGACCAAAATTCTAAGGAGAGGTGGAACACCTTATTAGAGTAACTAGTAAGGCAGAAGGGCAAAGAAGCAGCCTTCAGGAACCCAAATCTTTCTTCAGAAGAAAGCAATCCATCTCTTATCAATTTCTCAGTATCTCTGTTCCAGTAAGGTGCAGTGGTTGTACTGGTTATAACAGATAACCAGAGTCAAAGGGTTCAGGGCTTTATCTGCAGTTTTGCTACAGGGTTCATTTATTCTTTTGCCCTCTACAAATGGTTTTCATTCTTTATTTGTTTCCTTCTTGGTGAAGTCAGAAGAACACTTCCCTACCTCATAAGGATGGTGCCTTTAGGAAAACTGTTCTTTCCCTAAGGTGATTTACTGAAAAACCTCTCAATGCAGCAGCATTCACAGTCCTAGTCTTGCCAAAGTCACAAATAGAGACAGCTTTAATTTGTACTTTAAATGCTCTTTAATAAATAAAGTCCTACCTTGTCACTGAAAATATAGGAGAGGCAAAGCAAATTGCAGGGGTTTTGTCTTATCTATTGCTTAGTACAGGAAGTTCTCAAAGCTCTCTTGCACAGGTTGAACCATTACCCTCACCCTCTCTTCACAGATAAGGAAACTCTAAGGCACACAGAGAGCACGTGTCACCTAACAGTACTTAAAGCAGTAAGTGAATGTCAAACCTGTGTACTGACTCTGAAACCCAACCTAATTAAGGACAACGCTGCTGACAGCATGTTTCAGCTTTGCAAAGGCATCTTAGCTAGGACTTCAGCAAAACACTGAGCACATGAGGTCAAGGATTCAGAAATCCAAATATCAGTCAAGTAAAACATAAAAAAAGAAAGCTAAAATGAGAATTGGACAAAAGGAAGGTGGGAAGTGGGAAAAAAATTTCCGCCAGAGAAATTAAAAAAAAAGAAGCAACAATTATTCCAATAGCCCTGTACCACAGAACTTCTGATATAGGTCAGGATGGGCTTGTGAGCATTGCATCTGCAGCCTACAAGGACAATGGAAGTCAGCTGCTCAGTAAATGAAGCAACACCTATTTTATGGAACTTATGCAACAGCTATACTGTAGCTCCTTCAGAAACAATGGTAATTACACAACTCTTGTGTTATCTTTGGATAACACTGTAATTAGTGTCATCACTCCAGCCATGATTAAAATAATCACTATAAAAAGTCCCTTGTAAGTAGCATTTACTGTCCTGGTTTCCAAACATGTACAAGATTGTATTTTCAAAGTATAATTGCTTTTTCTGTTCACAGCTCAACTTAACAGTGTTTCTCCACCCACCTTCCACTTTATACAGCCATATGATGTTGCAGCAAAACTTGAACATGTGTAGAATACTTACAGCTCTTCCAAGTAGGGAAAGTTCTTGAAGGCATCTTCTGGTAGTCTCGTGATGTTATTCATGCTGATATCTCTGGAAAAGAAAAAATACAGATGCATTAATAACCAGGAAAGGATTTTCACATCCTATGAGAAGGATACAAAAAAGCAAGTCTCATCAGATAGTACAGTAACAGAAAAAAACCTACTCTAGTATCACAGAGTAGTATCTCTTTCCAGAAATTTGCATGCTAAACTTTCAAGTCACTGTAATTTGAGAATCGGGTTACAGCAAAGACCTAGAAAATGGGAAGTTGACAAAATAATGTTTTCCAACATCTCTAAACAGAAATAATTATTGTGAAACTACAGGGAAGGCATACATGGAAGAGGCCCTACAGTATTGTTATCTACAGTACTAATTTTTACCAACTTACACTTATATACAGTTTTAACTCAGATGATTAAGAATACTCTAAAACCACAAGCATATGAAAAAAAAAAAATATTGTGACCACCCACCACGCAAATTTTCATCCCACAGTGTCTTTAAAAAAAATAATACATGCATTAGGACTTAATAAATAGCTTCTGGCAAACAACGCTTCTGGAACAACTGGCAAGAATAGCAGAAACATGTCCTAGCTCTACCACAGTCTTTTTTTGTTTTCTTTTGTTTTCCTTCTACAAAACCTATAAAGTCCTCGAGGTAATAGTTTTAAGCAGATTTCATTCTCAGTCCATAAGCAGAGGGAAGCTGGCAGCAAGTGCTTACATGATAGGTATGCGGACCTGCTCAGCTTTTTTCTTTACAAAGCAGCAGTAAGTGGCAAACTTGGTGCCATCACCTCACTTCACACCTACACAACGATCACAGATTACCCACTCCTAAAGCAAGTTATTGCTCAATGTGAATAAAAGCAGCATGAAAACAATTTGGTTTGATAATTAACTGCCTAACAATTTACGACATAATCCAAGTTCTTACTTTCCGCTGGGTTGCTGGTTTGGGTTTTTTCAGTATGTAGTTAATAAGCAATTCAGTAACACTTGTCAGTAGAGCCTTCCCTGCTTGCTGCCTTCCCCGTTGTTCTCTAGTGCCTACATGCCACCCCTACACAATGCAGATAAAACACCAACAAACAAAGCCAAACTCTCCTTTTATCTCAATAATGACCAACAAGTACCACTGAAGCTCCTCGCTGACATTAACAAGTGACTGGCAGCTGATCTGCTACACCACCTGTGCACAGCTGAGACCCCCAGGTGCTGCCAGCGTGAAAACTGCCCTCTTACACTATATCCAGAGACAGCCATTCCTGTAAAAATGTGCTTGCACTAAATCCAGAGACAGCCATACCTGTGAAAATGTGCTTACACTAAATCCAGAGACAGCCATTCCTGTGAAAATGTGCTTACACTAAATCCAGAGACAGCCATTCCTGTGAAAATGTGCTTACACTAAATCCAGAGACAGCACAGCCATTCCTGTAAAAATGTGCTCACACTAAATCCAGAGACAGCACAGCCATTCCTGTAAAAATGTGCTCACACTAAATCCAGAGACAGCACAGCCATTCCTGTAAAAATGTGCTCACACTAAATCCAGAGACAGCACAGCCATTCCTGTAAAAATGTGCTCACACTAAATCCAGAGACAGCCTTTCCTCTAAAACTGCCCTCTTACACTATATCCAGAGACAGCCATTCCTGTGAAAATGTGCTTACACTAAATCCAGAGACAGCCTTTCCTCTAAAATTGCCCTCTTACACTATATCCAGAGACAGCCATTCCTGTGAAAATGTGCTTACACTAAATCCAGAGACAGCACAGCCATTCCTGTAAAACTGTGCTCACACTAAATCCAGAGACAGCCATTCCTGTAAAACTGCACACACACTAAATCCTGAGACAGCCATTCCTCTAAAACTATGCTCACATTAAATCCAGAAACACCCATTTCTGTAAAACTGCACTCTTACACTAAATCTAGAGGCAGCCATTTCTCTAAAATCAGTGTTAATGAAATAGTAGTCCAAAACCTTCATTTCTCACTTTCCAGCATAAACTAAGAGATTGCTCCTCAGCAGCTGCTAATAGTACACTAACCCAATTCAAGAGCAGCAAAATAAGGTTCAGCACACACAAAACAAACCCAACTGTGATAAGAGCCAAAACAAATCCACTATGGTACAAAAGCCCCCTTCACCAAGCTCCAGAAGGAGCTGAACTGCAGATGCTTCATCCCCAGACTCCACAGCCCTCATGCTTTAAGCAGTGTTTTGTGCCTTGGCAGCAGCCTGGTCACAGTAAAATGTTGCTGTTGAGGATGTTTTTCTTCTTGTGCAGGAAAGTAAATCAATGTATCAGGTACATGACCTTTCATCTGTCTGCTCCATGGGAGACTGCAACACCTATTCTCACTCATTTTTCAAATTCTCATAAACACACACAATTCACACATCCAGGCTTGTCCTCTCCTTTTTAGAAGACTGCAAATCCTTTTGTTATCAGCTGGGGAAGCATTTATGAATAGGGCAGAAGAGTAAGAAGAGAGTGCAGACCCTCATCTTAAGAACCAGTAACCTGTGTAAGCAAATCCCATCTCTGACAAAAGAGTCCAGGTGATATAAAACCCTACTGCCACATGCACCACAATAAATAGTGGGAGTAGGAATAAGTCAACAGCATATGGCATCAGAAAGCACTGTGTGAATGCTTATGCATCACTTTGGCAAAGATTGTGGCTGCACACACATTCGTTGCTCTTTGACAGCTGAGGCAAGGAAATAACATCCACCAGAAAGCAATGGTCTTGAAATTTCCAGAGCTATAAATGCCCAGTTTCAAAAGTGCCCTATGCAATCCTAAACAAAGTCAATGGAAACCATGCAGACACACAGAATGGCTGCATCCAAATTCGAAGCAATTTTGGCTTCCTCTGGGATCTGAAATTAACTAAAAATGGTTTTTCCCTGTAGCTTCAAGGATTAGGCTCTACAATTTTAATTTGGGAAGTAGATTCTTTGGATGTAAGCACGAAACAGATCGCTTTAATAATGAGAACCATCATCAATATTCTCAAATTCTACTGAAGTCTATTTTCAGTGAAGCTGAATTTGTAAAAAATCCAGACAGAAATATCAACTGCTATTGTCTTTTATCACATGAATTTTCAGGGACTGCTTATCATGATGCCTTGCTAAAAAGCTGAATGTTTTACAAAGTTACTGCATTTGCCTTCATTACATGTAGTAGTAATTCTAACTAAATAAATAAGTCAATCATTATAGCACTGATTTGCAAACTTTGGGCAATATCCAAGAACCAGCTCTGAAAGTCTCCTAATGATCATCATACAAGTTGTAAAACAATTCTTGTTTAATGAAGAACACTATGTAAAAGCAGCTTTGCAGATATATATAATTGTTTTTTTCTTTTCATTTCACCCTACAGAATCTCCTCAAAGAATGAGTTCACAAGCACTAGACACTGGGAATAAAATATTAAGTAGTTCATGACCAAGAATTTTCAAACAATATTAGGAACACCCATGACACTAAAATTAGATTACTTAATAACTAGTCTCTATAAAGTTTACCAAGTTAATATGTGAAGATACTCTTCATAACACATAATTAATAGAAGAATTGCAACAAAAATGGCAGAGCACAATATACTATAACAAAATAATGACAAATAATCCCCAAAACCACAGTCCAAAACAAAAATAGCCCTTGCTAAGTTTTTACTGTTTGCATTTTTGAAATAGTCATTTTACCACTCCTAAACTTTAGAAAAAATGCAGTATCAAGAAGGCTGTCCATTTAATAAAGATCAATATTAGTATGTCCTTGACATGTCAAAGAAGTCTCCACTGAGAAGCTGTCATACACCACCTGCTTCTCTACTAAAAATCCCTCAGGAATATAAACCCAGAAATCATTTAGGGTGCTAATATATAAAAAAGTTCCTTAGAATGAATAAAAGACCATTAATAGTACTATCCCAGCCCCTAGCAGAGTTCATGGGAGTGATGCTATCACACAACAGAAGGATCATTCCAGGAGTTGCCTAAAGCCCCTTTTCAGCAGGGCTAGGCTGGCAGACCTGCTATGGATTGGGGTACTACATCCAGATCTAAGTGCCCTAAAAGCAGCACAACACCTGCAAACCTTTGAATTGCCACCAAACACACAGAACTCCCAACAAATAAAACACCAAAACCTCCATATGTTTGCCCTAAATTTTACTGGTGAACTCTGTATCTAAAAGGCTTGTCACAGTTTACTTGTTCTTCCAACAAGTCCCCAGTATGGTCTGTCAGCCCAGCAAACTACACCTCTGCCCTAATTTTAAGCTCAGACCCACATTTATGCTTGGGACAGACAGAAATATCAACTGTGATTGTCTTCATCACATCAATCTTCAGGGACTGCTTATCATGATGCCTTGCTAAAAAGCTGAAATTTTTGCTAAGTTCCTTTTCCCCAGGAAGTGCCAAACATACACAACAGCTCTAAGAGAGTTAAGATAATGGTAATACCGTGGTTTACACTGCAGATTCATCAGGAAAAAGGAGAACCATGGGCAGACCTGCACCTTTCACCAGGTAGCCATTAACTGGATTTATCTGTACTGAAGAGCCAGGCTAACTCTTCACTCACTGACAACCATTACCAAGGCAGAGGTGGCAGATGCCCCATTCCTGCAAACACTGAAGGGCATGATGGGGCAAAGAAGCTGGCACTGAAACTAGAAGGATGGCCAAGAAGCTGGCATTGAAACTAAGATATGAGCTGCCAAAGGTGGTAATCTCTTTAGCAAGAGGCTGGATCTCTGGGGATAACATGAATCACAGCCTTGTATTTACAGTTAATGTCCATTTCAGGGAGGAGAGATGTAACACAGAAAATAAACACAGCTGCACTCCCTCCTATAGTGCCATGGCTGCAGTTTTGAGTGATAAATAAGGCTCCTTACACTCCAACAGAAGCTTTGTCCTTCTTCCAAGAAGGTACTACAGAAAAGAATAAAACTAACTAAAATAGTAGCTTGTAGCTGTGAATGTGCTTTGGCCATCCCAGGTAACACAAAGATTAATTTTTACAAGCAAAAGGTGCAAAGTCAAGCCAAGGTACTCCAGCACTCATTTGCTGTCTCCAGCCTGCTCAGGTAGATCCTTCCAGTTTATTCTGACAACTACCTGAATATTCACTTCCAGCTGAGTTTAGCAGAGTTTCCTGCTTTCACCTAACACAGAAACACTTTAAAGTCATTAAAAACACTTATGCTAACTGGCAATCATAGTAAAAGCAATGAAACCCTCCCTCTGCTGAAAATAGGCATCGAATGAGGTTTCTGTGTTCTTGTGAATATGAAACTGTTGGGGTTTCCCCATTTAAAGCTGTTGTGTCTATTTTCCTTGGAAAAGGAAAGCAGCTTTGCTGGACATAGTAAAAACACAATCTCATCTTGCATAATGCCAGATATTGAATCACTTTTAGACTGACCAGCAGTGGAGACTTCAGCACTGAACTAGAAAACATAACGCACCTAAACATTTCATTAAACTCCTTCTGCAAGAACTCCAGTTCCTGATGTGAGGTTTTAGTTACTTGGATTTATTTTTTTCTGCCAAGGATTGTTGATTTTACCACTAACCAAAGCCAAACATCCCCAGGCTTCAGGATGAGCAGAAATACTTTGTCTCTTGGACGGCAGCTTACTGATTCTCTCATATTTTACAAACAGAAACTCTCATCTTTAAATAGTGGCTTCAATCCCAGCTTTCAGAAGTGGATCAGACAAAAGAGCGTTAGATGCAATGCACAGCATGTCCCAGTGTCTCCTGCAGGCACAGGTAGCCTTCTCTGTCATTCTGAAGCACTGCCTCTGCCATAAAGGAGCCTGAGCCCTGTTAGATTTCTCTCTTACAGCAACTGCCTGAGCATGACTCTGGCTGGAAAGAACAGATGACCAAAGGTGATGGACAGGGAGGAGTGGGACAGTAATTCTGGCTTGAGAAGAAAAGCTGCAACAACAAAAAGGGACAACAAAATGGGAAGTACAGACTTCCTGCAGGACAGAGAGGACAACAAAATGATAGATAAGACTAGCCCAAGATATAAGCACAGAATAAAAGCAAGTGACCCAGAAGAACTGATGGATATTGAAAAGGAAAACAACACCAGTCTCTGTGAACTGAGGGACATTTAGCTGCAACAATCTTCTTTTTTTGTCAAGACAATACCTACCATTCCTAACTGCATCTCCTCCAAATGTGTGCACAGCTGTGAAACTGTGCAAAGAAACTTTCTGCACAGCTCTGTTGTGCTGGCACGTCTCCCAAAACCCACAGGAGATGCCAGTGTTACACTTTCTGTCCTAGCTCACACTCTCCTCCCTCAACACTTGGCTCTGCACCCAACTGGGGGCACACACACCTTCCCACCACATCCATGCACTACATACTAATGGCCTAAAACACTCTGCTTTGTAAAAAAGGTCTTAAGCCAAACCATGAAATACCTAGCTACAGCAAAGCAAAATTAAATCTCAACAAAACCAAACTGAGATTGGCAATTTAAAACAAATAATATCAAAATACATCCCTGTGCTTCCCAGTACTTTATTAATAGCTATCTACTTTTTGGCTTTTTGATTCTGTCAAGTTTAGAAAAGAAGAGAGAAAGGGAAGGAGCTAGAAAAAGAGAGGGGAGCGTTGGTTGAAGGAAAGAAGATCATGTTTCAACAAGGCACCTTTAAATTCCTATAAAATGCTGCCTCTGAGCAAGCTTAACCTGTTTGTTGATAGATAATAGCATGTAATACTGTAGGCTCCATTCAGTCTTTTCCAATGTCTGGGCCGTCTGCCACTGAGTTATTTAATTATAACACACAGAAAATTACTTAGGCAGAGCTATCTATATTTGAATAAAGTCCTCCTACCTACTTGTACAAAACCATTAGGTAATAGGTCTCAATCTTATATAAAATTCCCCAGGTAGTACCCGTGATCCAGTTTCAGCAGTAGGAAAAGCTGAGGCTGTTCGTATTTTTAGCAAGTACATTAAATAAGCCAGGATATTGCAAAAGCACCTCAACATGATGCTGGGAAGTACCCAGCAGCAATCAGCCATCCTTTCCCATTTGGAGCATTGATAACATGGATCATGACCTGATTACAGTAACACTGGTGAGGATAAAGACAAAGTGACACAGATTTTTCTAAGCACACGAGACCAACGGCTTTTCACCAGTTATCAGAAACAAATAAAAAACAAAAAAACAAAACCCCACAAAGAAACAAACAAAAAGGACCCTTATACAGCTGCATGGAAATGGTCAGTACTTCAAGTTTTATCCAGGTGTTAACCAAGAGAACTTCCTGGTGTTGTGGCAGTGGGAGAGGCAGAGACACTGGAGCCAAGACGAGTAGGCAGGGGGAGAGAAGAAATCAGAGAAACTCAAGCTGAGACTAATATTAAGTTGTATTGCAATGCTACAGTCTTGAAGAAATACATTCAGCGCCCAGCTCCTTGTAGTAACATGTTCACATGATGAAAACCAATGTGATTTCCATCCAAATCACACCCCTCAGCAGCCAGTCTCATGGGAGAGAAGGAACTGAATTACATCTTTGGTTTAGATCTTCTTTCCCATTTAGCCAGTTCCTTCAGGATGGTGATAAAACTACTGAAGGGACAGAATAAATGAAGTCACATTAATACTGCCCTATGTCTTAATTGTATTCAGTATGTAATGAAAGCATGGAAAGCCTAGAGGATCGGCATGAAATTTTCAATTCAATTAAAAAGAAACAAATTTGGTAGTAGGGTTTTGTTTGTAATTCTATCCTTCTGATGACAAGAAGCCAACAAGTCTCTTCCAGAAGCACCACGTCACAACTAATGCTTGGAACGGTAACAGCCTGCACTAGCAATCCAAAGAGTGCAGCTAAAATCCAGGGATACACATTACACACAGACATGCCAGCCCCAGCAGTGAGAAATCATCAACAGCAAGAAAAGAAATACCAGGAAAGATGATGTTTACAGAGGAAACTACACTTGGAAAGTGTTTGAGTTCAAAATAAAGTTTAAATAACATGCTGAGAAATTAATTTCTTACCTTTTATCTACTACCTACATCTCTTACTGCAAGGTAGTAGTATGATAGTGTAATACCCATACTATTACCTAACATTTCTATGGTGAGAGGACCCCAGTATCAGACTGGCATTGTATTTAAAGTGAGCACTCTCTCCATTTCTGACAGTCACAACTACCTGTGCCCATCTTCCAGTGGGAAGGGTCCACTGGGTATTCCACCAGCCAGAACTCTGCAGTATTAACCATCCCTCATCTCTAATCCTTACTGCCTGTCCCAACACATTTTTTCCTTTTGATACTTATCTACTGTTGCTTTTCATGTGAACAAAGCTGTTAATGGCAAAAGGGAATATTTTAATTAATACAATTTTTCTTTTTATTTTTCCATCTCTCCCCAGCAATCTTAAGCATGCTTCTAGTGCCTCTGACAAGAACACAAAGACCTCCAAAACTTAAAGGCACACAAACCTGTTCTGTACTCACAGGCCATTCTGGAGTAACAGAAAGCCTATGAGACATGACATCCTTTACAAGCATGCTTCATTTTCCAATTCTTCCAGAAGTGGGAAAACACTCTTACAAGAAAGAAAATATCCAAATATCTGAAGCCTCAGTCGGTACCTGCAGTGAGGCTTAGTAAGACACAGGTAGCATTCCCTCCCAGCAAACCCACTCGCCATTTCCTAAGTACCTGTGCTATCTCACTAATGAGCACCGGGCCTTATCACCTGCTGTTTGCATTGCAGGAGAAGCTGAGGGCCCTGCTCAACACGTCAGTGGGCTGGTGCTGTACAAATACACAGCTGGAGACACTCCTCACCTACAGGGCTTTGCTGCCCAAATGCACTGAACAAACAGCAGGGCAGGGAATACAAGTGTGCACAGCTACCTGAAGTAAGCTACAAAAAAAAGTCACCTACAGAGCCTGAAGCCCCCTCCAGCTGACCAAGGCTGCTCCCGTGTTCTATGCCCAGCTCCCACCTATCATGACCTTTCCAAAACAAATTAATGACCTTTTTTCCCCTGCCCCTTTTGCTTGTCTAACAGGAAAACAGGACAGGAGATTGTTCTGACAATTTCTTGTTGGCTAGATACATAGGCTCTCTCCATTTGGTAGCAGCAGAAAGAAATTATGCTCTGACTTATATGCAACGTTTCCATTCACTTTTCTGTGGCTCTAACTGGAAACTAAGTGACAGCACTTGACCTGACTTCTCATAATAATCAAACTTCAGAAATAATAAAACCTTTTCAAAATAATCAAACTTTGGAAATAATCAAACTTCAGACCACCTACCACCCCTGGCTATTACGAAGATTTTGATTATCATCAATTTTAGTAAATAGTGGTACACAGAACCCTTTAAAAAAATTTAAAAAGCAGCATTTACATCCTGTAGATTTCAGTAAGCTTTTAGCATTTTGCTGAAGCAGGACCTGCAACTTGTTCACTGGCAGCAACTGAAAACCTGCAAAACTTCAGGCAGGCCTGTTCCTGCAAGACAAGTAACATGTCCCTCTTTCTCCCTCCGTATCTCTAAGTTATTTCTCCTGCCTCCTCCTTCCCGTGTCACATCAACCTGTTGTTGGCTTTTTTCCTTCCACCATGGTGTTTTAGCTTTCTTTCAGACACAGTAACTAGCTCTAATGTACCCTATTCATGTGCCAGTCAAGCCATCATCAAGATCTCGGCGAGAACAATACCTGCACGCAAAGCCCTATTTTGAACTGGTATTTGAGTCACTGCGGGCCAGCCATTAAGCAATCACACATACAGTTAATGGCTCTTGTTGACACATGGTAGGGAATTAACCTAGAAAAAAATTCCACTGCATTATTATGAAAGTGATCCCGTCCCGGAATAGGAATATAGCGCAAGTTAACATGATCATCAGTTAATTTTTAAGAGACACACTTTGAGAGCAGATTACAGCCTAAAGGAAGGGCTTATTCTAAACTGGTGGAGGGAACAAAATGTCTTTCAGTGCAGGAGTATTTCTTTTATACAGAGATTTACACAGTTAGAGATGATTTACAGCAGAGAGTAAAATGATGTATTGTTCACAGTTTCATAATTATTTACTCTAAGGAATACAGTAATGACAGGGAATTGAGTACAGAAAACATCAAACCATGTGACAGGCACACTAATCCAGCAATCTGAGAGCAAATCTACACCAAGGTACTCCTCCTGTAGCTACGAGTATTCATCACAAAATGTGAATAACCAGTGAGACCACAAAGAGGTCCAGGGACAAAAGCAGGTGGGAACTCACATCATGCACATCCCTGATCTGGAACAAATTTGCATGTCCTGCTATCAGCCAAACTCCTGACAGGAAAGCTTTCAGCATGGTTACATCACAGCTACCCTCTGACTCGAGACCTTTTAAAAATAAGTTATACGAAGTAAGATCATCTTAGCTCAAAAAATATGCATCTAAAAACCATAAAATACAATTTTTGGCAAGACTTGACATTATTTGTAATTGCCAGTAAAGGAAAGCAGAAATATTTCTATTTCTTTTAAGCCATAAGTCTCCACACATAGGGAAGAGGGGAATCCAGCAACAGGTTACACACTTAAGAATTCAACCAGCTATACCCTGGCTGTATATTTTTGTGCCTCTTTTTTTTTTTTTTTTTTTTTGTAATCAGATGGTGTTAGTTGCCTTTTATGGAGCAGGTGACTCCCATGGTAGTAGGAGAGGAAAGTACTGAAGAAGACACTAAGAAGACATGTCACATGTAGCTCATGCCTGTAATAAAATCAACAACAGAAAACCTAAAGGAGTTTTATGGAAGGGTATTTGTTATGTTGTAAGTAAATAAAGTTTAACACTACACCAGCAACTAAGTTAAAGCAGGGTAGCCTTGCCAGTTGCATCAACTGTCCTTACCATAATGGAATCACCAGTCACTGAGGTTAACTAGGTCATTTTTCAACAATGCCATCTGGTTTGTCTTTATTGAGTTGTCAGTACCAGGTTTAATCCATATCTGTGTTTGAAGTGAAAACGTACTGCAAAACTCGACACCAACACTTCCCACACGACCCAGCCACAGTTGTGTTCATCAGCGCTGAGCAAGTTCTGGAGCCCTTTTCCCTTATCACGGCCCTCCACGAACACGAGGGCAGTATGTAACCAAACCAGTTCCATGAGATCTGCGTCCGTCTGTCTGTCCCGCCCCCGAGTCTCAGGTTTCTGCTGCACAACCCCCAGCAGCCACCAGGCACGTTCCACTGCAGGATCAGCTCCAAGGGCAATGCCATAAACCCCAACCCGCCCTAGAGCAGGAGCGTGGGGAGTCACACTCACCCTTTGGACTCTAAGGACACCACAGCCCTCCCCACCTAGCAACACTGAACAACAAATGCCTCACACCATAAATCCCAGCCAGCTCCAGCAGAGAGAGATCTCCTGGGTTTACACAGGTTCCTTTCCTTCCCAAGTCTTGAGTCCAAAGGAGAACACTTCTGCATCTCTGCGAGGTAGGAGAAGGCTAAAGCTACCCATGTTCCTGAGCTGTGATACCAATTCACACATATATTCATATAAAAACCTTCTGTTGCAGCTTCACTGTGTGTGGTTTTGCTCTGCTGCAAAAAGAGAACATAAACAGCTATAAATCCAATTTCATAGAAGTGCCAACTTTAGTAACTATAAGTACTTTGAATTTTATTCATTTTTTTCCTGGTTTATTTTGGTGTTCTAGTCTGTCCCACCCAATGTTTTGAAAGCAACCAGAGCCTCAAAAGTCTGGGTGAGAGACCTACATTTTTAGAAGGCGAAAACCAAAAAAACAGCAAAACAAAACTGGTGTATGAACACAGTCACTGATACAATGATGCCAGATGACAAAATTTAAATGTTAGTCCAAGCCTATATACAACAGCTTTAGCATTTAAGCATTTTTTTTCAATCACATATAACACGTAACTTGGATATAACTAGAAACTATTTCTGGCAAAAAGCACTCAAAATATCTATACTGTGGGAAAACTAAAAGCACATAGTAGAACTTCCTAGTGCCAAAATAGACTTCATGGCAGCACCTGGAAGGACCTTTTTAGAACCAAACATGCTTATATGTAGTAATTTTCAAGGTATCTTAAATAAAATGATGAAAACCAACCAATTTTGCTAAGATGTAAAACTTAAGTTCTGAACATTTTTGGTCATCAATTACTGCATGGCATTTTAACATAAGAGTAATTTTTACTTTTTGACATTTAAAGGATTAAAGTCTGCCTGAAGTTTCCCATGTGGCTGAGTTCATGGGTGCTAACACACACCCTGTGTTTCTCTCAGGAAACTGTGCCTTGAACAAATGGCAAAGCTGCTGCCTATTGCCAAGGAGTGGAGCTGAATACAAGAACCCAAACAGCCTCATCAGCCTTCCTGCTCTGTCCAGTTATGATGGTTTCAGCTACATTTCTCTTCCTGATTGGAGATCTATGTCCAAGTTCCTTATAGATACATATGAAGACATGGGTTAAGCATCCACCTTAGCTTCCAGTGAAGCTTAGACATGAATTAAAATGAAAGCTGCCCAAATCATCTGCCAGGACACTCTTAGAGAAGAGCCACAGGGTCACCTCCTATTTCAATAGTATAGGACTGAACAAGGGACATCAAGGGAGTCCTCAAACCCCATTTTCTTTCTTTTCACACAGAGTGCTAGGAATTCTCTTGTTATTATCTGATTTCTCACACAGCTAATTATTTCAAATGCACGTATGCTTTTTGCCTCGTGAAAAAACACACAACTCTTGCTGGTTCCTTCCCTGAGAGCCAGGCTGCCTGCCCATTCCCTCGGCCCCAGCAGAGTCACCTCAGCACGGCTGGCACACATCTCTCCTTCTCAGGAGTCTGCAGAGCACAGCCCCACGACTCAAAACACCCCACAAATGCCAAGTGCCTCCAAGTCACATCCTCTGAGGATTCTCTGAGCCTCAGACAAAGCTGCCTGCACTGGGCTAAGCTCATGGGGGCACAACTCACTTCAGAACTTCACTCCATGTGGGTGAGCAACACAGCAGGATGCAGCAGCAGTCCCATCTGCGGGTAACAGGCCATGCCACACACACACAAAAAAAAATCTATAAAGGAAAAAATTCGGTCTGGCTAAAGAGAAACCAAAGGAAAGCATCAAAACTCCTCTTCATTCACCAAGAGATGAAGGGGGAACGTACTCAGCATTTCCACTTCCAAAGGTCTGAAGACAAAAGGCAGACTCTCACCTGCAGCAGAAAGCCACACAAATTGAGGAGCATCACCTTTGCCCCCATGTTTAATACTGTTATTGTTGATAAAAACGAGAGCAAGCTCCTGGTACTAAAGTGATTTCAGCTTTTATTATAAGAAAAAGAATAGCCTAAAGCAAGGGGGTCCGGGCCGAGCAGGAGCGCTCCCGTCGAGGATGGACGGTCCCGATGGAGCAGCACGGATTCAGTGGGTCAGAAGCCCCCTTTTTGTCCTGTATTTTGTCCCTCTGGATTGGTTTCTTTTCGGATCCTTCATCTGCATGAAGGTTTAAGGCGCTCAATTGGCCATTACAGTTCTGTCCAGGCTGGTTCCTTTCCCCTGGGGGTGCTGCACTTTACTGAGGTGTGTTATGGTACCGTGAGTACCACATTTCTTATAACTACCCTTTTAATCCCTTTTACAATATAATAACCAACCCAACGGTACACGCTTAACTATCTAGCAACTACTTTACAACAGTTTCTAACCTATTTTTAACAATAGTGCACGATGCCTAAATGCAGAGAGGCTTCCAAAGTGGCACAGGCTCAAGCAGTGACAGGCCAAGGAGGAGCCAGCACGGCAAGAAGTCTGCTGTGTAACAAAAGCACATCAGCTCTGACTGAGACATTGGCCCCTGCTCTAAAATTGTCCCTAACTGGAGGGGACTTCTCCAGAATCCCAACAGTCAGAGAACCTGCTTCTTAGTCCACTGAGCCTCTTTACACGTTAAACTACAACCACTGAAACAAAGGAAATTTGCAGGGAAAAGAAGACGTTTTTAATTATAAAAGAAAGACCAAGCAATAGTGATGTGGGAGAAGGGGTGACAAGTTTCAGAAGTTTCAGGCACAGACACTTTCTGGGTCCTGAATGGTGTGCTTTGCTGTTGTAGGGCTTGCCACTAACCTGCAGTGGTTGTCCCTCTATCATTACTGCATACTGAGGAGCCAGCACAGCTTGGGCTGGCAAGCCATAAGAGAGTTAAATGCACACTGTACACCAATTAGAAAAACTCTACAGTTCAAATCAACTGCAATTTCAAGGTAAAAAAAGAAAATAAGAGGAAAAAAGTAAATTAAAAAACCCTCACTCATTCACACACTCACAGAAAAAGCTGAGTACACTGTTAGCATGGGGAATCCAGTCCCTCACACGTTCCCATTCCCTGCCAGCATATTCACAGTAGTTTTCAATAAACATCTACACAAGTCACTGGAAGGCAAAAAAAAGATCTGTTTTCTTTCGTACAATTACACAAAAATAACTGTCATCACAACCATCCTTGCGGTAGAAGAGTCCATATTTGCCTGCAGTGAAATCCGTCTGCAGCTGCCCTGTGGAAAAGACAGCCAATAATTGGCTTCTTTCACCTCTGTTAACCATGAACAAAAGTGTCATTCAGCTCGCAAAAGGATAGAAGGCACCAATGGATGGTCAGCTCTCTGAGCCAATGGGCTGGAATAACAATAACCCTGTAGCATTTTCTTTTTCCTTTTGTTTAGTCTTTCAAAGCCCTTAATTAAGTCCCTCACAAAGCACCCCTACAGGCTTCTTTCAATGAGGCATTACACGCCTGTTTTCTTGTATTGAAAGAAGAAAAGTAACAGGGATTTCTGAAACACATTAAGCAGTACACACAATTTCCACGTATTCACAACTGAAATACTGTTACATTTGAGCTTTTAAATATTATCATCAATAACAAGAAGTTCAAGCTTACTCTGCTCACTCCCTGCTAATACAGGTAGTCAGAAACCCAGCCTATCTGCAACAGCTCGCTCAAAGCCATCACCAGACAGCAGCTCCCGAAATGAAAGCAAGTGGAAAAGGGACGCTGATGAAACATCCCTGGGCGTCCCGAGGCACACAGCTGAGGAAGGACCGAGAACTGCTGACACTGCACATGACACATCTGCATGCGCTGAAAATACAGCTGTGCTCAAGGCCCTGTGTAAACCCTGCTATCTAACTGGCCTCTCGTACAATTAAATATCTGCTTGCTTCATTATTTAAAATAATAAAGAATCTGTACTCACTATTTAGGACCAAACTGATGTCATACTGATGGTTGTGTATTAAACAGGACATTTGAGGATTATATCTGCTTTTCAGCAGCACAGGCAGATTCAGTTTGACAGAAATGCTATAGAAACTTGAAATATTTGAGCGACAAACACGAAACAAAACAGTTTTAAGAAAACACCATTGAAATATCATCCTCACAGATGCAGGCTGGCTGGAGGAGACCAAGTCTCCTTCTCCTAATCCCTTCCCACTCCAAACCAGCCAAAGCAGCAGATGAACGCGGTCACTGTTTTTTGGGAGGCATCCAGTGCACGTGGTGAAGGGCTCAGGGGTGGGTAAGGAGTACCAGGTACAAGCACCACTTGAAGCCATCACTTGCCCAGCCATGGTCCAGGCCTTCCAGCTGCTGCTGCCTCACTCCATTATCCTGTAAATTCCCTTGTCCTGTGAATACAAGCAGCTTCCCCCTGTGGGAGACTGGCCCAGCCAGTCCAGCCAAAAGCTACCAGAATCATCACCAGAGGATATTCTTCACATTAAAGAACCACAGGCTGAGGCTCTGGTAATCTCTAAAGCACCTTCTCCCCCGAGAGAAAACTGGAATAGCCTTTTTGTGATTGACATGAAGAACAGAAAAAGCCATTTTTATTACAAACACCAATCTGAGTGAATGCAAAAAGTGATGTTTTAAAATCCTCTCTATGCCACCTACGTATCAGGCAGGCACTATTTAACAAGCACAAGCACCACTATAAAGAAAACTATAAAGAAATATATTGCTATAAAGAAAACTGTGTCCAGGCAAAACCTGGGATTGTTCAGCTTGGAAAAGAGAAGGCTTTGGGGTGACATAACTGCAGCCTCCAGTACCTGAAGGGAGCCTAGAACAGCAAGGGATAAAGACTATTCACAAGAGCATGGCGTGGCAGAAGCGTGGTGGTGAATGGGATCAAAGGGAAAGCAGCAGGCTCACATCAGATAACAGGAGGACATGCATTACTGTGCAAGTGGTGAGACTGAACCAGCTGCCCACAGAAGCTGTGCGTGCCCCATGCCCCAAGGGACATCCCTTGCTCAGGGCAGGTTGGATGGGAGTCTGACGTGCTCTAGTGGAAGGTGTGCCTGCCCATGGCAGGGGAGTTGGAACTAGGTGATCTTTGGTCCCTTCCAACCCAAACCATTCCATGATTTTATGAAAATGCAACTGGGTACAAATCAACATGGACTTCTCTATTATTTTTAAAACAATAAAAACTCTTATGTGTTTTTTTTTTTAAATACATCAGAGAGTCAGCTGCTGGTAACTCTGTTCACGTAATCAAAGAAGCAACTTTCCTTTCAGCAATGGTCATCTAATGGTACTCAGTGATTTTGCTTTTCAAAGATAAGATGGTCTACTTGGGTATTATACACCAAAATCTCTTTCTAGTCTTACCTTAGACCACTGAAATAAGGCCACAACAAATAACACCTGATGACCACCTGTCCTAAATGGTGTGCCTGCTTCCTCCTCCTACAGGAAAATATGATGTAACTATACAAAAAATTAAGAGGAAAAACCCACAGCAATGTCTGCATGGCTTGGTTTGAAGGCCTAAGTACAAGCATATATTTTTGGAAAGCCTATTCACAGGCCTTTATCAGAATGTCTCGTATCCCTGACCTCAGCAGAGTTCAACACTGATAAAGGACTAACTGCACTCAAATTCTGTTACACTATTGATAATTTCTGTGATTATTTACCACAGCAGCTCAGGAGGAACTCTTCCCTAGCAGCAAAGAGCAAGAGAAGTAATTTACATTCTAAACCCAAGCATGAAAGCTCATCCTAATGCATCAGCGACAATCAATTTGCATCAAGCTGATAAAAATACTGCTAGAATATCTGGTAAAACTGCAATATAGCATGAGAATATGCCATTGCAATGTAATGTAGAACAGCATAACAAGACCCTGTCCACCCAAGGCCCACACTTGGCCTCTCGCTAGCTGCACGGCTCAATGTCTAATCTGCTGTTGTCAAAAAACAAACACCTCCCCCAACCAAACAACAACAAAAACCAACAAAAACCCTCCAACAAACCAAAACAAAAACAACCACCCAAACCAAGCAAACATGGCCATAGACTAAAACACAGAAAGTCTCACTGAGGCAGCAACACCAGGAAGTCCTTCTCTACATTGAGGGTGGCAGAGCACTACAAGAGGCTGCCCAGGGGAGTCACTGGGTCTCCCTCTGGGGACATCCAAACCCCACCTGGACACACACCTGTGCCACCTGCTCCAGGTGACCCTGCCTTGGCCAGGGGGTTAGCCTGGATCATCTCCAGAGCTCCTTCCAAACATAACAATTCTGTGAAAATAAATGAAACCAAAGAAACGCCCCAAAACTACTCAGACATCAGAGGCACTCACAAACATGACTGTTGGTTAGGAATTGCACCCCAAACTGGATAGTTGTGCTAACCAAACTTAGCAGGACACACAGCTCTGGACTTCTGGATTCTTCCCTAACACGAATAAAATTAGTAATATTTACTATTGCTGACACAACAATATAAGCCAATAAAAAACTTAGTGTCTTTACTAATTTTTAAGGAAAATGTATACAAACATATGAAATGGTTCACAGAACCCTCTACCAAAAAGAACAGATAGCCCTCACTTGCAATTATAAAAAAGAGGTCAAAGAAGCTCTCATTACTAGTTATTTTCTTCAAAAGGTTATCTCTTTAGTTTAACTTTGTTCTTAGCATTTAAATGACTACACTTATTTAAAACCAATCAGATTTTAATCACTAAGCTGTCAAGAAAAAAACAGCTTACTTAATGCAAACAGAACATTTCAAGTATTCACATGAAAAACAAAGACCTACCACACGGACTAGCTGGTCCACACTCCCTGCAACAGAGATTAAGGCTTGTCAACTTTGATCATGTACATAGAATCAATTTTTACACAAACACACCTAATTCATGTGTGAGTGAAAAGAAGCAACCCACAGAAGGCAAAACCTGCATGTATTTCCAGCTTGTTTATAGACAGAAACAGTATGTGCATTTTCCCAGCAATATGCATTTTACAGATGAACTCCAACAAACAAACTTGGCTTATGAACATCTGTCTTCTTGGTTATCTCCACAGGACAAACATGGGCATCTTTTCACATCATCACAGCTATTCCACAGGCAAGGAAGTACACCCCAGCTCTTACCTAACTAAAGACCACTGACCAACGTAAATTCACACGGAAACAACTAAAATCGATACAAGGTGGACAAAACGCATCCTTGCTAAGCTCCCTTAATAACATGATCTGGTTTGTCTTGCTCTTGCTCATTTTGAAGAGGTCTGGTTCCTCCTACCTCGAAAGACTCAATTTTACTGGCTCAGTAAACCAAGGCCAGTAAAACTTGCCACACAGCTTGAAACCTGCTCCTAACACAGACACCTTTAAGCTATTGACACCCTGTTTCCTCATTACCAATTTAATAATTTGCTTCCATTAACACACCCATTTTTTTCCAATTTATCACCAGCAAAACTATGAAGATAACATTAAAAAAATAAACACCCTGAAAGTTCACAGAGTGAAAAGATCTCTATTGAAACTGGCAAACTATTTTTAATGCAACAAATGAAATTATGCTCTGCAAATATTTGTCAGATGACACAATAAATAACAATCTATCTTATATTCACTACCCAATCTAAAAAGTGTAAAGTAGATGCAGTGATTTATTTTAATTTTTAGTTGAGGGACAGGTGATCAGATTAGAGATTTCAGAGACTACCTTAGGGGAAAAGGTGAGGAAATGGGCAAAACGTGATCACTATTTGTGTTTTTCAGCAAACACAAAGAATGAAGAAGGCAATTTTATTTTAAAAGATCCATAGCTTTGTCAAGTTAAAACAGTTTCTTTTTTCCACGTACAAAAAGATAGTCAACTTCACAAATATTTACTGCCATTAACAGTAGAGTTAAATGATTATTCCATCTTAATAAGAACACTAAATATTCAAAGGTTCAAGACAAATGGAACCTTTTCCTGCTTTTCATTAGATTTACCACAAAATAGTTAGATATAAGGACTATTTATGGTAAACATATTAGAGTGAAGCAACCATCCCTTACATATCAGACTGTATTTTGTACAGCATATAGATTAATTAATGAAACAGCTTTCAGAAGTAATTCTGTACCACCCAGCTCAAGAAATTCTCTACCTACCACTGAATTAAAATAAAAATGGTTTTGACAAAGAATGTATGCACTTTGTCCCTGCTGGTCTTTACTATCTATATTTTCTTTTCTTTCATCCATACTTTGTATTAAGAAGTTCATCATGGAAGGCAAACAGAAGGATATAATCCTGAGAAATTTCCACAAGATTAAATATGTATTTCTTTGCTACCACAGGAGCAATCTGTCTGGCAGCATTGCATCACATTCATCTCATAAATACATTTGAATACTGTATGGCTAAACAGCTGCCAGTAGAAAGCAATGGCTGAATGAATGGATGTTATTAGGTAACTTGAATGTCTTTGTACCTGCAAATAGAGTATTGAAGGGCAGAGTGAACTGGCGCTTTCCTGATGAACTCACAGGGCCTATAGCTCAGGAAGAAATGTTGAGAGCTTGCTTATTCAGTACATCTAGTTGTTTACTTTCTGCACATGAAGCTTAACATGCTATTTAAAAGGTATAATTTATGTTTCCAAGACAGCTCCAGGCACTGCCTTGTTTGGAGTTGCTTACCAAGCAACTATCTTTCTCCAAACAAACTTATGTGCAGAAGGGTAAAGGGCAGTAAAGGTATTATTGGAAGGAAATCTCTCCTTAGGCCAGAAAAGAATAACTAAACTTGTGTATGTTAAATCCCATGGGGAACTGGACACTGAAATAGCTGAGTGTAAGTGATAGCAAGACAATCTATCTACAATCTTCTTGAAAAGAAATTAAGGCAGGGATAATATAAAGTGGGATTGTGTAGGCAACACAAAGGCAACACTCCCAAACTTCATTCACAGTTCTTTGCATAAACGTTCACATTTTCCCTTACACACACACACACTCCCCACAGCAGAGAAAACCTACAGTAACCCATTAATTAAATGAGTGTGCTGAAACCTAAAGCAGTTAAACTGCATTCTGCAATCCTGGATTCAACACAGTTTACTTATTGCTCATTAATCTCTCCACAGATGTTATCTCTGTAACAGCAAAAAAAACTTAAAATATGACCAAGATTTTCAATGTCTTAGATGCCGCTTGCGCTTCATTCACCACCTTGTCTAAATGCATGCACCATATGGCAATAAGTGTGCTGAGTTTCCAGCCCAGTCCTTCCCCAAAAGCCTTGGGCTACCCTGTGAAAACTGAATGAAAGCTATTTGCAGTGAAAAGCTGCTAAAGAAGAGCTGCAATAGAATCTCCTCCTTCCAAGGAGTTGCACACCTGGAGAAAAGAGCCTTCCCAAGGCATCTGCAGTGCACTGCTGCTGCTGAGAGGATGGCAGCACAGAAACAGGGCCTGTTTGTGCTTTCACCTGCACATGCAGTGAGGCTCTGCTGAGGCTTCTTGGGTGATCTGCACATATTCTCTGAAATTATACCATGGGTTAACTGCTTTTAAAATACAAGGCAAATAGGGAGCAATATCCTGTATTTCGAGCACCCTGTACACTTCAGAGACACATAAACCAAAGGGTGACTATTTCACAGAGACAGGTTAAGAAGCAATCCCATTTAAGGCTACACTTGTATGTCTGAGCTCCCAAAGGAGTTAAATGACATCTATAACATGGACAGATCTTAAGGCTTTCCCAACAGTTCTGCAAATATGAACTGTTAAGATATCTGCTGTCAGCCTCAAAAGAAGCATCTGCTAGCACTGCTCTGCTGCAGGAACCTGCCTCCTTTACCAAACTTTAAAATTTTGCAAGTCACTCACTCCAAACTCTTTTAGCAAAGCCCTCAGATTAGGTTGCTAAACCAGATATCCACGGGCTCCTGCAGATTTCCACTAATGTACAGTAGAGCTAAACAGAACTCACCACTACCACACATGAGGAGCCTTCTACTTCAACACAAACATAAGCAGGGCTCAAATCCCAAGGGAGGGTGCTACTACTCAATGGCTTTTCTTTCTTTAAATTAGAGATGCAAAAAACTTGTAAGGCTGAAAATGGTCATGTGCAAAACTACCTCTACACTTTGCCTGTTGATTCACACTGAGATTCATAAGTTCTCTTAAGAAACTACTTTTCCATTTGATAGTTCAAGGAAGGCACCAACAAGTAAAACTTATTCAGTACACGGGAGGACAGCAGACACTATGTAATTCTTGTTCTTTTTCTCAGTAACAGCACAATGCAACTAATGCATACTCTTTGGAAAGAAGTGGATTTTTTTGAAAGAGGTACATATATCATAAACACTGTAGAATCAATCCTCAGTTGCTCCAGGTACCTCTAAAGTGTATCTCTTGATGGGCACTTGCAGGCCAGAGACGAAACACTCCCACTGAATGCCTATTCCCACTAAAGATGCCAAAGGACAAACTGGTGGGAAAGTCAATTTGCACAGTGAAGTGGCCAGCAGTATCAATCCTGACCTTTTCATAAAAAAATAAATCAGACTGGGCACCAAATTCACTGAGGCAAGTTCAATGACAAATGGTACGAGGGACAAATTTTTTCATGTTTACATTATTATTCTGCTATTCTCTGTTCTTGATGGCACTGAACCAACCCAGACCAGGTGATGCACTTTGCCTGAAGGACATAGGGAATATATCTGGTGAGGCAAACACCAAGGGTATTTGAATATTTATCTGATGTTTGTTACAGAATTTCTCCCATTCATGCTTTTAGACAAAAAAAAACCCAACTTATTTTGTGTAAGTGAAGATACAATCACAGTGCAAGCAGTCCTACTCTTAAATGGGATTTCAGGTATATTATTGTTTTCATGCTAGCCTCTTTTGAATACACAGACTTGTTTTACTGGCGTGGTTACTCAGGAGAGTTGAAGAGTTTTAAGGAGGAAGAACCGGTCTTGCTGCAATGCTGCAAAGTATTCTGCTGAAGAAGTAAACAACTGCCACTTATTATACCAAAAACAAATTAAATCCTTGCTTAATCCTCTTGAACATTCGAGATATTGTTAATTTTTGGTCTGAAAACTAGAGACCTGCCTTTGCAGTAAGCAGGTTACAGAAAAAGAACATGTAAACAAACTAGTTGAAATTTCTGAGAAAAATGTCAAGCAAGAGCGAGTAAATTCTAAATAAATGACTGACCTGATATTGAAGAGATATAATGCCTCCAGTAAACACTTAGCCACAGTAACACAGAACCAGATTTGCCCTTGCAAAAGACATGGATTTTCTACACCCACCAAGACTCACACTAGGTTCTGTAAAATATTAACAGTTTGGTCAATATTAGCCCATCTACTTCCATTATGGTTTTTTTAAACCCAAATGTTAAAGCCAAGAGCAGTAAAAAATTTCCAAAAGGCAGAAGCCTGTGCAGGCCCAAATCATTCTCAGAGTAGGACTCTTTACAATGAACCATTTCCCTTCTCTCTGCCCAGCTAATTCCAGGAAGGCCACCAAGACCCCAAGAGGACACACAGCACAGTGAACATCTCATGTCTCAAGAGAGCAGCTACTTGAGTGAAACTGTAAATAAGGGAGGTGAACAAGAAATATGTAGATTGCTGCTGACAATGGCTTTGCAAAATTCCCTTAAAGAACGTGTAACTCAAGCAACCACCTTGCAAACGGTGCAAGGCTCCTGGCAATAGGTTAAAGGACTCCTAATTTGCAGGAGTAGCTCACAGAACTGCTGAGAGCTCTACTACAGGCACGTCCCCCAGTCTGGGAAAGGTTTCCCCTAGTTTAAAAAAAAAAAATCAACATATTTCTAGGGCTTCCAACCATGGCACCTGAAAAAGATGGCAACCTCTCTTCACAGCTTCTACACGTGGGAGTGGAGTGGAGTGAAAGTCAGATGCACCAGTTCTGCCACATGGAGAGCACCATGCATGTTTCCAGACACAGCGTCCCACTGCACGAGAGAGGGCCTGCACTCCACAGTCACAGGTTTCAGTCTCTTCACTTTTCCAGATAAACAAACTACATCCACTGCTAATCTGGATCAGCATTTAGAAAACAGCAAGGAAACTTCTCCAGTAAGAGATATTTTTAAAATAACATGAGACTAAGTTTAATAAAGGACAGCCAGGATATCCCACCTATCAAACTCTAATAACAAAGAAAAGGACTGAGGCTATGCACCCCCGACTCCTTCTGACTGGCAAGGGGCAGCCAGCTTCTCCAAACATCCTTTCCTGACCTGCACCATCTCCTCCTCCAGCAACAGGAGATAACTGTCCTGCTTTCCTGCCACAACCCTAAAGCCCTGAGTGCAGAAAAAACAAATTCTCCCTTTACAGGCTAACACGCTGCCACGTCCTGCTTGGACAGCAGGGAACAGGATTTGCATTTTGTGCTCTGAAAGAGGAAACCATAGGCACAGGAGAGAAAGTCCAGGTACATCCCAGCAGGACCCACATCTGCACTCATGTCTTCTGCATCTGCTGAACACCAAACACAACCCCCAGAGTGCCCACATGGTTCAGAAAGAAGCACTGCACAGTATCACACCCAAAAGAATGAAACACAGCCACAGTGAGCTGTGCTGCATGGTCCCTGCAATCCACTGCATTAGTGCAATGCCAACCCAGCACTGTTCCACATCTGGGCTTCCTGTGCCACCACTGAGCAGTGCCAGGCAAAGCACAAGAGCTGCAGCAAGGGCTGAAGTGCTCCCAGCAAACCTTGTCCAGCCCCACAGAGGGCTCTCCAGGATGGGATGAAGCAGTCCATCTGTCCCATGTCAGGGACATGGCTGTGGAAGCACAGCCATGCTGCTCTCCCCACCGGGCACTGGGGCAGCCTGTCAATCTGTAACCCTGCACCTGCCAACAAGGGAACAGCAAAACCCCCCAGTTAAAACATGTTCAGATATACAACTGCATCTGCAGCATTATGAAGCTAAATTAAACAGGTTTAGGCCTTCCCTGTGTATCTCTGAAATTGCACATTCATTTATGATTCACTACTAATCCTGTAACCGTTTAAAAGTCCAGACACATCTGATTAAAAGTTTTAGGTGAAAAAATCCTTGCAAGACCTAGCATTTCACCACAACTGGTTGGAGAGAGAAAAGGAGGAGGCACATCACTTTAAAAGAAAAAAAAACAAAAAGCCTTCATATTTTAGTAAGAAAATGTTTAAGTGATATTCTTATTTCCCAAAATCAAACATATCCCTGACAGGGATATGTCAGACCACAGTCCACCAGGGAATACCAACATCACCTGGTCAAAAATAGCTATCTGTATTTTAAAAAACATGTTACCATATTGGCTGACATTATGCATAATGCCATAAGTTGGCTATTACCCATTCAAATTCAACAGCAGTTTTCAGACACCAACTTTAAACTGTTATTTTTGAGATCACTACAAGTCCTTTCTGTGGTTTTGTAAGAGATTTATATCATCATTGTGCCTTGAAATTCTCAGTGAAGCTGAAATACAGATTCTCTTTCAGCAACAGGAGTATGTTTCTGGGAAGTGGAAAGTGCTGACCTTGTCACAATCCTCTAACAGTTAAATCATTCAGGAGTAAAGTAAAATGGATCCTGCTATGTCAAGTATGTATTTTAAAACAAATGACACACGATTTGAAAATACTGGAAACTTTCAGCTCCAGTGAAACTCGCTGACAGGAACTTAGAACTTTAAAAAGAAAAAAAGGCAAAAAGCTCAAATGTTTTGCAGGTACATCACAGGCCATTTTATCATTGTTTAATTATACTTCCCAAGTACCCTTATATCTACTGCTGCATGTTTTTCCAATTTGGACATAGCAGCTTTATTTGGAACAAAAGTGAATGAATCTGGGCACGATTCTGAAGAAAACTCACAGACATATTTAGAGTGAGGTCAGTATTTACACAGTAACACCAAGATCTTCCTGTTCTCTGTGTGAGCTCCTGTGACAACCTTCCCTGCACACAATTCCCCACCAACACCACCAGCTGACCACCTCTCAGCAAAGGAGATACCAATAGCCACCCTCCACTTCTTCAGCAGGGCAAGCTAGGGGTGGCAGGGCACTGAGAACCAACACCACATGACTGCAAAGCTCTTGTCAGACCAAAGCTTGAGAACATCTTATCCCAAACTGCAACAGTACCTGAAAGGCAGACATGAAAAACTACAGAAGAGTATTTTTTCTGTTGCAAAATCCTAGGTCACTAGTGAAGCAGATGGTGAACCCACCAGGTGGAGAGGATGGCCTCTAATCCATGACACACTATTGAGATCTCTGTAAACAAAGGGCTTGTAGCATTTAAAACTCTGCTGCTTCAATTTACAAGTTTCTTCAAATAGGAACGGCTGCTTCTGCTCTTTCTACCTTAGTCTCCTATTTCTAGGATCATACAAATCTCTCTGATTCTTCCTCAAGCTATTTTTGACATTCTGCTTCTTCCATAGAGAGACCCAAAACCACAGTTTGGCAGCACAGAGCTGCTGCCCGAAGCACGCTCACCCTGAGCAGAGTAACTGCAGCCCTGCTGAAATGAACCAGCCCCATCCACCGCTCCCCTGCGTGTCTGTAAAACAAGGGGCAGGCAAACCCGGGCTGCTGGCAGTCACCACACAAAATAAACAGAGCCCCAGCTCCCACCCATTCCCAACCAGAGGCTCATCTTTAGGAACAAGGTTTTAGGAAAGGCCCAGGGGTGGCTGAGAGGAAGATCTCTGACATCCAGAGTTATTCCCAGAGCCCTGCAGCCACCGTGCTCTCTAAAATGTGATATGGGTGCTCAGCCCTTCGGAAATCTAGGCCAGTAATTTTCTCTGGGTAAATAAGAGCTTGTGTTCTGCAAAAATTGCTGGCTTAGATGTAGAGTACAAAACAAACAAAGATCCTTGCAGAGGAGGTTTTTTTAGTTTTGTTTTGTTTTTTAGTCCTTATATTACAGCTTCCATATTTTCCCTCTCAAGGAGACAGTTACTAGCAAATTTCTCTCAAGAACTGAAATGGTAATTATTTACCTCCTTACTAGCATAAGCTTGATTCTATGCTGCAGACTTATCTTAGTATTTATTGCCCAAAATCACACTTACAAGCCTCTGCCAGTACACATCAAACAAGGAATTACATATGATACAAATCAGCTCCATGTACAAAATAAATGCCAAATACCTGAGAATTACCTGCTATGGCAAAATGTTGGGTTTTTTTCTGGGGGGGATAAATGGTGAAGAGGAAAACACCAAATTTGATACCAACAAAAACATTAAAAAGGCAAAAATATTTAACACTGAAACACCAACAGCTTCATTTTGTGTACACTACCTAAAAGCATCTACTTTTTTACAAGACTGACAGATAAATTGGCCAGCTTAAAATGAAGATAAAGACTCCAATCCTTGGGTGATATATGCTGGAAAGACTGTTGCTGGAATCACTGAATGTTCACCAAACTGAAATACTCCTCCTGTCTGTGGGATTTCATGAGCCTGTACAAATGTAACAGTATTTCTGCTGACTTACAGGAATATCCAAATTGAAATGACATGACCATGTCTTTCTAAAAGAAGGATGGAATTACTACTTGCCATCACATCACCAGTAGGTAGCACAAGCAAATGAAAAACTAAATGGTTTACCTGCAAAACCTTCAAACCTGTAATTAGATAAGGCTTTTCTACCTCAGAAGAATTGCAACCATGCTACATTTTCCAGACTCAAGGTCACATCTGGACATCTTCACTTTTCACCATAACAACTCTACCAGACAGCATTAACAAAACTCAGCCAGGTCCTTCTATACTTAAGACATCTGACCAGAGTAGCACACTAAATATCTCTGTCTTTGCACCAGATGTATCAGGAGAAGACACCTCACACCTCCCTACTACATTTTATCATCATCCTACAAAAAAATAACAGTGACAGATAAAAATACAAAAAAATGGGCAAGCTTTGCTCACCCCAAACAGAACCACATCATTTTGCCATTTATACACAGAGCAAGGGATCTCACTCAATGGTGAGAGCATGGAGGAACCTCCAGATAGCATGTATTCCAAAACAGAGATCAACAACTCTCTGTGATTGCTGAAGCAACGTCTAGTGAAGAACAAGTGAAAAAAGGATCTCAACTGCCACATCTCAACCTCATAAAGCTAGTGCACAAAAGCACACAGAAATACAGCACTATCAGGTTAAATGAGCAATAAAACCCAAAAGATCAATATGACAATTTCATCCTGAAGGTTTATCCCCTAGTCTAGGGCAGCCAGAGCTCCCAAGCCCCCCACCTTTCACACTCAAAGAAAGCAAAATTAAAGCTAGGGACACTACCCTTCCTTCTTTGTGCAAAAATACACACAAGAAGCACTAGAATGAAAACTACCTGTATTGTTTTCTTATTTGAAGTGCCTAAAACATAATAGCAGGCACTGACAAGGGGCTGTATTCCTCATGGTTGTCAGGCAAGACCTAAGTCAGCCAGGCTCATAGAAAATCTCTCCAAAAGTAATTATCTAGAATTCCTTGCTCTAATCTCCTGCACAAGACTCATACAAGTATTAAACCTTGCTAACTGGAATTTGAGTTCTCAAACTGACATCCATGAGAAGCACAAGCACATGTGTATGCCTTACCACAATTTCCTCTCAACTAGCATGAAGTTTTCTGGAACACGGCATGTGAAACAACATAGCAAAAAATCAGGAGCATAAAGCATTAAAAAAAACCAAACAAAACCCATTTTCATATGCTTTATATGGTGCACAGGCACCACTTACTCATATCAGAAGGATGGTGGAGCCATGACCAACAACAAATGATCTGCTCCTTATTCCTCTTCAGAGCAACCTTTTATAACCTTCACCTTGAATGCCCTGCCCCTGTGTGCCCTCTGCTCCCTGTGGGGTTGCTCAGCACCCCTGGGCACTCCATGGCTCCTCAGCTTCATCTTCACCTGTCCTGCACAGCTGGAGACAATCAGGGATCCTGCACAGCCCCACTCCAATCACCACTCACCCTGTGCCCACAACGTGCACAGACTACAGTTATTTTGCAACCAAGCAAATTGAACCTTCATAAACAGAAGAATGGCAGGTGGCAATTAAGAGTTACATAAACACCTACCTAAATTATACAAATGGTTGCCTACAGTGAAAGTATCAAGCATTTATCCTTGCTCATGTCATCCCAACTCCCTGTGAGCTCGTCCCCGTCAATCCCATCCCCTCAGAAAGGTCTGACCTGGTGCTGTCATCTGTCTTTCCTGAGCACCTGTACATCTCCCAGTAATCTCTTCACTGAGTTGACTGCAGCTGGGACAGCTTTATTCAAATTCCACCATCCAAAGTTCACCAATGACTCAAAAGCAGTGAGCAGATATTCCATGTTTTCAAGCTGCTCAGTCTGAGAGAATTACCCTCAAGAGATCCCACCATTCTCTGGTAATCACATAATCCCCCACTATCACACCAGCCCCTCTCTCCCTGCTTTCAAACCACCACAGTAAGCAAGAGGCTGCAGGGGATCAATCAAGAGCTGAATAAACAGAAGTAAGGAATGGGAAGGGTATTCTGTAAGGATATGCCTTTAAGGCTCTACAGAAACCCCTGTCTGACCATTCATGGCAGCACCTGGGAAGTGAGGCTAAATGATTAGACTTAACACAAAGAAATTAGGACTTCAGGAAAACAGAACCAGTAAAAAAGTAAACACCAGGTTCCTTCCATAATTCTCAACTGCCTTGGAACTCATTCACTGCCAGCTTCAGTCATGAACAGCTTTCTTCTCTCATAGCCAAAGCAAAAATCTGGGCATAGCTTTGCTTTAGTATCACAGAACATCACCTGTAACACTCTTTCAGCCACCTCTGTGCTACAGGCTCTCTGCTGCCATGGCTGTAATCAAAAACTAGCCCAGCAGCAATGCTGAGGGGCTCTCCTGACATCATGAAGGTGCCTGACATAGAGAACAGAAAAGTTTTCTTCTCTTCACATAGCTAAGCTGCTTTGCCATGAGACAAACATGTCACGTAGGAGTGTGATTTTATTTTTGTGTCTTCTTCTTCCACACTAACCAACCAAACATCTCTGGCAAAACTACACATTGTCCAGTCCAAGCAGGTCAGAAGTGAGTTTTCTATTGCCTCCAAAACTGTCTTCTACATACCCTAAACTTCTAGTGCCCTGACTTCAAGAGAGACTGGTTAAGCTCAGAAGCACCAAGAAGCCACCAATTATTTTCCTTCGGTAAATAAGGAAGCAGGAACTGAATGCAAAGAGGGATCAAGAGTATCCTCCACTGCCACAGCACCAGATTCTTCTCAAGTTCAAGAAAGATTCTTCTCAAGTTTTAAGAGCATAAAATCAAAAGCTACAAAAATTCATTCCAAAGCACATTTCAGTGTGTGCAGCCCTCCTCTCACTTTAGCCATAAGTGTCACATTGCCTGTATGAAATTTACCTGCACAGTAAGGAGGAACTTACAAAATGAAACTCTTCGGCAGTTTTCTCTCTAACGAGTGTTGGCTATGGTGACTTGTGCCCATTAGACAACTTATGTCATGTTGCAGACACTCAGGGATGTACCAGTCTATTTTATAAGACAGCCAGACAATGTAGGAGCCATAAAATCTTATGCTTAAATGCAGCTTTTACCAGAGAGACTTCAAGAACCTTACTAATTTGGGTAACTTCCCTGTTTTCTCTGTGAAGAGAAGACTGTTTAGCAGTAATTCCAAGGGTTCATGACAGCAGCGTCTAACTCCCTACCCCAAACACTCAGAAACCACCATTTCTTCCACAGAAAAAATATCACAAATCGAGCTCCCACTTAACACCTTATAAGCACAAAAAAAGGAACAAAATATTTAAGCACAGATAACAACTGAGACCAGATGCAACTTCTACCATTCATCAACTAGTACACAAGAAAAAAGGCCCAGTAATCTTTCTCCACCCAGCCTGAACAAGTAAAAGAAACAATCCAAATATGTAGGAGAAATTGGAAACCTCCTCAGTAAACTAAACACCCAGTAACTATGAATCAGACTCCCTCTGCATATTAAGCGTGGGCAAACAAAGACAAAGAAAAGAATGCAATTTTCCAAGGCATACACCTCTGCTGTGTTCTGACAAAACAGCGATTCAGTACCGATGTGAAACGTCGCACTATCGTTTGCCGTAGTGTGCTGGATGACACGCTGTAAACACGGCAAAGCTTTAGTAATACCAGACTTGACCACTGGCCCATACCAGACCTTGCTCCACCCTGTGAAATCTGCGCTGAGAAGTGGGGCAAGACTGACAGGTTTTATTGTGAAACTTAACAGGTTTGTGGATTAGCAAAGCTACCGTATTGAAAGCTGCAAATCCCTCCCCGGTCATGTCTCTACAGAACCGTGCTCATTCCTCAATTAAAATTCTATTATTAAAGTTACCAAAACGCCACGCAAGACCTACCAGTTTCTGCCTGCTTTACAACATTACCATAGAATAGGGGATAAAATGGTGGTTTTTTGGAAGAGTTCATGTTTTTCTTCATTCACGAGCAAAACTCGACAAACCCCCGATGTTTGGCTATGCTGGCTTTTTCCAAGGTTCCCCTGTGCTTTACCATCGTGAAGATTTTGTAAAAGCGAAGGCACCGTATTTAACCAGACTTACGCGTTCTTCGGGCTGAAAACGCCTTTAACTTTCGGGAGCAAACTGACCAGCAATGGCAACCGGTTTCTAGAGAGGAACGAGGAGAAAGGCGACCCGGGGCGCGGACGCACGCTGAGGCAGGCACACACACCCGAGCGAGGGCAGCAGCTCCCCCCCGCCTCAGGACGGCACCGGCATCGACTCGGGCCCCACCGAACCCCCGAGCCTCGCCTTTCACCGCCGCAGGCTCCGAGCGCCTTCCTCCCAGCCTTTACACCGCTCCCTTCGGGCTCGGCCGGCTCCCCTCGGCCGCCCGGAGCCGCCCCAGGCCCTGACGAGCTCACCTGCCCCGGCAGCGCCGGGCCCTGCCCGGAGGCCGCACCGCGGCTCGGCCGGGGAGCGCGGCGGCGCCGGAGACGGCCGCGTTACTAGACCCGCACCGCAGCAACCCCCGCACACCCGCAATTACCGGGGGTATCGCCGCCGGTGGTGCCTCCCCCCGCCCGGCTACCTGCCCGCCCGGCTCGGCCCGGCCCCGACTCACAGTGCGTGCGTGAAGGCGCTGAGTCCCGCAGGCACGGCCGCAAGCCCCCGCCCGGAGCAGTCCACGCCGCGGTCGCCGTCGCAGCTGCACGGGGCCGGGCAGGGCGGGGGGGACGCTCCGCCGCTGTGTCCGGCCCAGCTCCCCAGGCCCCAGGCGACGAGGCCAAGCAGAGCGAGGCACCGCATCGCCGACCCCGCCGGCCGCCCAGCCCCCCCGGCCCGGCTCGGCCTGCGGCTCTGCGCTGGCGCCCTCCGCCTACCGAGCCCGGCCGGCCACCGGGAAAACGTATAAAAAAACACCAAAAACAACAACGACAAAAAAATTCAAAATAAAGGGGCTCCTCCGTCCGGCGCGGCTCCGGGGCTGCCTCAGCGGGAAGTCAGCCCTCCGCCGCCCGCCTGCCCCGTGCACAGCCCGCAGCGCTGCTCGCCACCGCTCATCTCAGCCGCGCAGGCAGCGCTCGGGGGAGGCCGTGCCGGTGGCGGTGCCGGGCCGGCCCCGGTGGCTCCGCTGGCGCTCCCGCCCCTCCCGGAGCTCGGTCCTGCGGCCGCGGCGGCTCCGCGCCCAGGGCAGAGGTGCGTATGCTAATGAGACGGCCGCACCCGCGCTCCCATTGGAGCAGAGCCGGCGCGGGGTGGGCAATATGCAAAACACAGCCGGGCCGCCACCAACGGGCGCGAGGGGCGGGGCCGGCGCGGGCAGCCCCGCCCTCCTCCCCGGCGGCCGCCGCCCCCCGGGGCCGCTCCCTCACGGCGCCGGGACCCCCGGGACCCCCGGGCCCAGGAAACCCGAGCGAGCGGGGCAGAACCGCGGCAGGGCCGGCCTGCGAACCAGGGCAGCGCCGGCCCCCGGCACCTCAGGACACCATTTCCAGCCCTTGTGTTGCCGCGGCAGGAGCGGGCGGGCGCCTGGGCCCGCGTTCCCCCGCAGCCGGCAGGCACCGACCCCGGCCGGGCCCAGACAATGCACGGCAGGAGATAAAGCCGCCCCGCTCAGGGCCCGGGACCGGAACATTGCCAGCATGGCCCACCCATGCCCTGGGAGGGAGAACGGGGGCCATGCCGTCCGGCTGCCCCAGGGACACAAAAGCACTTCTCACTGCTGTTCCCAAAGCTGTGGTGACTGAGCACAGGCTCTCCTCAGAACCGGTTTGCTGTGAAAGAACCGTTCCCTTCCCGCACAAAGCACTGCCGTGGTACCTGCTGCTGTACAGCTCACACATCGCTACCAAATCTGTGCCCTTCTGCCTGCTTTTCCCCTACCTACCTTAAAAACAGCACTAAACAAAACGGAAACCCTATCTAACCTCGTCGTTAGTGCCCTCCATCACCTGCCTTTTTTTGAGACGCTTTTTTTTGGACGCTTCTACCCTGCAGCCACCACCAGGAATGAGCCCACCGCATTAGCTTCACTCACTCACGCACCATGACCCGCACGCAATCACCACAATCACTGCTTTTCTCCCAAATTTACCCTAAACCAGGACAGGATGTCACAGCAGTCCTTGGGTAACCTCTCAGTGCTGGCCTGCTCTGAGCCGGCAGATCCAGCTGGAGAAAGCCCGGCTGGGGCACAGGCTCATGCTCTGGTGCACAGCCACGGCACCTGCTTCAACCTGCACCTGTGTTGGGCTGGATGCTAGGCCCAGCCTAAAAAGCCCAGCCCAAAAAGCCCAGCCCAAAAAGCCCAGCCTAAACGCCCCCAGACCCCAGCAGCTAGGCAGGGACCCTGAGGAGAGAAGGCAAAGGACACTGCAGATTCAATGTGAATCAAGCAAAAGCTGTTGTGCTTCTAAACATTATTTACTTCTTACCTTGGGTCTACACAGTCACACGTTGTTCGATTTGTTGCTCCGCTTTGTCCACTCATCTCCTGGTTGGCAGCTCTGTTTTGTCCACCAGGCAGCTCACATCTTTCTCTTATTCTAATTGGTAGAAGCTGCAAGTGTCATTTCACTTGGGTTGACACCCCTTTGTCTGTCAGCAACTCTTCTTCTTACATCATCAGCTTTTTTATCCCCAAAGATGACCTCGTTCTTTAGTTGCAGAAGGTCAGGCTGGTACATTCAGTACATGTCCATTTTCCTGTAGATGTGATCCTACAGGGTCAGGTTGGTTCATTCAGTACATGTCCATTTTCCTGTAGATGTGATCCCACAACACCCTTCATTCAATACAGGTCCATTTTCCTGTAGCTATGATCCCACAGATCAGGCTGGTTCATTCAGTACATGTCCATTTTCCTGTAGCTATGATCCCACAGATCAGGCTGGTTCATTCAGTACATGTCCATTTTCCTGCAGATATGATCCCACAACACCCCTCTGTCCATCCTGCAGGTAAATAAATGACAGAAGCACAGACAGGGCTCAGTGGCTGACCACCTGCCCCTGCCACAGCAGAAATGGGCTGAACCCCACCACCCTGCACACACAGAGCTCTGCCAGCTCCCCTAAAGCCAGGAGCAGATCTGCAGTGGTAACTGGGCCTTAGTCCATAGTCAAAGCACCTGGCCAAGGGTCTCACATGGCCTGGTGGCACTCACTTCAAGTTCCTGCAGTTGCAGATGAGAAATCCTGAATACCTGCAAGTAGGTGGTAAGGCAGAGAGGCCAGGGATGAGGCAGGCCCCGTCACACAGTGCAGAGACAGTGTCCCCAGCAGCCCTGGCCTGGCACTGCTGCTCAGCCAGGAGGTGAGGAGCTCATCCCTCACACTTCACCTTCCAAGGGCTCCCTGTGACACCACTGACATCGCAGAGGACACCCCATGCAGGGCTGAGCTCTGTGCTGATCACACCTTTCTTGAGCTGACTGAGGTCAAGGGAAAAAAAAGCAAGATGTCTCTGCTTTAAAAACGGTCACTTGGTGAAAATTAAAAATCAGGCATGTCAATGGTAAGGACCTGAAGATTTAAAATTGTCTGTGCCCAAGAAAGTACAGTGCACAGTGAGGACCCAAGGAGTACAGATCCTCCAGCCACCACCACCATCTCCTACATTTCTCATCATTTTTCAACTTTTCTGAAGTGTTTCAACCCTTCTAAAAGTGTTATGATTATTTTATCTCGTTGCAAAAATGGTTATTTTCTTGCATTTAGGAATCCTGTTCCTGATGCGCTGATTTTCCATGAACATCATCACTTACCTATGAAAAGGTGAGGTCCCTTTAATACCAGGCTGTGTGCTTGTCCTGTACCTTGTGAGAAATACGAAGTTCTCAAAGTGGAAGCTACCCCTGTGTGCTATAAAAGTACCAATGTTTGCTGTAAGTACAGACACTGGGTTATCTTTTGTCCTCCCTGGCTGCTCTTGGCAGAGAAATGCTGCTGTCAAAGCCGTGTTGTTCTAAGAAATGTCAGGGCCAAAGCCACCATGCATTCATGTCACTTTCTGTGCCTGTGCTCAGGGATAGCAGAGGAGGAGCAGCAGCCAGAACAGAGGGGGAAAAAAAACTCAAAGGAGTTCTCTCAACTTCCTGCAACAAAACAGATCCAAACCAATCCCCACAAGAAAAAGTGACCTTTTTCTTCTACTACTGGCAAAGAAAAATAGCAAAGCACTTACATTCACTCTGCAAATAGTCTCACTTCACTAAGCAAAGATAATGGGAGCAGAAATGGCCCTCGGTGCCTGCCTGGATTTTGGAAGACAAACAGTAGCATGGAGTTACTCTGTACAGCAGCAGTGGTACCCTACAGTGTCCCCAGAAGTTCTCTGGACAAAAGGGCCCCAGTAAAAGCAGAATAGCAGAGCTTTTTTATTTCCCTGCATGCTTTGAAGCACTGGAATGGTCTAGCTTTTCCTCCTTATCCTTGCCTGATTTCAATTTTTCTCTTTCTTTTAGCAGCACCACTCGACATTTCTTTCCTTAGTGCAGCTCTCAAAAGTCACCACATTTGAAACTCCTGTCCTAGGAGCAATCCACTTCCCCTTTTTATCCAGCCAATACAGCTTTGCTGCTTCCAGTTAGTCTGGAACTCACACTGGCAAAGTATTAATTTTAGTTTTTCAACCTCTGCCTCTCCCTTGCTGGTACTGATGATGGATCATTGCTCTTTCCTCTCCATCAACAACTCCCATTTCTCTCACTTTCTGCTTAGGCAGACACCTACTTGCAGGCATTTATTGATTTTATTTTCCTTAATAAATAAAACCCTAGCATCTTCTGTAAAGCTGGTTTATTTTTGTAAGAAAGATCTACATGCTAAGATATTTTTAAGCTTAAAAAAATACGGCCATATTTTACTAAATTACCTATTTAACTAAAAATTATACTGTGGATTTTGAAATTACCATAATTTAAAAATCTGGTCTGAAGCAATCCTTAATATCACAAATCCCAAGAAGCATCCCCCAAAATACAGCATAAGGCAACATTTAGCTTATTAAATTAAATTAAAAAATAAAAACCCCACAACTCAAAAAACCTGCAAAAAAGAGAAAAATCCTGAGGGATGCTTTAAACAAGGTGAAGAAGATGAGGGCCAAACTATCAAGTCAATAAAAAAATAGATAAAACTAGCTCATTTTGGTTGAGCTGTGGAGAAACTATTTGGTGGAGAAACTATTCTCTGTTCTTCTTCAGGGAAAATGGGAAGCACCATAAACTGATTTATTACTGTGAAGCATCTCCAGGATTTGGTGCCTGATGTACAGGCAAAGGGCTTTGAAACTTCTGTCAGACATTTGGTGAAAAGGCATCAGGAAAGCTTGACAAACATAGAGGGAAAACACAAAAGTATGGACATGGCATTTTTTTCCTTCTATTGCCACAATACTGTTCCACAAGGTACTTGCTTCTGACAAAACCCTGCTTCAGCGACACAAATTCATTTGGATTGAATGGGAGTCTGAAGTGGAAGAGCATGCAGATTAAAACCTGAAACATGGACACAAAAATAAACACAAAGTGAAGGTAGACTGGAGCATCAGAACTCCTGCTGCTAGAGCTGTGCAGGGAAGAGGATGGCAGGGGAACGGGAATGTGAAGATCACAGTTCTGATAAAAACTTTGTGTTCCTCTAAGAATTTCTTTGACTTTACAGAAAAAACAGGGATTTGCATGGAGGTTTCAATTTCTAAATTGGGATAAAAACGCAGTCAGTGTGTCAGTCCTGCAAGGTGAGCTGTTTCACCCCTGGTTTCACCCATCCCAACCATCCTCCATCAGAAATGCTGATGTGGCAGGATGTGCCCCAAGGGCTGTTCCCCTCCCTAAGGACGGCCCAGACCCGGTTCACTATGCAGATGTAAACACAGAGATGTATGCAGTTTAGAGCAGCTTGAAATTTTATCTGTTTAGTGACAAAAATAAGCTCCAAGGGGCTGGAAATGGGCCTGAAGGATTCATGCAAACTGTCAAAGAGGCATCACAGCAAAAGCTGCTGCTGCTGCTACTAAGCCCCACACTGCTGGGAAATTCAATTAGCACTTGCATTCTGCCTCCACGGTGTGCTGGCTTGGGCTGGGGTTAAACCACGACACCAGGAAATTAGTTATGCTGGAGAACATGACACAGAGCTGCTGTGTGTGGAGAAAGATCACTCTGGAATAGCTGCACTGACAAAACAAGCTCTCTTTAAAATGGAAGTACATTTCTTGCCACAAAAAAGGCTGAAACTTTTACTCAGGTGAAGTAGAACTGAAAGTCACTTCTGGAAACAAGTGGCAAAAGAAAGGCTCAGTCAAGTTCAAAGTTTTGTTAAGAAAATGATGGTAAAGAGCCAAACCTTAGTGTAGCACAAATACAGAAGCAATTTAAAGCTTCAGAAAAATTATTGGGAAAAAAAAAATTTGGTAGAGTCAAAAATTTGCCCAGGAAATTTGTTTGCCAATACTTACTTCATGCCTCTGTAAAACAAGAAAAACTAATGAGGACAAGCAAGACCACTAAAATCCACACTTTAGAAATAGCACATGTAGACTGAAGAAAAACCATACAAGTTAAATAGAATTCTGAGAGAAAATTAATTGAAAAATTGCTTATGAATAAATATGACAGTTTGCTATGTAAACAATGCTTAACTTCCAATGGTAGAGAGTCTCTATTACCTGTCCCTGTGCATGCCTTACCTGGATGAGCCACAGCAAAAAGTGTTTTGTAGTTTGGCCTGTTGATTGGATAGAGCAAAGCCAAAAGAGAGGACAGCTCAAAAAGTGAGCATGGAGGGTTGTTATTTTTATTATTTTGTTCTTTCTTTGTTGTTGGGAGTTTTTTCAGCCTAGATGGGTCAGGTCTTCTGCTGTCTAGAGTTTACTCTGGAGTTTCTCCAGTACCATGTGTTCCCCTTGAAAAAAAGAGGGACACAGTAATAGCATCATAACAAATTATCTTGTCACTCTAACCCAGTCATCAGCTGAAATTAGGTAGCTACACAGGAATTAAAAAGCAACTTAGGACAAAACTACTGGAAATTAAATTCAGGGTTTAGTCCAATATTCATGTCAGTCTGTATTCCAGCTACAAAGTTTTTGTAATAAAAGAACAGGCTTTAGTTTGTATTTTGCACCTTTTAGAGGCACTGCAGTGTAAGTAGACAGCACAAAACACCTCAGTGTTCCCGTATGAAAGCAGGAGGAAGGCAGAAAGCATCAAGCCCCCATATGTCAGACACCTTCCCCTGCTTCCCACCCCCAGCCAACCCCGAGCAGCAGTGGGCAGCCTGACCATGGGATGGTTTGGAAGGAGCCTTACAGCTCACCCCCTGCCACGGGCAGGGACAGCTGCCACCACTGCCCTGGTGGCACTTCTCTTACCTGAGGGGCACAGGCACCTGCACAGCTGCGCTGGGGAAGGGATCTGCTTTGAGGAGTGGGAAAGAAGTTGTCAGCATGCAACTGTGCAGACTTACTTTAAACCTTTGGCTACCAATACAACGCCTAATTTACTCACCCCTGCCCCCCAAAATCCCAACCAACCACACAATTAAAGCCAACAAAGATGAATACAGAGCTTGTTTTAATTTTCATGATTTTGTCACTCGAAACCTGACTTGTCTCTAAAACAGGAAACAGTAACACATCAAAGCTTGAAATTATTTCTAACTTAATTTTAAAGGGCAGTTTAGAATTAAAACTGTGTGCCCTCTGCTTCCTGTGTGGTTGCTCAGCACCCCTGGGCACTCCATGGCCCCTCACCTTCAATAGCATTCACCTGTCCTGCACAGCTGCACCAATCTGGGATCAGCCACAGCCCCACTCCAATCACCACAAACTCTGTGCCTACAAGACTCTCCAGACTTGGGACAACTCCTCTGTAAAAGTGAACACTGCAGACCCCACTTACCTCTGAAATCAGCTTCTCACCAGGATTTTAGAAGACAATCACAGAAACTCCAACTGCACCTTATCCACCATTCCCCTGGAATTCCAGTGTTTACCTACCACCCTTTCCTTGTACCAATTTAATTCCAGCTTTGCTTTTTGACTTACTTCACTGTCGTAAGTCAGGGCACTGTAACTACTTGGTTTTTAAATAAAACAGAAAATGTGTTTTTATTTCCTATCAACATCAAATGTTCACATAACATTTCTCCATGTATTTTCAAATCACAGTCCAGCCTACTTAAATGTGAAAAAAAAAATCAACAACACCCCAACTTGTTTTACATTCAAAACTGAAACATTTTCTCTACGTCAACCTCAGTCCATAACTCTTGAAACATTTTACCAACAATGTTAGGAACTGTCCTTTGAAGGACTTACAGAAATTCAATATCTCGTAACTTTAAAGATACTTGATTCAAACAATTAAAATATCTGACCCAGAATGAGATACTTGATTCAAACAACTAAAAGGTAATATCTGACTCAGAATAATATATGCATCTTTGACTTTATGTAGCTGACTTCTCAAAAGTGCAAAAGGTTCTAACTATTACAGATGCTTTATAGCACTCCTTCCCCAGCCAATGACCAAACACTGGGTAGAAAAGGGACAATTCAAAAGCCACCAGGAGACAACGGAACAGAGATTTCAAGTTTCTCTCTTTGGATGCCCAAACACTCCCAGGTGTTTATGTTATGCCCTAGAGACTATAAACAGCCAATTAAAGCAGTCTGGAACCTGGACTCGAAATGGAAAGTCAGAAGAAAAACACACAAACACAATGGTGTGAGACTGAATTTTTATTTTTCTGTTGATAAACGCAAAGATCCTTCACAGCAGCAACAGATGCAGAAGTCACTTGCAGAAATGACAGTTCTTAATATGTTGGTATACCCATGTGTGAGAAGTGTGTAGGGACTGCACATTAACACAGTACAGGCACTGCTCAGTAGTAACAGAGATCAGGTTTCTAGGCATATTTTAATCAACCCTTTCCTTATTAATAAAGGGTTCTTGTAGCATCAAAAATGATTATTAATTAGCTGGCTGTTATTTATTTTTTTTGTTACTGCAATTTAAAAACATTTTATCAAACTCTATACATACTATTTATATGCCCAGGTACGCCTCCACATTTTGTAGTAGTTGCCAAACCAGAACCAAATGCTACAATTCAGAATCAAAATGCTACTGCATTTAGCAGCTCTAGGTGCAGTGAAGTAAATATTTCATCAGAGTAACAAAACACACCCTGTTCAGTAATATAAGGGACATGGTATGTAAAATGAACATTCCTATCTTGTATCCATACCTTTCTGTAATATATATATTTATCTATGGCTCTAAAACATATCTCTACTAATTAACAATTAAATTAAAACACATCCACAATTGGTCTAACTAGTGATTTTGGTCTCAATACTTTAAACATTTAGTTGTTCCATAAAAATATACAATTCAACAACATGGTTGTATCAGCAACATGAGGCCTTGTGAAAGAGGCCTATGACATAAAACCAACCATGCAATTCAGTGCTCAATGTCATCTAACTGATAAATATTTATACTGCATTTTCAAATTACCAGTATCTCCCAAAGGTCTCTTTGCAGGCTTACCATGCTTACAGACATGCAGAAAGCAGTCACATTTCTCACCTGCCCATAGCAACCACAATTTCTGTTCAAATAGATCAACTGACAAAGCACAAGCTTCAAGCTGTCATTTTTAGATTATTACTTTTCCCTTCTTTCACATATTGCTTCATGTGAAATAAGACTAGGGATTAGCCACACAGCAAGAACTGCACTTGTCAGTTTAAGCCTCTAAAAATCATATTACTAACAGTCAATTAGGATGTATGCATAGCTGCCATACAAGTGAACTGATACCCAGTAGACAAGGAAGTTAACTCTTCAAAAGGTGTAGTTAAAGACCCAAACCCAGAACCTGAACTACACAAGTACAGCATCAAACCTTCTAAGTTCCCAAAAGTGGATCTGTGTCCAGAAATTTTCCAAATGGTACACAAAACCCATGGCACCATCAAACATCCATGAGCTAAGACAGCAGCTGTCCACAGATGGAGATGTCCTCATTGAGCAGTTGTGATTGTGCAGTACAAACAAGAATCCCCCAAGTCAGAAGCAGTCAGTACTCAAACCCCAGACAAGCTGACATGTCACAGTAACCTGGCATATAAGACTCAATAGCAATCAGTAATTTAGGTACTAATTCCAGAAGCAATACATTCAATATGAAAGTAAGACTACAACAGAAGATAATAGAAAGACAAGAATGGTATGACAATTAAGAGGAATAATTCTTTTACACAGCAGAAAGTCAGGGGAATATCTGGACTTCTTTTGCACTGCATTTACATATCTTCTGTTTCTCAATATAAAAATACATCTAGAGAGTCAATCCAGAACTGCAAACAGCAATCATGTTTTTCCCCATAACTGCTTTAAAATTGGTACAAAATAATGTAAGTTACAGGAATGATTGTTGCAAATTTGTAAATGTTGGCTATTACAACATCATTATATAAGAACACCAACTGTAAATTATTTACAGGAGAGGTAATACAATTTCCAGAGTAGTGAATTATAATTCAGCAGAAGTGTAAAAACAATGTACTTACCAAAACCATTACAAAATCTGGTATTGTTACCAGCTACACAGTAGATTGTGATTACATTTTGTAGTTGACATACAACATATCCCTAAGAAAAGTGCCAAAATACTGCTACATAAGAATCTTCTTCTTTTAAAAAAAGTCAGTTAGCAAAACCCCCAGCCGATTCTAAGCTAGGCAATGTCAAAAGAAAGCAGGAAAAAAGGGATGCTGATTGTACAACTATGTCTTATTTAATGCCTTTGAAAAAAATCTGTAAAATCACTTTGTCACTTAAAAGTCTGACACAAGACTTACTAAAAAAGCCAAGAGAAATATCACCATATATGCTTCCCCAGGGCATTTCAGGCCATTCTAAACCTACACATTCCTCCTAACCCGTGGGGCACAAGGAGACTGCAGACATTCTGGAACTGGCTGAGCTGCTGAGGGTTGCTGTGCTCAGGGGCCAAGTGTCCTGCTGGGTACCAGCCCCCACCAGAGCAGCCAGGGCCCTGCCAGGGTTCACACTCCGCAGGTTTTTAACACCAGCCCAGGGGCTGGCACACATCACCCTCAGCAAACCCTTCAGAGGGACTCAGCAGGCTGGAGAAACGGGCAAAGGTCAGCAAAGTGCAAAGTCCTACACGGGGGGAACAGCCCTGTCCAGCAGCACAGACTGGGGAGCGAGCAGCTGCAGACAGCCTTGCAGAGAACAGCAGCGAGCCAGGAGGCACCAGGGGCCCCTGCAGCAAGGAAACCCCACAGTGCCCTGCTCTGCACTGAAGGAGCACGGCCAGCAGGCTGAGGGAGGGCACTCTTCACCTCTGCTCAGTCCTCCTGAGAACAGCTTGAGCACTGGGACAGCTTTGGGCTCCCCAGCCCAACACAGAAACGGGCACACGAGAGTGAATCCAGTTCAGGGCCACAGAGGTGGTGAAGTGACTGGAGTAGCTTACAGACAAGGAGAACTTGGGAGAGCTGGGATTGTCTCTCTCACCTGGAGAAGAGAGGGCTCAGGTGATCTCACCAGTCTGTGCCAATGCCTGAGAGGGAGGAGTGAAGGAAGGGCCTAACTCTTCCCAGTAAATCTAGGGATGGACAAGAGGAAGGGAGCACAAGTGGAAACAACAGAAGCTCTACTTAAACATAGGAATGGATCTTCATAGTGTAAGGGAGAGCAAAACATTAGAACAGACTGCCCAGTCATCTTCTGGAGTCTCCATCCTTAGAGATACTGAATAACTCAGCTTGTCACACTCCTGAGCAACCTGCTCCAGCTGGCCCTCCTCTCAGCTGGGCAATGGGGCATGGACTAGATCCAGTCCCTCCCACCTGAACTGTTCCACGATGCTATGAAAAGGACAGGGTTTGAGGACAGGCATTGGATCAACCGAGTCACAAAGAAACTACAAAATGCAAAAGGAATATATATTTTCTCTTTAAGTTATTGCACACAGTGTTAATTTTGCTGCCTTCGTTTTGCTGATCTCATCTTTTCAAACCTTGACTCCATTTCTTCCAGGACTTTTGGTGTGTATCGCACGACCAACTTCACCTTGCCTTGAGCTGCCTTCAGCAGTTCCACTGCCTTCTCATGGTGCTCCCCTTCCACGCTCTGTGAAGCACAAACCAGCTACTGTTACTAAGGCACACATGGAAACTGATTCTTACACTCTGTGTACAATTCTATGTAAGCACAAGCCATTCTATTGATGTATTGATTTATATGTACCCTATTTTCAGGACTGCATAAGGACAATGTAACACAATTTCAGGAGTTACATTCGAACAAACCAAGTGAGGTGAGGATAAAAATGCTAATTACTATTAGCAAAAGAATAGTGCAAAAACTTTTAATTTATGCTGAACAATTCTGAAAATTCTGCAATGATAACCTTAGTTGATTATGAAATTACACTCAAATACCAAAAGCTTCAGGAGAAGGCTTACTTAAAATTTGATATTAATTTTCTTTTTTTTGCATGCATTTTAAGTTTAGCCACCCTCAATTTGCTAAATAAACTGACACAGCCAGCTGCAAGATAACTGCCCCTCTTGGTGCTACCTGGCATCACAACAAGGCAGAGCAGTGCATGCTGGCTGCTTGCAATGGAGCAACTAACATGCAGTGTGTTGCTCCACTTGTCTCCCAGCAAACCCACACCACTCCAGGTAATTTCCTCTCAACTCATTATCAATAGCCTGACCCAACTCAGAAGACCACAATAAAAATGCTTTCCTATACCAACTCTCAGAATTTCTTAGATTATATTACATCACCTGTTATCTAGATTCATCTCATTAGAATTTTTAAGCAACACTTGTCAAAAATGGCATCCAATACGTTCCTGCACAGCAGGTATTTTATCAGCAACACTTTTCTGCCAAACTTATCAAACACAATGACAGGACCACTCCAAGCCCACCTCCCACTGGTGCTATTAGAAGCTAGAAGGCAGGTGATGCACCTGTTGACTGGAGGGCTTCCCTGTTACTATAAAGTTACTTACAGAAAGAAAAACATCAGTTAAAAAACCCCAAGTTAATTTTCCTCTACCAGACTTAGACAACCACATACATCCAAAAGTTTTCCTTTTTGTTATTCAAGCGGATGTTTAGGCTGCTCTGTTTAAAACTAGTAATAAAAGGGTTGTGGAGCTGTTTAATTCTATGAAAACACCTAAATTCTGAAGTACACCAGAGATCTCCCACCTGAAAAAAATGAACTTGTTTTTCAGTTGTATTCCCTGCAGTCTTGGCAGTGGCATTTTCTATTATTATTACTCAAGTATGAATTACAATCACAAGAAAATGCCTGTCATGTATTATGATGATTCCACCTGTAAATACCAGAGGGCAAGGATTTTCTGAATACAGCAGCATTCTGGACAGCAATTTCTGCACTTGCTGCATTCTTACCAGGGCTACATATATATTTATACAAGTGCATGCACACAGAGAGCCATTGCTAGCTGTCCCAGCTGCCTGATGATCAGGCTCAGTTTTGGGTGGGGTGGTGGTTTTGCTGTCCTTAAGAGACTCTGTGGGTGAGGAAGGCCCCATCTGAGGGCAGTTTGGCACCAGTGCCAACATGTTCCCCAATAACAGAAGGCAAAGGCAAGCACAGTTGCATCAGTAGAGCTGATTTCTCTCCTGCCTCTTGGAGAGGACAGCTGGAGTCCCAGGTGACAGTCAGGTATGTCAGAGGTTTGTGCCAGCCAGGAGCTCCTGAGTACAGACACCCAGGATCTGTACCCAGGCACTGTTCCTTTCAGGAGTCAAAACCCCCCAGAATCTAGTTTGACCCTCAGTCTTAAGATAAAACTTGGTTTACAGATGTAATAAGAATATTAATTTTAAGCCTGCATAGAGCCTCTCTGTAAATAAAAGCAAGTGCTTGGGAGATATTTACATGCATGTGACTGAAAGCTGTCTCAAGTCAAAGCCTGCCCATAACCTTTCCTTTCCAGTCTCCCTTTGTTTTACTTTTTATATTTTTGGTTCTTCAGAAGAGGATGCTTACAAAAAAAAAAAAAATCACATCAGCACCTCAGACACACAATTCTTAAAACACAGTAAAAAGCTTGCTTCTGAAGCTCAGTATAGTGAAGTGGAAGGATAAAAAAATACCATACAAGGTAACACCACCTTGTAGTTCCATCTCATTACAGCTTTCATCATGCAGTAGCATTTTCACTATGGAAAAATGACAATCTGGTCAGCCAAAAGCAACATAGCATAATTTACTATCAACCTTAGAAGGTGCAGAAAACTTTATTAGTAGAAATCTGCATCATGAAACATGGATTAAAAAGGAAGGCAGCTTGTATTTTACAAAATTCTCTGACTACATTTATACAACCCCTCAAAATCTGAAATACTGATATAGACAGTACAGCTCCTTTTTGAGACAGGTAACCAAAGCACAATCCCAAAACTCTCAATGCACACAACTCCACAGAAACCTAAGCAAATTTGTTTTGGAAGGGCAAAAAGAGAGTCCTTTGCCAAGATCAGAAGAACAAGGAGCTAGTGCCATGTGTTCTCTGTGCCCCCTCAAGTGGAAACAAGCAGCCACTGCTACACAGAAAGAGAACAGCAGCTCCTACCACTCCGTTGACAGAAAGCAGCTGGTCTCCACGTTTCAGGCCTCCATGTCTGTCAGCTATGCCTCCAGGGATAATCCGAGAGATATAAATGGGAGAATTTTGTTCTTTGCCTCCCATAATGTTGAAGCCAAGGCCTTCTTCTGTTTTGGGTAGTTCAACCACTCTGGGATGAGAATGACCTTCACTAGCAGCAAATGCAGCTACTGTGGCCTGTGAGAAACAAGATTTTGTCATTTTTAGGAAATGGAATACAGTCCCTTTAGCTAGGCACAGTGAGCAGGCTGAAAATGTATTTCATCTCAAAGTACTCACATGTTAAGACAAATGAGACAATTCCCTACCTATCAACACTAGCATGAAAAATTCACAACTCCAAGAATAAAATTGAAATGAAAGAAATGAAAAAACACGAGTCTTGTTATACCTTTTAATAACCTGTTAAGCTTATCCATTTTATCAGCCATCTAGATAATAGCCTTTTGAATTTTATATCATCTTCTGCTTCTAAAGTAATGAACTACTGCATTTTTTGCAAGTTAGGGTTTGGCTTTTACCTTTGCTGTTGCGTTAGCTCTGACTTCGGGGCTACTGCTGATATCCACAGTTTCATACACATGCTCATACACCTTTAGAGACAAAACAGTGCCAGCATGAGTAAAACAGATATTTTCCTGCTTAGGTCATGTAACAAAATATCAGGTGCAACTCAGAACTGTGTACATTAAAAGCACACACCTCTAACGTTGCTCCCTGACTCACAACAAGAACAGGCCATCTAACACTCTCTGAAGAAACAACTCTCTCAGTATTTCTGCTGCTCAGTCTCAGCCCAAGGCTCCCCCCCTTGCACAGGACCCAGGCCCCACCAGTATTCAGGGAATGCTCATGGCTGGGCTGCCACACCTCACTCCAGGTATTTTCTCTTGCTGGATTCAAGTGGAATTGTTCAACATGGATGCACACAAAAACACTTCAGGGCTGCTCTTCAAGGCTTTGCTGATTGCCCATCCCTCCCCAAAAGCTCCCAAAGTTTCCTTCAACTTTAGCAACTAACTGAGCATCTCAGGGAAAAACAAGGATTGAAAACACAGAGACAATAAGGATACTAATGCTAAGGAGGTGCTTCCACTGCAGGCTAACCCACATCTCGTCTCCCTGCCAACCACTTATACCTGCTAAGCAACAAGTACAGTGTCCTCAATGGCATGAAAACATCAACATGACACCTGTGTCTACAAACAGGTTCTTTAAAAATCATTCCAGCTGTTATCATCAGTATTAACATAAGCAACAGCAATAGCAAGGCACATCCAATCACCTACAAGTCTCCCAAACAATACTTGGGATGAAGATGAGGTGGCACAAGACTCCACCTAAAGATGGTGTGGATTTGGCTTAAAAACAGCATTTGGTACTTTGCCTTACATAGGCAATTGGTACTTGGTCTGTTCTTACAAACCAACTGGAAAATATCCTGCTAGCTGCCAGTAAGAGCAGTCTCTCAAAATAACCTTTAAGAAGTGATTTGCTACTAAACCATTATTTTATACACCTATGGTGTCCCAAATTATTTTATTTTGAAATTACTTAAAAGTAAGGCCTGTTCTGTTAAGCTCTGCAAATTAAATGCTGCTTTATCAAGTTCAAAATCAGCTTACTGCAGTGAGCACAAAAAGCAAAAAGTAAATCATACTGGACTTGGACTGAAGGTAACTGTTCCATCAAGTTAACTTACCTCTCTTACAGCATTACAGAATTCACTCTGCAGAACCCTTTGCAAAGCCTGTAGCTTTTGTGGTGGCACTTCTCCACTTCTCTGTAACTTTTCCAGCAATTCAATTGCTCTGCAGATGTCTATGAAAAAAAAAATAAAGCACTGGTAATGAGGAATGCCTGAGGAATCTCAAGGTACCTTTTTTAATTAAGGGAGCAGTCTGTGGGTGTGCACTTGCATACACTTTAAAACTGTGCTTTAAGTTTTGTTACCCATAAAACCATGTCTTTACAAAAGGCTACAATACAACACTACTTCAGCCTGTTATAAATCAGCCACAAAAACAACCTGGACATATCTGGACAACACTGACATGCATATTGCAAAGACAATCCAATGTGTCCTCAAAGGACTGAAATATTGGCATGTGTATTAAAGTATTGGGAGTGTACTCTTCCAAATACTCTATGGACGGCAATTTGTTAACACACACTTAATATTATCAAATATGCTCATTATGAAATATTATAATATTTTAATATTAACAAATATGCTAACATCCCTTTTATATTCAAAAATCAGCTCAATAAGGTATATTCAATACTGCCCATAGAAGAGGGCTGAAAACCATCTGGTCTATTTCCTTTCCCTCCTCAAGTGCTTATAAAACCAGCAGAACTCCTTTTTATATTCTCAGCTGAGAGACAACATCTCCATAGTCTAGAATCCTGAACCCCAAGCCTCTTTCAGTCCCTTGAAATTTGTTCCTAAGAGTTGGCATTGTCCATTTTCTCATAAATGCTGCTCTGTGTAATGAACTCCATGAAGGATTTGACTCCAGACCAGAATGACTCAGGACAGGCACCAAATGCAATGTGACATTCTCTTGGCAGCACCAGAAGAGCAGAATACATTCACGTCCCTCACTTGTACTTCCAAACTGTTACATTAGTGATTATTCTGAAACACAGAGGAGTCCTTGACCAGAACTAGGACAGTCTCTTGGAAAAGCAGATCGAAAGGATTGCTTTCCTTATCACAAAAGTGATTAATCTACTACATAAAATGATGCACAGATCATTTTAGAACAGGATGAAGTCTGGAACACTGCTAGTCCCAAAGGCACTATTTCCTTTTTTCTGTAACTAACCTCTAGGTACTCATTTTTCATGTGAATGCACACCTACTCAGCAGTACCACGGCAGCACAGAGGAGGTGCAGAAGCCATGAACCTCTGCAACAGGAGTGTAAAAAGAGACCAGTTCTGTAACAGGATGAGAAGGTAGCATGCTCTGAAATCAGGACACAGCCCACAGCAGTGCTCTGTCCATGGCACGAATTATCAGACACGCCCAGGCCATGCAGCTGAGTGAACAAGGCAAACCTGAAGCACACAGACTGCTCAGCCATGCACTGGAAACAAACCCTTCATGGGAAAACACTCAAGTACCATAGCCCCAAGACTCAAATTATTTCTGATGATAGTTAACATGGCCATATATTTCCATGTGCCATGTGCACTTGGTACTTTCTGGCAAGCATTTCCAAGCTTTATAAGCATCAGCTATCCAGAGCAGTGCAATACCAAAACCTGAATGAGCTACTAATAATCCCCTGTTCTACAGAGAACACATTTTTCACAGTTACTACCTGTATAACTGCAAAATTAACAAAAACCCCACATTTACAGCTTACTTCCCAATATATATTTCGCAATTCATTCAAAACCCAAAACAGTTGGTGAAATTAAAGACATTCCAGATGATGCAAAATCACCAACATTCTTAGTAACCCCTGTGCTCAGCACCAGCAGTACTGATTAACATAACACTTAATTCATCAAGTAGCCCATTGACCAACTTGAAGGGCTATGATCAAATGGAAACAGCAGCACTTCCAACCTGACAGCACTCCATGGATTAATGACCAATGTCATTTATCTACCAACTACAGCACCACTATCATTCATTTCAGTACCTGCAGATGTTTGCAGACAAATGATTATTACATGCACATAGAGGCTACATGTAGCCACTCCTGAGCCTATGGTCTGTGAACCACATGAAGATGTAAGATGCACAAACTTGCTATCAATTTGATTAGGATTCTGCAAGAAACTTTCAATGGTGACAAGAATGAACTGCTACAAGGAGTAGCTGGAGAAATGAAGACACCAGAATTTCAAGTGCTAATTTATCTTTTTTCCACCTTCATGTTTTGTCATTAAGTTAGATATGCCTCCTACCTGTATCTCTTAACAGACTAAAACATTAATGACACAGCACTTTTCACCCTAAGGTAAAATTGGTTTGTTTGGGAACCAGCTCTGTCTTTCATTGACTACAGACTAAGAACACAGAATCAGCTTTTCAAAAAGTGATTAGGATACACTGAACTGGATTCATTTTAGGTGAAACTAAAGCAGAGGACACACTCCAATAAAAAAGGTGTTTTCAGATCAAAGGACCAAAGTATTGGTATAAAGTAAAAACTCAGAGCAGTCAGACACAGCATGAGAGTCAGATCCTCAGTGCTCAAACCATCTATCACACCACAGTTCTTGCTCAGGCAGACAGAGACAGCACATCCCACCAGCAGGACACTGTGCTCCCAGCAGCTGCTCTGCTGTGTGTTATTGAGAGGATCCCATTGTACCAGTGTGGAAGTGCAACTGAGCACAGCTTTCTTCTACTGAACTGCACTGGGCACTACCAGTCAAAAGCTGAATATTCCATCTATCCCAGCAATACTGCTTTAGGAAAAAAGTGTTTTGCTGGGAATAAAGAGCAAAATACACCTTCTTTCAGTTTTCAAGAAAAGCCTGCTAACTACTGTGTTGAGGTAATTTGCTTCCTCCTGAGTGACCAGCTGAGAGCTGTCTTCCTCACAATACAGACACCAGAGCTCAGCCAACTGTTCAGCACCAGAGACCAAAGTGAACAGCACACAAGTGGCCCAGTGATGGATTTCAACAAGGATCGACACAGATGTGGCTCCAGAGGTGGATAATTTAAACAACCCAAACCATAAAACTAACTGTAAAAAAGAATCCATACATATAATGGATTTCTTTTCACCTTTTCTTCCTTTTTATACCACACTGCCTGCTCTTCACAAATCATTTTTTGGGATCGCTAGATGGAAATTCTGAAAAAAAGAAAACATTTAAACTAAAAGAATGTGGTGGGGGAAAAGCCAGCAAGATGGCATGTGTGACCAAGACACAGAAAGAGAAAAAACACAGCACCCTCACAGACACTCCTGATTAATTAGCTGCACTGTTTATGTGCAAGCATTCTAGGTTCCTGAGCTGTGTGTACAGCTAGCACATCACCACTACACTGTAAGAAGGACTGAAATGTTAACTCTGGTTTCATTCCTGCCCTCTGGTGACTTGGGGAGATGCTGTACAAGAATCTCCAGTGGCCCTCGTGGTAAGCATAAGGTACGGATTTAAAATCAGCTCATTTCTACCCTATTCTCTCTTTTCTCGTGCTATATGCCAACAACATTAGTGACTTTCACTTTCAAGCTAATTATGACTCATCATTAGTTTAGGTGCAGTCAACCCCACACAATTAACAGTTACCTATTTCTGTAAATAAGGCTCTTGCTTTTAAATAAGGCTCTCTTTTTCTTCTTTCCTTAAAAAGACCAATATGCCTGAAGACCAAACAGCTCCTTTGCTCCACTGATCCCGAAGTAACTCTGCAGATTTGTTTGCTTTCAGGGACAGGGCACAGTGGCAGGGTAATGAGCTGAAGGATGGGACCTGAGCCTTAAATCTGCAGACCTCCCAAGCACAACTAATCCACTGCTGCAGCAGCTGCCCTAATTAAGAAGCTTTGAGCCGAGACAGTAGATGAGCTGTGTGAAGCAGAGACCTTACATAACTCGCTGTTTACAGGCCAACTCACACAGCTCAAGGGGTTCCCGGGTGGGATGGGAAGCAGGGCTGGCAAAAAAAGAAAAACTGAGCTCCTCAGCAGGTAACACAATAGCAGCAGAAAAATGAAGTGGGTATGTACAGTGTGTTATACACCTACAGAAACACATCTAGCAGCAAGAGCAAAAGTGGTGGTGCTAGTGGGAATGGTAGGGGGGAAAGTCAGAGCAATCAACCACCTCTACTTCACCTGTTTTCCTTTTCAAAAACATGATTTCTAATGATCAATAATCATTTCCCATGTAAATTTCATTTTCCAGTCCCTACTGTCCTAAATCCATACCGACAAACCAATCATCTATATTGCTATAAAAGCATCTGTGGGCCTCACACAGTACCCGATCATCACACTGAAGGAAATTTATAATTGTTTCCTAAAAACCGTGGATAAATCTCTCAAACATACTACACAAAAGTACCCAACTAGGTTCTATACTTGATCTGTTTTGCTCTTCATTTCAGTTACACAGCACTTGTATTGACAATACAAATTAAGACTACATACTGGAAAAAATGGGGCGAAAACAAATATGAGAGGGTAACAGAAGACAACCATGAACAAATGTAGCAGGATCCCTGCATGTGTCAGCCGTCTTCTACAAAAGAAGTAAACGATTATACCCAACACACAGCTAACCGACTGAACTCAGAACTCTAAGACTTCTGCTGTGTTCAGATGAAGTTTTGCCATGAGAGAAGCAGAAACCGAGAGACAGCAGGCTGAGTAAGAGCAGGCTGAAGCGTTCACAGCAGCCAAGGCAGAGCAGACATAGCTACAGAAGGCCTCAGGCGAGTGCCCCCACGGAAACTCAGCGGCAAACCGAAACGGAGAAAAACCTCCGGGGGCTGCACAAAGCAAAGCCCAACAGGTCGGCCCCACCGAAACGCTTCCAAGAGCCAGAAGCGACGGCACCCGGCTCAAATCCCATCAGCTGTTCGAACGAGCCGCGGCTGCGCCCGGCGGAGAGCCGCGTCCGGGCTCCTGCGGCAGGCCGGGAGGGCGGCACGGCCACTGCTGCCGCCGCCCCGCGGTCCCGGGCCGGGCCGGGGGCTCCACGGCTGCCGCCGCCCGGCCGAGCGGAGAGCGGAGGAGCGCCCGTGCGGGCCGCGGCCGCGCTCACCTCGCTCCAGCCGCACCGGCTCGCCCAGCGCCGCCATCTCCTCCTGCCCGGCCCGGCGGAAGTGACGCGGCAACGCCGGAAATGCGAGGCGGCCCGGCCGAGGGGCCGAGCCCCGTGAGGGGCGGGGGAGCCGCGACCAGCGCCCACGGCCGTGCCGGCCCGCAGGGTCCCGGCAGCTGCCCGAGTGCCCGCCAGCGTACCTGGACACTGTTCCTCTGCACCGTGCGATGCCAAATCCCCATGGGAATTGCCGTGGAACATGTCCTCTCCGTTTTGTTCCCCGTGCTTTAGCCAGACTGAGGACTATTGACACAATGCCACACTGAGGCGGATCCTTCCGTGCGCCCGGAGTGCCCCCGGGGATGGGATATGCACATATGTTAAATACGAAAATAATGTTAAATACGTAAATCACGTTAAACACACGTACGTAGACAGACTCACAGAGAGAAATGTTGTCTACGTGGACTTCAGCAAGGTTTTTGACACTGTGCGGAAAAAACAGTGTCCACAGAGACAGAAAAGTTCTGCAACTTCTTCAAACAGTGGACTCCATAGGTCCACTATACAATATTGTACTATATAACAAATACTACAAATATATATTATACTTAAATATATATATAAATAATATATTATATATAAATACGTATAATATATTAAAATATTTTAAAATATATACATTATATAAAAATAAATATATTAATTTATATTTTTATGTTCATACATGAATATTAAAATTATATAAATAATATATTATTTTTATATTAATATAGATCATATTTAAAATAGAAATATATATAAATACATGTATATATTTAATATATTAATATAAAATAAAAAAAATATTTATATATTATATATTTATATAAGTACATACACTTATTAATACACTTAAATGTATTTATAATATATATAAAAATATATTATAAATAGATATAAATATATAAAAAATTACAAAATTATATATAGCAAACAGGACATAAAAATGTCTACTATGTGTAATATATATCTACAAATATATACACACATGAATATGGTTCTGCCTGTGTGAAATGCGAGACGTGCTTTGTATTTCCTGTTTGGCACCAGTTTAATCTCTTTGTGGGGCTAATGCATTGAATTTGCCATCTGTCTCAAATCACTGCAAGTACAAGCATGACATACTTACTGTGTGAGTTTCTTCTGGAAAAGAGTAGGGGACTACTTCAGAACATGTATTTATATGCTCCTAATTGGTTCTGAGGGCAGAACTCTGCCCATTTGGCTTTGATTTTGTGCGCATTTTGTATTTTTTGCTTTGAAAGAGCAGAGTTCTCAACAGGTCTCCCAGTGTCCGCCAGTGTGGCAGTGATGTACTCGCCTCTCTCTGTGATTTATTTCCATGTCAGTCCCTCTCAGTTTGAGGGCTGCTGCATGTGCATTTCCATGGGAAGGTCACACAAATGGAATTTTGCAGGTGAACAGAATTAAACCTTCACAGACTCGTTTCCGGCAAGAAGTGGTGCTTCAGCAGCCGGAATTGTGAAATGCTTCTGAATAAAATCCAGATGTTTCTATCGGTGGTGCAGGAGTGACCATTCTGTTAGAAGGGGCTGAAATTTTAAATAACCTGCTCAGACTTTGGACAGATTAGCCTTTGGAGAAAAATGAGTGTTCAGCAATGTTTCATCAATCCTAAGCCTTTCTGAAGGACATGTATGAGAGTACATGTTTAAACGTTTAAAGTGCCATTCTTCTGACTTCCATAAGGACTAAAGACTCAGAGGTTCAAGTGGCTGCTTTAAATTTCCTGTGGACCCAGTGATCTGGACAATGACATTACAAGAATAAGAAAATCTGAAAAGCAAATTTTAAGTAGTGCTGCCACTGTCCACTTGATAGCACTCTCCAGCTTAAATCCCATAACTCCAGCAATTTGCACTGATTTATACCTGCAGAAAAAAAAAAAAACAAACCAGCAAAACAAACCAAAAAAGAAACAAACCAGAACAAAGTTTGGCTTTCTAGGTTGTGATCTGTGAAGAAGAATATTGACAATGTAATAGTTAGCAGGAAACAGGGTTTGAATTCCAGTTCAAGGAGTGGATTGCCAGGGCAGGACAACAAGGGAGGGAAGAAAAGCAGGGCTACAGGTTGTACAGCAGAAGAAAAGGCCATGCATAGCCAACTTGCATTTTCCTTTCTGAGGAAACATTCTAGCACTCTGCTGCACTTTTACAGCACTGCCTGATTTTTGCAGCGGTGTCTTAGGTTGCAAAGGTGGGCAGAAGTATTTTAGTGTGGTTTTTATCTTCCAACAAAAAAAAATGTACTTAAAGAAATAGCCACTGTCTAAGTTCCAAGTCTGTCTTGATGCACTGGAAGAGAGTGAACTGCTGAGTCTAGAGCATGCTGTGCTTTTCTCAAGAAAAATTAAACCATAAATGGATGCTGACACTTTAAGTACTGACATGACAAACTCTTTGTGCCATTTCAGTCAGGAAAACCAGATCCCAAACCTGGCACTCCAGCCAGAGCCTGATGTGTTTAGAAGTAAATGCAAAGGAGCAGACTTGGTTGGAAAAATTGGTATTACTCAGTACTTGCACTTGCATCAAGATGAAACCATTAAAAATGAAAATTTTTAATGACCAACTAGAATGAGAGAAAGACTGCAGAATATTTAGGAATTTTGTGGCTAGGAAGCTCTTTAGGAGATGTGTAACAAGGCAGGGAATCAAACACAAAGATGTCATGTCCAAGGTCAGCTCACTAGTCACAAGGCTACTGTATTTTCTAACATTTTTTTATCATCTATTGGCTTTCTGCATTCCCCCACCCCTTGAAATGCTTGCTTTTGTTTCAGTCCAAATCAAAACCAACTACAAGAACCACAGGTTCATTTTTTCATTGGAACAGTAAAAACAGTAATTGGCAGTCTTTGCACAAATGTACATTGACATGTGAGTGGAAAATTAAACAGTTCCACTTAAAGAAAGAGGCAAGTGTATAATCAGACACAGAAATCATAAAACTACCTGTAGCCCCTACTTACTTCTAGTTCCAGATTAATATCCTAAGTTACCTCTTTCAAGGTGAATGAAGTAATCATGAGGACATTGCCTATTCTGGAAGTGCTCCAGCATTACCCCTCTCATTTTAACTAGATATTCTTGCTTAAGCCCAGCAACTTAGTATTAAACATATTTCTAAGAAGCCTACTCCAAATTTGGTCAATATCACTTATTCTCTTCATTTCTTGTCATTCTTTCTCTAGTGGATTTGTGTAACAGCTTCACAGGAAGTTCCCTTAGCACAACTCAATTACTGCATACCTTCAACCTTTAATGTTTTCTGATGAGGACATCTGAGGCCACTCTGTTCATGCTGGAATATGTCAGCTGTTCTGGGAGTGAATGTAAGAAAAAAACATGCAGCTGAAGAGGTGCTCACACAATTTTGTTTAAATACTTGAGCTGAAATACAGTAACTAAGAAGCCATTAACAGGTTTAGAAAATACAAATTAAAATTTCCACATTGGTGTCCACCAGACTACATTAATTTTGCTAAATAAAAGACATAGAGCTTTAAAAGTCCAGCTAAAAAAAAAATTAAAAATCAGGATTTGTTGTAATAAGCAGCTGCACTGCTAGCTCTGCTTTAAGACCAAGCTTTCCAGTCCTTTGCTGTTGCCTGCCCCAGGTGAGTAACAAGACCCTGGTGAGATAATGGAGGAGGTTCTCCTCTCCCTGCCTTGGGCAGAGCGTGGCTGTGCTGACAGATGCCTGTGCCTGCATGTGTCAGGCACGGGCTGCTGCTTGCTTCCAATGGTTCCTTGATATGGCATCCCCAAAGAGCCTGTAATCCTTGTCTGCTTTGTTCTGCATTGCTTAATAGCCAGTGACTCAGCAGCATTCCCTGCCACCCACTGGCACATCTTCCCTGTTATTTCATGCATTGTGAAACAGCCACTGATTTCATTTCATGGGTGAGGAATGAGCCTGCCACACGTAATCCCCCAGCACCTTATGTGGGACCTTAGCAGGGAACTTCACAGCCCCAGGAAAAGTTCAGCTGGCATCTCAGTAAAGGCTCTGCTCTGTGGAAAGCCTGTTTTCAGGTGTTTATCCCAGTGATCATCCAGGGCCCAGGAAGCCAAGGAAATGGCAGGGAAAGCACCAAGGGATACTTACTGCAGGAGTGATGAGCAGATGCTCAGGAGAGGCACTGAACCAGCTATGGAGCTGCACTGCCACAGCCTAGAAGCTTCTCTGGGAACAGCAGCTGCAGGAATATCCCTGCTCCATGGGATAGAGAGACCCACCTGATCCACCTTCAGCACTGAGGGACTCCAGAAGGTTCATAATGCTCTGCTTGCTTTGCTCCATGGGATTTTGAAGACTTGCTTGGTGTATTCAGCTGTAACTCTCTCCTGCTGTTTGGAAATAAATTAAAACCTTTGAAGAACTATCTCTCTTACCAACACTTGTGTATGGATGTAGCTCCCTGCTCCAGCCATTAGGATTGTCCCCTGGGAGGAGCTAGCCTTGATAGCTTGCTAGTTTGAGTTAAATGACTTAAAAGATAAGTGGCATTTTGTTCTCATTACACTAAGAAAAGCCAATCAATATAAAGCCCATCAATGCATTAATATAAAAGCAGAAACCAAAGAAAACTGATATTAAATGGAAATTCAGGATCCATTAGATTGAACACTACAACTCAGTTTCCTGAACTAGAGTTGACAAACCAGCAGTAAGTGTCCAGCAGGGAGTAGTTCTGCTTGATTATACTGACTAGATGATTTAATAGGTCTCTTTCCTCTCTAATACCTAGGACCATATGGAAATCAATGGCAGCACACTTAGTGGAAGTACCTTCCCTCCCCTGCTCCAGGTGCATGGCTGGAGCTGCCTGTGCAGAGCAGAGATGCCAGCTGGGTGGCACCTCCTCACACACAAACTCTAGGCCAAAACCCAAACGATTTCTGCTCAACTCTGAAAACACCACCTCCTTTCCTTTGTAGAACCTGAGGCAGAACCTTGCCCCAGGAGAGGAGAGAGTGCCTGCTGGAACCCAGGAAATTCCTCTGGCTGCCCTGGAGGACTCGAGATCCTGTCGGGGGCTCAGAGACCTTGGCAGAGCCCAAGACCCCTGTGCCTTTAACCTTGACCCATGAAAAAACAATTAGCAACCTTTATATGAAGAATTACAAGCCATGAAAGTTTAAGTAGAATGATAGTGCATTTATCACATGGAGAAAAAATAGATTTTTTTGGGTTTTTAGAATGGGGGTTCAGGGAGCAAGACGGAGGGATCTGGGCATGTCCAGCCTCTCTCCTTCTTCTTCTTGGCCTCCATCTTCTGCTGGGATGTTGGCACTTTTAGATTGGTTTAGAGTAACAGCTCACTGTCTAACATAGGTGATAGGTATTGGGAAGTTCTGGTAAATAGTGTACACGTAGTTTTTAGTATAAAAAGGTAACACCACCCCAAGGACGGGCAGTGTGCCTCTGCCTGACCTGCTGAACGGACCTCACCAGGCCAGAGAAAGAATTTTATAGATGAGAAACAATAAACAACCTTGACAATGAGAATAGAAGAGTTCCTTTGACTGCTGGGCTGGGAAAAGAGACTTCCTAACACATCTCAGGGTCACTCTGAGCAGCAGGGATTCTGAGAAGTGCCAGCTGTCTGTGGAAGGGCAAGGTGGGCAGCAGCTGGCAGCAGAGCGAGCTCTCTGCCCTGCACCTGTCCCCTTCCAGGACACAGGCCAGGGGACAGACAGCCGTGCAGCTGGGAACAGACACCGAGGCGTCCCCTGCAGGCTTCCCCCCATCTCACAGCCCTGGGAACACCCACCAGAGCCATGTGCCAAGCAGCCCAGCCAGGAGCACTTCCCCAGAGTGAATTCGCGGTGGAAATGCCGTGTCTGAGGAGTGGAAGCAGCTGCGCCCCTGGGTATTGCCGAGGTTTCATGGCGCTTTTCATTTCTGAGCTGTCATTTCATCCCATTCCCAGCAGATACCACTCTACTCTAGAGGCTTGCTAACCAGAAATGGCTCCTTACCCACATGCCAGACCTCGACAGAAACATTTCTTGGTGTATTTTCAGAATACAGGCAAACAGTCTCAATCCATCAAAAGTTGATCAATGGTATAACACATCCAATTAACAAGCAAAAAGGAAGGAGCAGGGCCGTGCCTACCCAGTGAAGCCCATGGCGATAAGCCAGTGCAGAACCAAGCTCAATAAATTAAAAATATTTTAGTAAACAGTGGCAGGACTATGAGAGATCACATTATATATCAGCAGTGCTGGTAAAAAGCATAGATATAGGAGAAGGAATAAAATCTAGGGATTTGGTAGTGAAATAAGGGAAAACAGAATAAAACATCCCTTCTGAAACAATCTTTATGAATTAAAACAACAAACATGACACAAACCTCCCCGGCTCCAAACCCCCTTGTTTCTCACCTAAACGTCGGATAATACCAGCAGAAACCCCAGCGGAGGCAAGCCCTGCAAACAGGACGCTGCTACCTTGCACAGGAGATAATCTTTCTGGAACATTCTGTGTGAGGGCTGCGAGCCGCCGTCAGGAGAAGGACGAGCAAGAAAGCGCCTCAGGAAACCAGGGGGGCACACGGGCACGGGGGTGCCGGAGGGCACGGCCGCGGTGCGAATCACCACCACACGGCTCTGCCATCGCCTGCCGCTCCTCACGGTGCCCCCACACCCCACGGCTGCCCTCGCCGAGAGCCACGGGGGCCGCATGCGTACGGGAGCTTCGTGAGGGGAGCGGGCGGAGCGCAGTACGGCCCGGGCGGGGCCGTGAAGAACTGAGCGCGGCTAGCGCCCCGCCCCACCTTTTATAGGGCGCGTGAGGGACCCCCGCGCTGCGCTCTCATTGGTCGAATCCCCACGCCCCCATCGGATCTGACCAATGAAATGCCCGCAGCCTTAGGAGAGATCTGATTGGCTGAAGCAGCTGTCAATCAATCCCGGGATTTGTTAATTGACAAAGTAGTGACACCTGTGGAATTAATTACAAACATCTGTGATAATTCACAACATCTGCGCTAATTCACACAAATCTGCGATAATTCACAAAAATCTGTGATAATTCACACAAATCTGATATGTGAAATATGAAATTCACACAAATCTGCGATAATTCACAAAAATCTGGGAAATTCACACACCTTTGTGACAAATCACACAAATCTGTTGTATGTGAAATGTGGAATTCAGACAAATTTGTCAAATTCACACAAATCTGTGGTACGTGAAATGTGAAATTCAGACAAATCCATGACAATTCAAACAAATCTGTGATAATTCAAACAGATCTGTGATACGTGAAACATGAAATTCAGACAAATCTCTGATATGTGAAACGTGGAATTCAGTCAAATCTCTGAAATTCAGACAAATCTGTGAAATTCATACAAATATGTGAAATTCAGACAAATCTGTGATATGTGAAACATGGAATTCAGTCAAATCTCTGAAATTCAGACAAATCTGTGATAATTCACAGAAATCTGTGACAGTTCACAGAAATCTGTGATATGTGAAACGTGGAATTCACAAAAATCTGGAATAATTCAGACAAATCTGTGAAATTCATACAAATCTGTGACGTGAACTGCGAAATTCACAGAAATCTAAGATAATTCACTGAAATCTGTGGTAATTCAAACAAAACTGTGACGTGTGAAACGTGGAATTCAGACAAATCTGGGATAATTTACACAAATCTGTGATCTGTGAAATGTGAAATTGAAACAAATCTGTGATAATTCACACAAATCTGTGAAGTGTTAAATGTGAAATTCAGACAAATCTGAAAATTCACAGAAATCTGTGACAATTCACACCAATCTGCGGTAAATCACACAAATCTGTGATATGTGAAATTCAGACAAATCTGTGATAATTCACACAAATCTGTGATCTGTGAAACATGAAATTCACATAAACCTTTGGTACCTCTCACAAGTCTTCGACAAATCACACAAATCTGTGATCTGAGGCATTCACACAGTGCTGTGTTATGCTAATCAGGAATTGATATGTGACATGTGATTGATATGTGCCATGTGATTGATATGTGCCAAGATTTCCCTTCCATGCAAACAATATGCAAACACATCTGCCTCAATCAAAGCAGAATTTCCATCCTGGCCCCTTTGTCCCTGCTCAGGCACAAAGGTTGGCAGCAATTAGGGAGAAAATCAAATCAGAAATCAAACACGGAAAGGAAGATGAGAGGAGGCACACAACTGCATGTTTAAATGAGATACAGTTGGTAAAGGAAAGCAGTCTTTCCCAAAAGGTCACCAAATCCACTAGGACAAAAAAAGAAGTACTTGTTATTATTTATTCCATTCTCATGAAAGAGATACTTATTCTTCCACCTTCTCTGGTGTCTGTGTGAGTCATTAATTCTCAGGTAATGAGTGATAAACCGAATGAGACTTTTCCAGAAAAAGGGAAGACATGGGCCTGATGCCTCACTTATGCTATAATTAAACCAGCAAGTACAGCCTGCACTACCCAAACCCCACAGGCCTGGGTTGTTTGCTTTGCAGCTGGATGCAGCATAAACAACACCCCCTGAATGTCTCTGACAGTGTTTTTAATTGCTCATGCCATTGATCATCTGCTTGCGGAGGCCGGGGGTTTCCTCTGAGAAGTTTCTGGTGTCTCACAGCGGTGCTGATGAAAGCACAAATGCTCACAAATGTGGCTGACGTGACTCACATCTCAGCTTTAGTTACTCCACTCCAACCCAGTGGTTCCTCACCCTCTTTCCATCCCCACAGCTGAGCCGTGATGCTGAGCACGGGCCAGTTTGGGGCAGAGGCAAGGGACTGCAGCTCTGGTGCTGGTCACCTTGCCAAGCCAGCAGCTGGCACTTGGGGACCCCAGACCTGAGCTTGCTGCAGCTGCAGCAGTGTTGGAATGTTGTGGAATGTTGGGGGACACAAGGCAGATGATGGCCTTTGGGCCTGGTTAACATAAGAGATTTGATAACAGGATGCCTTGGCAAAAGCAAACGGAACTTTGAAAATGGATTGCTGGATTGCAAGATTGTAAGAACCCCTTAAATCAAAGTGGAAAAAGAAAATCCCATTAAACTCTGCAAGCAAGAGATGTTGTTATATACAGAAGTTTGTGTATGTGATTTTAACCCAATCATTGCAGTACACATCACTAGTCTCCCTGAAATAGTACATAAGCATTTGTGTACGTGATTTTAACCCAATCATTGCAGTGCACATCACTAGTCTCCCTGAAATAGTACATGAGCATTTGTATCCCACAATAAAATCAGATTCTGATCACCCAGTCAGTCTCCCCGTGTCTCTCTATCGCCAGCACAGCAGGATTATTTTTATTTTTAAGCTCATTTCTGTCCATATGTGGGGCTGTCAGGAGCAGCACGAAGCAGATGCTTTGGCACAAGTGTGTGCTGCAGCCTGGAGCTGGGGCTGGAGCGTGGGTGGGGCTGCACATCTCCAGCAGGAGATGTCCTAAAAGCCACAGGGAGGGAACATCTGCTCCTCTGCAGAGCCACAACATCTGCTCCTCTGCAGAGCTGGAACATCTGCTCCTCTGCAGAGCTGGAACATCTGCTCCTCTGCAGAACCACAATATCTGCTCCTCTGCAGAGCTGGAACATCTGCTCCTCTGCAGAGCCACAACATCTGCTCCTCTGCAGAGCCACAACATCTGCTCCACTGCAGGGCTAGAACATCTGCTCCTCTGCAGAGCTGGAACATCTGCTCCTCTGCAGGGCCACAACATCTGCTCCTCTGCAGAGCTGGAACATCTGCTCCTCTGCAGGGCCACAACATCTGCTCCTCTGCAGGGCTAGAATATCTGCTCCTCTGCAGAGCCACAACATCTGCTCCTCTGCAGAGCTGGAACATCTGCTCCTCTGCAGAGCTGGAACATCTGCTCCTCTGCAGGGCTAGAACATCTGCTCCTCTGCAGAGCCACAACATCTGCTCCTCTGCAGGGCTGGAACATCTGCTCCTCTGCAGAGCCACAACATCTGCTCCTCTGCAGAGCTGGAATATCTGCTCCTCTGCAGAGCCGGAACATCTGCTCCTCTGCAGGGCTAGAACATCTGCTCCTCTGCAGGGCTGGAACATCTGCTCCTCTGCAGAGCTGGAACATCTGCTCCTCTGCAGAGCTGGAACATCTGCTCCTCTGCAGGGCCACAACATCTGCTCCTCTGCAGAGCCACAACATCTGCTCCTCTGCAGAACTGGAACATCTGCTCCTCTGCAGGGCTAGAACATCTGCTCCTCTGCAGAGCCACAACATCTGCTCCTCTGCAGGGCTGGAACATCTGCTCCTCTGCAGAGCCACAACATCTGCTCCTCTGCAGAGCTGGAATATCTGCTCCTCTGCAGAGCCGGAACATCTGCTCCTCTGCAGGGCTAGAACATCTGCTCCTCTGCAGAGCCACAACATCTGCTCCTCTGCAGAACTGGAACATCTGCTCCTCTGCAGGGCTGGAACATCTGCTCCTCTGCAGAGCTGGAACATCTGCTCCTCTGCAGGGCTAGAACATCTGCTCCTCTGCAGAGCTGGAACATCTGCTCCTCTGCAGAGCTGGAACATCTGCTGGCCCGTGCTCAACATCTGCTCCTCTGCAGAGCTGCTCCTCTGCACACCCTGGGCCACACAAGCACCACCAGGCAGGGGCTGCTGGTGGTCAAATCCCCCTGTTGTAAAGAAGTAAAGAAGTTGTCTCTCTGTAAGATAAAAGATTCAACACATAAACTGTTGTGTCCAATCGTACCTAAAAAAATTCTCCCTGCACAGGCAACTCCGATGGTGGGGAGGGAGAGAGGATGATGCATCTGACTCCACTGATGTCGGAAGGCTAATTAATTATTTATTATGATTATTATATTTATTATACTAGATTATCCTATACATCAAAAATGGAATCTGCCAAGCACTCAACTCTGCTCACACTGCTCAGAATCTCGTGGCTGTCACCCACAGTCCCCACACACACACACCTGGCCCTGACAGGCCAAGGAAACAAAACCCCATCACCCTGGGTTGCACAATCTCCATGTTGCATTCTGCTTTGGCACAAACACAGGCACAGCAAATGATAGGAATTGTGTTTCCTTTCTCTGAGCTTCAGAGAATGTGAATCCCAGAAATACTCTGGGAAGAGGTGTGCCTTGGTTTTCTCTGTGAAGAGAAGTGTGGGGCTACAAGCCCCCCTTGGCTGGCCCCCAGAGCCTCCAGCTCACCCTCTGTGCTCAGCAGCATCCCTGCTCTGCCAGTCCTTACAATATTCCAAGGGCAGTGTTTCCCCCTGGCTGGCTGCACTGTTCACATTGCTTTCTCTCCTTCTTGCACACAGCTAACACCAGCTTCCCCAGTTTCTCTGCCTTTTCTTTCCAGTTGTTCTGCCCAGTGCTCCTCAACATCTTAGCCTTGTCTTCCCAAGGCCAGGGGAAGGGGATTTTCTGTGCCCTTCCCCTTTTGCTCCTTTCTGGGGCAAATCCCCTCCTCTCTGCCAGAAATGGCTTTGTGCCATTTTTTTAATTAGTGGGAAGCAGTTAATCAGCCTTGCTTCCTGAGGCACAGACCCAGCCAGCCCCCTGCCTCCCCCCAGGGTCCTGCAAGCTGCCTCCTCCATGCAGATGGGCTCTCCAGGGGGTTCTGTTCTGCTGGAGGGGGAGCATCTCTGCTGTCACTGTGATATTTTCTGAAAAATCCCTTTGCCAGCATTCTTCTCCTGAGAAGCTGAGAAGCCTCAGAGGGGAAAAAACCCCAATAATTATCTGCTGCTGTGGAATGCAACAGGTGCATCTTTGATTGGTCCATGTTGGTTATTTCTAATTAATGGCCAATCACAGTCCGGCTGTCTCAGACTCTCTGAGAGTCACAAGCTTTTGTTATTCATTCTTTTCTATTCCTTGCTAACCTTCTGATGAAATCCTTTCTTCTATTCTTTTGGTGTAGTTATAATATATCATTTACTTTTAATATAATATATATAATAAAATAACAAATCAGCCTTCTGAAACATGGAGTCAAGATTCTCATCTCTTCCTTCATGCTGGGACCCCTGAGAACACCACCACACTCTGCCCTGCCCTGGCCTGTCCCTGGGGCAGGTTTCTGTGCTGGGCCTGGCTGTGCAGCAAACCTGAACCCACCCTGGGCTCCCCTGCAAGTGAGGAGTTTGAGAAACAAAGAGAGGGAAGCAGAATGGAGAGAATGAGAGCAGTGATGGTGTGATCGGCAGTTAATTATCCACAGGGATTTTGAACAGGTAATACTGATGCCTCAGGGTTTAGCTTTTCTATATTTCCCATTCTGTGCTGCTTTAGTGTGTGGGTCTGAGCTTCACATGAGGGGATGCTGAGCTCTGTGCACAGAGCAGGGAGACAAAACAATTCCTGCTCCAGCTGGGCACCAAGGACAAATGATCCCAATCTCAGCCCCAGAGCACAAACCCCGTGGGCTGGAGAGAGAAAAACAAGCAGGGTGGGACTGCAGGGGCTAAAGCTGGGATGGGACAATGAACTGCAAGATGCAAATGGAGCAGAACTGATCCAAGGGAGAGAGCCCGGGAGCGCTGGGGCATTTTGGGGCCATTTTGGTTCATCTTGGGTGCAGGCCTGGCTGGGCTCTGGTGCTGCCCAAGGTGGATCCATGGAGGAGATGCTTTGAATCCATCCCTGCTTGATTCTTTAGCTCTGTCCTAGCTCAGCCTTCCCAAGGCATCACTACCAGCTCCTCACGTTTTTCCCCAGTCCCCAGTTGGCTGCTGCTGAGGCTCAGACACCTGGATCCCTGTGTGAACCCACCTGGTCCCACAGCTTTGGGCTGGAGTGACTGTGGGAAGGGACACACACAGCCCTGCCCCTGGCTGGGCTGCATCCAGGACTTCAAAGATGTCACATTTGCTTGCCAGGCCAAAAAAAAAAAAGAAGTCTGGAGCCCATATTTTCCAACATTTCAAGTCTGCAGTGTACTTGAGAAGTCTGAAGTCTTTGACAGGGTTTTATACTTGCAGAGGGGGATTTTATTTTGAACATCCTTTAAATACTTTGTGGGTAGGAGTATTCCCAGTTTTGGAGTGGTACATGCATTCTGATAAATAAAATCAGCCTACAGTGTGGACCTTTGCATTGGTAATCAATACAGCTTCATCTGCATCAGTGACTCACACAGCCTGCCACACAGGCTTTGTTCAGATATTTAATGAAAGGTTGCATTTATATCAGCAAATATTTACATTGTAGATATTTTAGCATCAATGGACAGATATTTTGCAATATGTAATTTATTAAAGAATAAGGGTTTTGCATCCTGTGATGTGCTGCAGTCTTCATAAGTGTGTCTCAAACCTCAAAAGCTTTTGGCACCATCATCTATTGCTCATCTCAAAAGACAGAAAACTGTAGGTCAGAAGTATGCTGGTAACAGTTGAAAGAAACACTTTTCCTAATCAAATCAGTGTTTATTCAAACCCTGACTTCCCAACCCAAATGATGTGATTTGCCCAAAATCAGGTACACTTTTTATTCCCAGAAGAGCTGTAAGGAATAGCTCTGTGTTTGCTGCCTTGCAGACCAAGCTGGCTGAGAAGAGAGGTTGGTGTGCCTGCCATGTGAGGAGAAGAGGCAGAGTTCCGTCCCTGCAGCTCAAACGTTGTATTTGAATGTCTTGAATACAAATAAATTCAAATAAAACTTGAATACAAATTCTTGTAATTTCCTAGTTACCACTCACAGCAATCAGAGCTTTGGCATATCTTTTCTGTTTGTGCTTGCTTTTTAAATATCCCTGTTCAGCAGAGTTTCACAGGAACACATTGCAAAACACTGCAGGCCCCTAAAGGTAAATATTTTGGTGACTTTTCATTGGGACCCAGCAATGCTTAGGGACAGGAAAACCCCTCCTGGGTAATGGCAGAAAGCTCTGGGTGCAATGGATGGCACACAAAGAGGCAAAACCAGCTGGTGGCCACAGAGCTGGGCCAGAGCAGGGTCTGTGCTCTGTCTGGTGGAGAGGGAGAACTGCTGGGGGGAACAAGGCAAAATGGCAATTCCCAGCCAGCCATGGCAATGTGCTTCAAGGCAAAATGGCAATTCCCAGCCAGCCATGGCAATGTGCTTCAAGGCAAAATGGCAATTCCCAGCCAGCCATGGCAATGTGCTTCAAGGCAAAATGGCAATTCCCAGCCAGCCATGGCAATGGGCTTCAAGGCAAAATGGCAATTCCCAGCCAGCCAGGCAGCGGCAGGAGCCTGTGCCCAGGCATGGAGCTCAGCCTGCTGGTAAAGCAGAACCAGCCACACTCAGAGCAGCAGCAGCAAAACCTGGTGAGAGAGCAGAGCCAGGGAGCCCAGCTGAGCCTGAGGCCAGGGCAAGTCTGCAGCACCTGGGAGACACGGCAGGTTCCTCATCCCTGCTGGGTGCCCATGGCTGAATGCACCTCAAACACATCCCTGAGAATCCACACCTAACACATCCCTGAGAATCCACACCAAACACATCCATGAGAATCCACACCTAACACATCCCTGAGAATCCACACCAAACACATCCCTGAGAATCCACACCAAACACATCCATGAGAATCCACACCAAACACATCCCTGAGAACCCACACCAAACACAACCCTGTGAATCCACACCAAACACATCCATGAGAATCCAAACCAAACACATCCATGTGAATCCAAAAAAAACCTCCACATCCATGTGAATTCAAACCAAACACATCCCTGTGAATCCACACCAAACACATCCATTAAAATCCAAACCAAGCACATCCCTGAAAATCCAAACCAAACACATCCGTGAAAATCCAAAAAAACCCCCCACATCTGTGTGAATTCAAACCAAACATATCCATGAAAATTCAAACCAAACACATCCATGAAAACCCAAAAAAACCCCTACATCCGTGTGAATCCAAACCAAACACATGCCTGAGAAGTCGAACCAAACACATCCATGTGAAGTCAAACCAAACGCACCAATGAAATTACAAACCAAATACACCCATGAAAATAAATAAAAAAAACCCACTTCCATGTCAATTCAAACTGAGCACATCGCTGAAAACCCAAACCAAACACATCCCTGTGAATTCAAACCAAACACATCCATGAAAATCTAAAACAAGCACATCCCTGGGAATTCAAACTCCTCTGCCAGTCTTCACCCCAAGTTTCTCCTGATTCTGTCCAGAATGGCTTCTGCTAGACTTATTCTCTATTGATTTATTGAGTGCTCTTTAATCCTCCAGCTAAATTCAGGAGACACTGAGCTTTTCAAAGGCAGAATTAGGCTCTGTGATTAAGTAAAAATCGTCCTATTTAAAGGAGAAAAAAACAAAAGCTCCAAGAATGAATATTTGCAGAGGTCTCTGGGCTTGCAGCTTTGTTCTGCAGTGCCCCAACTTACTGCAGAGGTGGTCATTTCACTGATGTAAATTAGACCAAGGTTACAGCCCTGCTCAATACCTGATCCATGCTTTATCAGGGAAATTGCACCAATTCTTGGAAGCCATAGGTATCTGTGGAGTTAGGAAGCACAGAACAGAGTGTTGTGTTTCCTAAGGAGAATTCATGGGGTGACCATTGCATGGGTAGTGGATTGCAGACCCCCACAGGCTCCAGGAACCCTTTATTTCAGGATCCCTTCCCATTGACATATTGCCTTGGAAGCTCAAGCAAGGCAGCCCATCCACTACTTTCAGTGACAGGCAGGGCTAATTAGCTGCTCTAACTATTGTCTGCACTGCTTGATCTTCATTGTTCCTCTCACTTCGCATGCAGGCAACAATTAGCAAGCCGTGGGGACATGCAGAGCTATGCCTGGAATCTCAGGTTTAATTAGAGAGGGCACAGACAGGAGCAGCACTGCTGACTGCAGATGCCTGCCTGAGAGGTTTGCAGAGGGATTTCATGTTTGTCTGTGTCCCACACTGTGCCAGCTGAGTGTGACAGCTGGCAGGAAGGGCTGTGTGCTCCCTGAAATCACTGAAATGCACACCTGACCCTCAGGTCCCCCATGCAGACAGCCCTGTGGACACTGCTGTCTTTTTGGGAAGCTAACAGCCATGCATGTTTAAGGGAACACAGCCTTAAACTGATGCTTTCCTTCCATCAGCCTCTTCCAGTGAAAGAGCCTGAATGAGAGATGCTGCACTCCAGGGGCTCTCCAAAATGCAGTTTATTGTATCCAAGAGGTTACAGCAGCCCAGGGTGGTGGGTGACAGAGCTGTGCCCACAGCTGGCAGCTCCAGCTGCAGGCAGGCCTGGAGCCCCTTTGGTTTTGGATACAGTGCATTCTAGACTTTTCTTTAGGTTACAATGCATTATATACTTTTCTTTAGGTTACAATGCATTCTAGACTTTTCTTTAGGTTACAATGCATTATAAACTTTTCTTTAGGTTACAGTGCATTATATACTTTTCTTTGCTGAGCATCTTCATCCAGTACAACCAATCTCTACCTTAACTTTTATCTATAGCCTATCATAACTCCTGTAATTACCATATTCATGTTACTATTCTCCAATCACTAAAAGTTAGTATGTTAACAGTTTAAGCTAGAAGTTGTTTTTCAGTTTTCTTGCAGAGGAAAATTCTGAGACCTTTTTTCTACTTGCAACTTTGCTGCCTTTTTTGCCTGTGCTATCTTTCTGCTTGGTAAAAACATCTTCTTGTTTGGGGTGGTTTATCCTTTGCTCTAAGCCATAAAACCCCTTCTAACTAACACACCCTCTGCCTCCTTGGTTATCCAGTAACACTGGCTCAGCAATTCTTTCTTCTATACCAAAACTTGCTTCCATCTCTATTCCTTCTTCAGACTCTACATTCAAAAACCTTTCTGCTAAGCTCACATATCTGTGAGACTTCCCTGTCAAACTTGCATCCTTCCCAGCATTCCAAGCCCTTGCCCTATTTTCCCCTGGGAAGGCAAAGCTGCTGTTTGGCACACCAGGTGCTGAATTTCTGTTTCACTGGCCAGCTTTGTTTGCAGCAAGGCTCCTGAGAACAGGGGCATGGCCCGTTCCTCCTGCAGGGCTGAGGAGCACGGGGCCACCCTGTGTGCTGTCCTGCAGGGAGCCAGCAAGGAGCTGGGTGACACAGCGGGGCAGGGCAGGGCAGCAGGGCTGCTCTGCTCCCTCTGCTGCTGAGCAGAGCCCTGAGCAGAGTGCACAGCAGCCAGCAGGGATGGGCATGCCCGAACTCATGGCCCTGCCAGGGGAGGAGTGAGTGATGCGCACAGCACAGCGAGGAGGGGCAGCTCACAGGCAAAGAGGTGTAAGAGAATGAGGCTGCTCTGAGCAGCTCAGCTGCAGCTGGGTGAGGCTTTCTCTGGACCCTTCAGGCACGTCCAAGACTCATTTACTCAAAGCCAAGGGAAGAGTGGTCACAAGCTGGGAGGTGGTTTCACCTTGGGTGACACAGCCACGTGTCCCCTCATTGCTGCAGCCCTGGCAATCTCCTGTCAGCAGAGATCTGCACGTCCCTTTGGCTCTACCCTCAGGAGCAGGAGCTCCCATGAGGCAAAAAAACCCCCAGTATTAATTTACAAGGTGATGTGGTGATTTGATTTGATTTTTTTAATAAATACTTGTGTTGCTGAGGCTGTTCTTGCTCACCAGATGGCCTGCATCACACAGGGACAGCAAGGACAGACATTTTGCTTAGCCCAAGAATAAAGCAAACCAGAGGGACTAATAAAAAAAAAAAAAAAAAAAAAAAGCTGCACAGTTTGAGTTTCTTGTAGCTAAACAGGACTTTGGATATGCATTTGTGGCTGAATGGCCAAGGTGGGGATGTCCAGGGGAAGCAGCAGTACATCACCTGCTCTTTGCTCTCAACAAAGCTGCTAGATTTGTTCTTTTTCTATTTCCCAAAGCTTTTTGGGTGTGTCCTTCCATTCAGCTTTACAGCTGTTCCAATCAGAGCATACATCTGGAAGAGAAAGGGCCTCACTGGGCTGTTCCATGGCAGCAAATGGTGACACTGGCAGCACTATTTTTGTAACAGAAACATGGTCCCACATATTTCATATTGTCTTGAAATAACACGTTCCCAAGGTTGGAGTCCAAATATAGTGGAACTTCAATGAAGGACCATGTTGTGGTTAGAGAAAAAATGAGTCTGAATGGTCTTTAAAGGTCAGAGAATGCTGTAACTGGAAATCTTCTCAAGATAATTTAAAACCCTGGAAGGAATTTAAAACCCTGGAAGTTGAAGGAATATTTAGTCCAGCAGGTACCTGCACCCCTGTTTAGAGTCTGAGCAGTTTTAAAGGCTGTTGTAATTAACATAACACAGGAGGAGCAGGCAGCTTGCTTTACACACTGCATCAACTGCAGTTTGAACTTCACAGACTTTAGGCTACACCAGATTTTTTTACTAAAGGGCAGGAAGGGACAGGATAAGGAAAGGATTCTTCTAGCAAAGGGAGACATTCTCAGAGTGTAGACTCACGAGATGCCGTTTGTGGAAGTGCCAAACTCTGCACTCCCAGCAGGACATCTCCTTCCTTGCAGGCCATCCCTCGGCTGGCCCAGGCAGGACAGGGCATTTAGGCAAGAAGCCTCACAGCCAAATCCTCCTCTCTGCATGAGCAGCTGGCAGCTGTTGCTCAGATGGGCTCTGAAGTGAGCAGGGGAGGGCTCTGGGCTGCAGGGCAGCCCCTGCTCCTCCCAGGCACTGCCAATCCTGGGAACCCTGCACGTTGCTCCTGCAGAGCAGGGATGCAGCAGCCCTGGGGTTGCTCAGCCCCCCAGCCTGAGCAGCAGAGACGCTTCAGCAGCACCAGGAGTGATCTCAGACCTAGATAAACACAGCTCCACGTGTGGGACTGCAGCCTGGAGGATGGAGCAGGTCACGGGCAGGTTCTACAGACTGCACAGCAAAGCAAAAACCTGCAGCTCTGTGCCCCTGGATGGGGAGAGACAAAGAGCAGTTGTCTCCAAGTGCTTTCTGCCACTGTCTAACAGGATTTAAAAGACTTGAAAGACTTACCAGAAGCATTTAAAATTCCACAGGTGAGCCCAGATCTTGTGTGGAAAAGCAGGATCACTTGTGCTATCTCCAGTCCATCTCCCACAGGCATCAAAATAAAGCTATCACCCTAAATTCTCTGGTTTGTAGCAACACCACAGTCTCTGAGTACTCAAAATGGTAGGAAGTTGTTTTAAAAAACCAAACTCTACATATAAAAAAAGTTCAGGGAAAAAAAACCTCCTCTTCTTTCAAAACACCACATACAGATACTCCCTGTCTTTAAAATTCCAATTCCTTCACAAGGTCAGATGTCAGTGCTCTTTATATTTACTCAAAAGAAGGGCATCAATTACTTTTCCATTTTAATTGACCTGCCAGAAGGTGTCTCCTCAATGAGGACCTAATTAGGGGAAGGAGCCTGTGGAAGCCATGTATTAGATCCACCTGGGACAAACTGAAATAAACATCCTCCCCCCCTCTCATTACACTTCAGTGTAGCCTTCACTTCTCTTCAAAAACCTTTTATTGCTTTCTATTATTTTTCTGCTGAGTAATTTTAAAGCCTAGCTATGAATCTTTTTTTTGTTGTTGTTGTTGTTCTTCTCCAGGTGAGCAATCCATGGGAATTCCTTTGTTTTCCCCTCCAGAGCTAGGACTCAGTAGAGAGTGGCTGGCTGTATGGTTAGCACCTGTACCTTCCCGTGCAGCTCAAATCTGCATTTTGAGTGTGTGCATTCCATCCCCTGGGCACCCATGTCAGACCATCGAGACATATTTTAATTGCTGAAGCAAATTCTCTGTGCTGCCTCAGGAAGGAGGCAGGGTCCAGGCAGAGGCAGGCACATGGCATGGCCAAAAGGCAGCTCTGCCCATCCACATCCCAAGGGCTGCAGCATCCATGTCAGGGTGACAATAAAAAAGTAATGTGCATGCAGGCGTGTTTCATACCAGTGACCGTCTGCAGAAGAATAATTCCCTCAGTTTCTGTGAGATATTGCAGGCACTGGGCTCCTGAAAAATCTGCAGCAATAGGTTTTTTGGGGAGAGTGTGGGTTTGTGCTTCCCCCCACCCCCCTCCTTAAGTTATATGCAAGTTTTCTACTCCTCGTGAGGATTTATTGATTATTAAAGGTCTATGGGACAACTAAATGTACAGGCTTGGCAGTTGTAGTAGAGATTATTTTAGAAATGCCAACAAAGTGTTAAATCCGAGGAATCTCACTCCTAGCACTCTGTAGGGTCATAAATCAGTGCAGGGGATATAAATATAAATTTAAAAAATATAAGTATAAATTTAAAATATAAATTTTAAAATAACCATTTAAAAATCAGGCACATGACTGTAGCTATTGAGTTTATGTGTCCCTTACCCCTTAGCTACTAAGGGAAGAAACTCCCTCCCCCTTATGCTCTTTATTTTATACTTGAGTAAAACCATATATATGTCATTCATGGGCTTTTAGTTCATGAGGACTTTTGTGCTGGAATTAACTGGAAATGCATCATCCTGCAAGCATCCCCAGCTTTCATGTGGAGTAAATTCTTGCTATCCCTCCCCTCCCAATGCTAGCTATGAAACAGGGGGCTACCTGCCCTCCGAGTGAGATTTTATTGCTAAAATAGAGTAAAAATTGTTTTAAAACAAAGAACACACATATTTATAGTAAAACTCAAGTTTGTTTTACAATTAGAGAAAAGTCACATGGTCCCCCAAAAAACCCCATTTTATATATATATATATGTATTTCGAAAATATATTTAAAAACATAAAAAACTCTAGTTAAACATATATTATGTTAATCAGTACACTTAAATATAGCTCAATTATATTTACAATATGACGCAGTTGCTTTTAAATTTTAATGCCAATTTCAGTATTTTCCCAAAAAACCATAAAATTATATAAATATACAATAAATATTTATGTTACACAAGATGAATAATAGAGAACAAGGCCACAGACATGAACTTACAGTTGCAAGAGTCCTTTAACACAGCACTAGGCCTGCTGACATGCATGGAATACTTCTGTCACCAACAGACCACAGCAAGAGTTAATGAAGTTTAATTAAGAGTTTAATGAAGTGATGTGAAGGAAAACCAACCCTCCCCTCTCTGTCTCTGTGTTAACTAAAACTGCCCAGCCTGTGAGCATGGATGTCTAATGTCAGAGCTGTGGGGCTGCAGCTTAATTGCCAATATCAATAATATCAATATATATCAATCACTATTGCAGGTTAATTGCCAGTATCAATAATATCAATTACTGATCAGTTACCGAGCACAGAGCTGGCATGTTCAGGGGAATATCGCTCTGGTGTAGGTACCAGGCACAGTTCTTTGCCAATATCAGTATCAATAATATCAATAATATCAATTCCTGATCAGTTACCGAGCACAGAGCTGGCATGTTCTGGTGAATATTGCTCTGGTGTAGGTACCAGGCACAGTTCTTTGCCATTATCAGTATCAATAATATCAATAATATCAATTCCTGATCAGTTACCGAGCACAGAGCTGGCATGTTCAGGGGAATATCGCTCTGGTGTAGGTACCAGGCACAGTTCTCCAGGTTAATTGCCAATATCAGTATCAATAATATCAATAATATCAATTCCTGATCAGTTACTGAGCACAGAGCTGGCACCTTCTCAATCACATCTCTACGTCACTCTGGTGTAGGTACCAGGCACAGCTCTCTGGGCCTCCAGCTCCACGGGATGTCCTTCATCCCTCTGAAGCCACCATCCCACTCCTCTCATTCTGCCACACCTGCACCACCCTCACTGTGCCAGCTGAGCATTTACAAGCAAAGGATATAGCCACAGTTAACTCTGAGAAGTAAGGAGCTTTACTTCTAGCATGATTTGGGCACTAACGCTTCTCTTTTGGAAGTTTCTTTGAACTGGCAGTTGTTGGATTCCTGTCAGATCCTAGCTACCCCTTGCAGTCCAGCTGAGTGATTTGTTTGTTGCTCCCACATCAGCACCATCCTTTCCTTCCCAGCAGCCAGCCCTTGTTTTGAGAGGAGCCAGCATCAGAGCACTTCTCTGCTGCAGGTGAGCAGTGCTGCTGAGAGCAGCTCCTGAGCCATGCTGCCTTTACCCAATGCCAATTACAACACACACACAGGTGTCGCCCCAGGGCAGTGACATGCTCAGGTGGAAGGTGGACCTGCCCATGGAAAAAGGGATCTTTAAGGTCCCTTCCAACACAAAAGAGTCTTTGATACTATGATTTAATTTGCATGAAGAGTATCGGAGATGAAGTTTTGAGAATTTCAATAAGGGTTTTGGTTTTTTTGGTTTTTTTTTTTCCTGTGTGGGAAATGCCCATCAGCAGTCAATGGGGAAGGCTGAAGTTTGAAGCTCAGGTGGGTCACACAACCCTCTCTTCTCACTCACAGTCTGGCCACTGGCACTTTAACAGGCAGTTACCCTCAGGAAGGGGCTGCCCTTCTACCCAAAGCAGAAGAAATCACTGATGTCAAGTGTCTGTTAGCTTCCAGCATGGGTTTCTACCAGTGATGACACAAAATCAGTTTTAAATATGCTCTTCAAAGAGCATTCCTGGGGCAAACATATTTCTGTAAGCTTTGCCCAGTCAGAGTTTTAATAAACACAGATTCTACAGCATTCAGAAGCAGATTATATTTTGCTGTATTCTCCTACCTCTTCAGCTATTTTTTATCTCCAGGAGCTACAAATATAGCCTGAGCCTCCAGTGAGCTTTCTAAGGAGCTATTTCAGTGCTCAGCCCACTGTGGCCAGTGTGCTGTGCACAGCTCAGCCTCACAACCTGCCTTCTTAGCAGTACTTCTGTCAGCAGAGGGGGAGCACACAGTGAGCACATCCCTCAGACCCAAGCAAGCTAAGCCAGCTCCTCTAGCACTTGCTCCTGATTTGCTTCCAGAGTGGATTTTTAGTGGCAGTATTTGTTTCACAAGGTAAGCCTGCCGGCAGAGGTGGAGCCACATGAACACAATGCCAATTTGTTTCTGCTGGAAGCAGCTCCTCTCTGTCCCATTCCCAAGCTGGTTTCCAGGGCTCCTTCAGGCACAGATGCCCCAGAGTGTGCCCACCAGCTCTGCAGGGGAAGGGCATCCACGCACATGGCCAAGCTCTGCTCTCTAACGTGATGCACATTCAGTAATGACTGCAACTGGGACAGCCCCAGCCAACCCAAAGCACTGTCATTTGTTCCCAAACTGGCTGAGCTATAAAGTCCCACAACCAGCCTGATTTCAGACCCTCCATCCTCTTTCCTAGACCCTTTTTCTAGTGACACTCTCACCGTGCTTCACCAAGACATTTGATCCAAGCACAGTCTTTTATTATAGGAAAATAATTGCTCTGAACACTATAGAATATTCTCTATATGACAAGCTCCAGTTCTATGGTAAGTGAAATACTTAAAGATCACAACCAATGTCCCTCCAGAGGGAGAAAAGGGGAAAAAAAATTCTCAAACACAAGCAAACATGGTATAAGCAAATGCATGTCTCAAAAGACTGAAAATTGAAAAAGAAAGACAAAAAAAAAAAAACCCAACAACAACAAACCACCCCCCCAACAACCAAAAAAGCATGTTGCCATACAGTTAAATAAGTGTTGTCTTTAACCCTGAAGTTCAACAATGTGAAGTGGAACATCACCATTCTTTTTCAGTTGCCTCTTTTTATTATTTTTGTCAGTAGTTGGACTGCTATTGCAAACACCTTCACAACATACAAAAACCAAATTTTTTTCTAATCCAGAATAACGTAATGATTTTTTTGTTTTTCAATCTGATGGGAGTTCAAAAGTAAAAGAGAAACAGTAAAACTATGACAACAGCACCTTGACATTGTTTTAATTTCAACGCTATCAGAAGTTAGAAGCAGTAAACATATATACTAACAGACTAAAGATACTTACTGTCTAAAATGTAAACAGAATGTTTTGGTTCAATTTATTTTTCTGAAAGAGGACAGTTTATCATTAATTCACAATTGAAGCAGCATGCAATTTTATTCTTTTTTTTTTAAATTTTTTATATTTTCAATTCTTGGCAACGGCGACAAACCACAATGTTATGGAGGAATGTAATGCAGACTTTTTTGTTCGCTTGATTTTCTTTTTTTTTTTTTTTTTTTTTTTTTTTGATTTTCTTTTTTGTTTCTTTGTTTAAACTTGTGCGCAAATGACTATTGTTCCCCTTCAGGTCATGGATATGTTCAATAAATAGATTGTGTAACCACTGTACTGTATAAACTTCAGTCATACATGCAGTCCATAAAATTATTTTTTACCGAATAATTTACCCTGTTATGTATATATACAAATAGATAATTTTGTCTCAATATAATCTATACAACACGAATCCACTATCTTCCCCTTTTAATGGTCAATGTACATACACAAGAAGTGTCTATCCTTATGAAGCGCCAGCCAACTCTCTTTTTGTTATCCATGGTGAGAGCTCTCACGTAAGACTGCGTAGTTCGGCACTGCGAGTTCCAGTGCCTCTTGTCTATGCCCCTGCAGCCCTCCTTTGTGTACCCCTTGGGGTTGCATTTGGTCTCGTAGAAGTATTGCTTCAGCTGGCCTTTGGGCACGGGGACTTTCTCCAGCACGGTGACGGTGGCCCCGGACATGTCCACCGCAGTCTTTTTCTCGGCGGCCGTCACCCACTCGCTGGTGCTGTCGCAGACGCTCAGCTCCCCGCGGCGCGCGGGGTCCGAGTGGCGCCGCACGCGCATCGACATGTTGGCGGCATCCAGGTAGTTTTTGTACTCCTCCAGCAGGAACAGCAGCGGGGGTTCCAAAGGCACTTGGCTGCTTAGCATCACTCGGGATGTGTACAAGTCTGCATCCTTGTTTCCCTCGCCGGGCTGCATGTCCTGCTCCTCGTCCAGGAGCTCCTCTATGACGTGCTCAAAGGTGTCTGCCAACGATGTCAGCGCCCTGGAACCGGCACTGGGCCCGTTTATGCTCTCCAGAGTCCCGTGGGTCCGGAGACCTGGGTAAGCCAAGCTGCCTTGTCCTCTTAGACTGGCTTCTTTCATTGGGGCAGCTTTCATGCAAGTGAAGTATGAGATAACCATAGTAAAGAAAAGGATGGTCATCACTCTTCTCACTTGGTGGAACTGTAAAAACCAAGAAAAACAAATTAACTTACGAGGTTTGGAGTAATAAAACTCACAAGACTGTGCATTTTCTACAGAGGTGTTCTGCACGCAGTTGCAACTCATTACCAGTGATGAAGCATACTCTTGTTAAAGACTGTGCTTTAAATTAGAGTTTCAGAAAAAGCACAGGCTGCAGCACAGGCAACATTGATCCCAGCAACTCAGTTCCTACATGCTAAAATCGCTCAGTGTAAGTATTAGATTAGATACTACAGAGACTCCTTATTTATTGACCAATTACACCTATTCCAAGTAACAGCAAAAGCAGAACTGCTCTTTAGCAATACAACATTTCAGCAATAAAACACAGCTCCACAGCTCTGAGAGGCAAGACTTCCATTTCAAGCGCAAATGTAAATACTTGATTTTGAAGATCTCTCTAAGGCAGAAAATAGCTCATCATTCTGCCCACAAAAAAAACCCCAAACAAACAAGCAGCTGAGCAGCACCAGGATAAACTGCATTTGTGTTTTGAAAGCAATCTTCAAAACACAGGAAGAAGCCATCCAATTGTCAATTTCTCATCTAAACGTAGAAGGTGTATGTATACATAAAATAGAGAACAAGAACATGGCCTGGAGCAGTAAACTTGAGCAGGACAGATGCTTGCATCATGTGAACAGCATGGAAGGGGCGTGCTGGAACACACAGCTGGGAAGAGCTACACTGAAGTGACAGCAGCAGAGCCACTACCCTGTGCTTCTCCAGGGCCCCACAGCACCTGTTCTCAGGTGGCTAAAACATTTATGTACACCTAGCTAGAGCCCAGGGGCCATCATGAAACCCAGCATCGCCAGCCCTACTGCCATGCTGAAATACAGCTGCTGGCCTGTTTCTCTCACATTCTGCCCCCAAATCTGGCAGGTGTTAAGGGTGTATGTGCATGCTCATCTCTGTCCTCACTGGGAGGGGAGGGGTAGCACCAGAGAGGAGTGCTGGTCAGGCAATTCCTCACCAGGCCTGGAATCAGCACAGCTCACTCCTGTGGGGACTCCCAGCCGCGGGGAGCTCACATGAACTCCTGCCCAAGTGCTTTGCTAAGGCTGCTCAGGTAGAAATTGTTTCCTCCTCAAGGGCAGAGTGGATGCTCTAAGTCCTGTTACAAGAAGGACCCCCAAATCCTGCAGTGACAGAGAGCTATGCCTTCTGTCTGATCCCCGGCACTACTACAACATCTATCACACCAGTTGTTATTTTTTCCCTTCCAATCCCTCTTCTCACCAGTTCTGTTTGCTAGAAAGCAGTGGCATTGTTCACATTTTTGAAAAAGCAGCTAATGCATGTTTCAGAGCTTTTGAACTTCATTTGGAAGTACCTCATACTTGGCAACACACATTGGAGTAAATGCTATTTTTGTTTGCCAACAGGGTGCTATGTAAAAAGGCTTACTTTATCTCCAGCAAATGTACTGTGGGAAATGAGTACTCTTATGACTTAACATGGAAAGGCAATTTATCATAAAACATACAAATAAAATGAAGTGTGCACTAGAAAGGCAATGTCCAAGATGTAATTAATGAAGGCAGGGTGGGAAGTGTTCAGGTTTATGCCCATGCCCCCTTCATCTCCAGACTCCCACTAAACAAGATTTTGGCCAAGAATCCTTTCTAACCCAGCACTACTCTTCCTTCATCCCTCCATCCCTCTTCCTGTTCAATAGTGTTGTTGTGGCATAGATTTATTAAGATTAAACAAACCTGACATCTGTGACTCACAGGAACATAGTGTTTGCTCTAACCATGCAGAACATTAATATTTTGCAGTTTTTTCCTGTTGGAATTTTTAAAACATTCTACAGGGAGTGTCAGATTTCTTCCTCCAATGAGAGGAAAAGAGGCATTACAGAGGTGATTTACAAAAGAAGGAAAAAGATTGCTAGTCTTCCTCTACCAAATGAGAGACAAAACAACTCTTCTTGTCTTGAAGATGGGTGGCTCAGCTAACATACAAATGCAGAGCCAGTGGAACAGAAAAATAATATTTATACACTCTCTCTTCAGAGAACTGTTTAAAATGAAAAGAACCCCAAACACACACATCACACTCTGTGGCCACCAGAGCAATGAACAGAAAACAGATCGTCTGGCTCCTAACCAAGTTCCTGTTCTTTTTATGGAAGCAGTGCCCAGAGGTCCTGGCCAGTTCCTGACTCTGTGGGACAGAGTCTCTCTGAGCATGTAGGGCACAAGAGAGAGGGCACAAGGGGCACCAAACAAGCACAGAGCAGGGAGAAGTTTGCCCCATCAGGTAAGCACACCAGCTGGAGCTGCTCTGTGCTTTTCAAGCTAGACAAGTGAACAAAGGAGAGAAGAACCCTGGAGCAGGCCACATCCTTCACCCCTGTCACTGGGCTGCTCACCTCACACAGAACAGGGAGAGAACAGAACAGAGGCTGGGCAGCTTCACTCACAACAAGCTGCAAGAAACTGTGCACAACTAGACTCTGAAAAACAACAGTTTTTAGACAGGCATAACCCACATAACATCCTGATGATACACTGCTTAAAAGCCAAACCCCTTCCTCCCATTTAAATCTGTAGAAGAGCATGTCAAACTAAGCTTTAGCAGCACAGATAAAGGAATATTGCCAGCAAGAAACCACAGATCAAGCATCTACTGCTCTGCAAGTGAGCCCCAGACTAAGCTGAACTCCAGAAGCAGGATGTAAAAACATTCTTCTCTCTATCTTGACAGCAACTTGAGCACTATACAGAGTCCTTATCTTTGGCAGCAAAATTGTATCAAGTGATTTAATACAAGGGTGTAGTATTTTATCACCTGGGAAATATCTTCATTTTAGAGACCATAGCAATTTGTATTAGCAGTTTATAAATATCAACTAGTTCAACATGCTGTAGCAGAATAAGATATCTCATGTCACAGATAGAATCCCACAACCTTTCAGCTATTGTTGAACTGACACACAAAAGCAGGTGTGCTGGTTTTACCTGGCTTGATTTTTTGATGAGAGAATAAGCCAGCCACAGAAGTGATTTTTTAAAATACCTTTTAATTTTTCAGCTTATTTTGCCCTTCAAGTATTTCTTCCCAATCCTTACCTCAACTCATGAGCCCCTTTGTGTTTCCTTTCCCCCTCCTCTGCTCAACTGTAGCAGAGGAGAATGGCTGAAGAGTTCTTCCCTGGGTGCCTGGCATTTAGCCAGCATCAAACCACAACAGCATGGTTCATCTCTTTCTTAATGAGGCAATACTATTATCCCAATGCAGCATCAATAAGGTCACTGGAACACTTTGGATGGCAGCTTCCAGTCCTTTTCCTCTCTGTTCTCCAACCACCAAACCTTCACTATATTGCAAAGATTAAAGATAATGCCTGTCCTGTTACCTCAAGTGTCTTGTAAACCCCAAACATTAACATATTGTGCACATCCTTCTGATGATGAGCCAGTCACTGTGCCACCCCGTGGGAAGGGGAACTGGGCTGGGAACATGGGAGAAAACTATTTTCCTATTTTCCCAGCCTGCTACTACCAAGAGAGGTATTGATCACTGGGCACAGCCAGCAGTGAGAGGCCTTGCATGGAGATGCCCCAGCATTTCTGTGCACATCCATGCCTCAGCCTGTGCTGGCAGACTGAGCCACTATTTCACTATTCCCCACAGAGGCTCACCACTGGAGCAACCTGGCTGATAATGCACGTTCTGAGGGCATCTAGTCTGCATGCCAGACTAACAGTGTAGCCATGACTTCTTGTAGAAAGATGTGCACCCACAAACACACAATAAAAAAAAAAAAAAAAAAAAAATCACTGATGTTACAACATCACTCATTTTCCCTCCCTTCTCAGGTGTAGGAGGTTCAGGTCTCTACACCACACCTTCTAGAAACAACAAGTAAATGCTGCAACCCTTCTGTGCTCCTGTTCAGCCACACCTCAGGCCATCAAAGATTGCAGACCTCTCTAGGAGAGGAGATCTTGGTCCAGCTGTTGTCCCAGGCACTGAACACCCACGAACATGTACAACATAGACACACAGCAGCCTCCCTGAGAGCCTCAAGCTGCTCCCCCGGGACATGAGGTGTGCCCATCAGAAATCACATTTGAGACCAGCTTTGGGAACACTGTCCATTCTCATGGCCTCAAGAATGTCCCCTCAGCTTTCACACAGCACTCCAGTGAAGCTGGAGCCATGAAAAGAGGCCACCCACTGGAGTGGATCTCAGGAAGATGTGACCTACTTCACAGCCCAATAAAGTCCAACAGTTACAGCTACAGTAAGGACATGGAATTGTGGCAGGCATCTCCACTAATGGGAAGCAGGCTCATTAAATGAAGGTCACGTCAATTAGCTACAGCTGCTTTACATATGCAGTCAATTACCTTGCTGTACTATTTATTTCAGTATTTGTATTTAATGAAGATTCATCAGTTAATTATTTCATTAATTTTAGGTCTTTTAAGCAAAAATCCACCAGCTTAACAGGTTATATTTCCAGCAGAGGGACCTAAGGAATAGCTGTGAACATGTCCTTGCTTTCCTGGATCCCAATATGTGCCACGTGAGTTGAAATAACTTTCAGTAGTGAATAGATTCATGCTTTAATCTCCAGAAAGGAGTGCGTGAAGGAAGATAAAATTAGCAGCAAGTGACATTCGTTTTGTGCCTTGCCATTTTCTAAGATCTTTACACAAAAGTTCAATTTACTAAACCCTACTGAATGCCACAGGCATGAGTTCCTGCTTTATGCATCATTACCAGAGTGTGTGAACGGATATCAAAATAGGATGCATGTCAGCACATGATTTGCAAAGACTAAATGTACTGAGAACAAATAGTATTAACCTTTATCACATGCATAACTGGATGTCTGACACACTCTACTCATCCTCAAGGCTATTTATGCAGCAAAGTATGTAATTACATTTTATTACTGCAAATAAAGCACCCACCCCCCAATACATATACATGCACACCATATCCAATTTGTATTCTTCTAAGTTGGTGCTTCTTGTCAGGAAGAATAAACCTATTTTACTTTTATTCCCATGTTGGTTTTCCCTGAGGTAATGAAATTTACTTAGTCTTAATGCCAGAGATAGCAGACACTGTGAAGTATTTTGAAGTCCAAGATAAACAGCAAGCAAATTTACAAGCAGTGTTAACTTTAACTAGAACTTTTAGCATGAGAAATTGACTTTCATCGTATGTTGCTAAATATTGTCTGTGGTACAGCTTGTGAGACCAAAGAAACTCAAGCAATGTCTACATTGGCTCTGGAAAACTGCATCTGTCTAAAGGAATACACGACATTTTTTGTGGGGTTCCAAGGTTTTGTTGGACTTTCTCCTCAGTACATACAGGAATCAGCTTCTGACAACCAGAGGTGAGAAAGCACCCAAAGAAAATAATGGCAAAATAATAATGCCATGACATCACAGTCCTGATCCTTCACAGAGCCACGTATCAGAGTTTCCTACAGACTTTGCTCATACCTTCCTTCCTAGACACTCAAGCAGGCCTCAAACACTCACTGAGTGAGAATTCAGCTGCTTTAATGAGTGCAGAGCAGATTCATTGCAAACACACCTAATTGCATTTAAATTGGCTAAGTGCAGGACTGCGAGGTGGTGCTCCCAGCAGGATCTCTGTTGGACACACTCAGACCCAGTCTGCCCATACCAGTAAACAGGAAGGATGAGTTTTGACAGTGTGCACAAGTGAAGAAACAGACCAGGTTCACAGATGGTATCATACATTTTCAGAGAGATATCTTTAGAAGAGATGTGCACTTTTTTAATGCTGTGACAATGGGAGCTCATGATTGATCCAGTGACACACTTACTGCCTTTGGGGCTGTTCATGCAGCCTACCTCACTTGGGGCACTCAAACCACGGGGGAGCTGTGATTCCAGCTGTACTCAAAGAAACTCAGCTCCCAAAGGAGCCTCTGTGTGTGCCACCATTCCCATCAAACACAATGTGCTTCACCACAACATTTTTCGGCCAAAATTTCACGTTGAAATCCCAAGGTATTCACTGAAATGTCCTCCACAAATTTAAACACTACCAAGAGGTTCATTTCTGCTTTTCAGAGTACCATGGGTAGAATAACATGCTGCACTTCTATTCCTATGTCACAAATACTGTACAGTAGGGATGATACTCTAAGCCCAAAACCCGTGCAGTAGCAAATCCCAATTTCAAAACTGACTTCAGAAATCTGCATTTATCTCTTTAGAGTACACATCAAGGTATGTTCACGCCATTACTGTGGTCATTCAGAAGTAACATGAAAGCAATCTCTGTGAAAGGAAGGTTCACCTATAGAATAGGGCACATACTCCCCTCCCACTCCCCCATGAAACCAATCCATTAAGTAATTACTCTATGCCAAGATGCCCCCTCCATGGGGGCAGATAATTACAGTTCTCTGAAATCATTTGCTTCAATAGCCACTGGAGCTTTAGAAAATGCTAATTCAACCTGTGTGCAAAAGAGCATTAAGGCAGAACCTCAGACCTTTGAGCAGCATCTGTAGTTTGCCTTCTGTTTCACTAGGGCCCTTTGGTATGAAACACTGCACTGAATCATCACAGGACTAAGCTATTCTGCCAAGTACACACATGAAGCTCACAGAGGAGTCAAGGATAATTGGCACCCAGAAGCAGGAACAGAACAGACCATGTTGTGCAATCTAGCACAAGTTGGATCCCTTGAACAGTGACATGTGCCCAGCATCCTGGAACAACCCAGGAGTTCCTGCACCAGTTGAGCTTGGATCTCAGAGTGCCTACAAACTATTGAACAGCATGTGAAGCATCCCACACAGGCATCAGTTCTGCTGCAAGTGGCAGCTTCCTAGGACCTACAGAACATTAGGCACCCAACAGGAACGAAAGTGAAGACTTGCCAAGGAAAAGAAATGGTTAAAAAGCATGATGATCAGATGGAGCAGTTACCAGTGGTTTGGGCAGGCAGTGCTTTCACCAGGGTGAGGAGAGGATAGCAAGGGCTATTCCTGCTTGTTGCAGGACTCTTACCTTGCAGAGACCCTGACTGCGTGTGGCACCGCTGTGAGACAATGCCTCGCTTTTAGCCATAGCCAGTACTTGAAATGCAGCTGTACACTGTGATGTGCAGGAACCAGCAACCAGAACTGCTTGTTGTGAGAGCCCTGACAGGTATTAACAGTCCTCCTGCATTTGCTAGTGGAGTTTCAGTCATCTTTTGGCTGTCTGCCCTTGTGTGTGGATTTTCTTGACACATGCTCAGTCCAGCTGTCAGCAGAGCATCCCCATGGAAATAATTTCCATACACAGGGCAAGGAAGAAAAGCTTACTCTGAGGTACCACAGCACTTCCTGGCAGTATTCAAGTCCAAAGTTACATGGAGCAGAACCACAGCAGAAGGAGGAATCTGTAGGTTTGCAGATTTCAGATTTCACCTCAATCAATGCTAACAGAATAACGAGGACTTGTACAAGGATGGAAGGATTTGCTTATTGGGAATCCGCTGCACTGGGCAGCCAGCCCTGCCTGTGTCTTGCTGTGACAACAGCTTTATCTTGGGAGATAACACTACAGGAAAATTATGTCACTATGTTAACATAACTGCACTGAAAACACTTTGGCAGTGCAGTTTCACCAATGATATTTTACACTGACAATACAGGTTCCCACAGATTTCAAAGCATTACAGTTTTCAGCTTTTTTTCCCTCACCTTCTAGGTGGTTTCATGTTGAAACAAGACTCTTGCAGTTCCTATGGCTGGTGCTCTATCCTAATCTATTTTAAAAATCTGGGGGCCAACTTCAGCCAGATTCAGCAGAGGGATACACAGGGTCATGCTGTAAAACCAGCATGCCAGCACCTGAGAGTGACCCAAACAAGCTCTTGTCTTCCTCCATCCTTGGGCAAACACCAGTGTACACTGTATTTTCCCTTTGATTTCACAAGCTCCACTGAGGGAAAGGGTTTGGAATCCCTAGAAGGAGTGAGGAGGGTACATCTGGCAAAGATGCAAGGGTTTGAAAACAATCTTCATTAGCTGTACTGCTCAAGGTACAAACATTTAATGGAACATAGAGAAAAGAAGCCCCTCCCTGCAGTCTTACAGGAAAAATTAATTTATCCAACCCCTGCATTCTCCCAGCTGTTAAATGGTATAATTTCTTTCACCAAGGAGTGTTACACTGTGATTTCTGTGAATTACACAGACACTGGAACCTTCCCTTTCCTAATTAAAAATGAGGTTACATGGTTCCTGACTTTTCACACTTGCCACCAGACATACCAGATTGTGGCATCATGGGGAATTATATCCACAAAAATTATGGAAGCTCCTTGAAGGACTAAGTTCCAGTGGACCTAATTCTAGTGGACACAGTCCCTGCCTGGTATAAATCCACAGTGTTTCATTCATAGACTTGTATCAGTTGCAAAGGTGACCAGTATTTATGTGGCCAGAAAATCAGATGGGGTCACAACCTAAACTACAGCTAATAGCTGTATCAGAACAAAATGTGACAGGTTCCAGCAAAGCAGCTTCCTCAGGACTCCTGAGGGATACATGGATACTTGGTAATACAGTTTATAGAGAAAGGAAAAATCCTTTCTAGGTGTGCAGGCTAGCTCTTCTCTTCCCTCAATGATATAAGCACATAAACAGCCTGGACATGTCTATAAAGAGAAGTATGCAAAATCCAGCCCAGCACCACCTAATGTTCCTCACTTGGGCGTCCCATTTCATGCACAACCCCCCACTGAACAAAGTGGCTTTGCTGCCAGCAAAGCACTGTTCTCACTGTAAGAGCCCTTAAGCTCCAAAGGGTAGGTTTGTATATGAGATTTCAGTCTTTAAATAAACACGTCTCTAGAAAAACTTCAATACCTGTCCCTTCATGTAAGCAGATCCCACTATGCTGCAGGGAAGGACAGCTTCTCTTCTAATAGCTGGGGGTGGGGGAGGAAAGAGAAAGTTAAAGCAAGAAACATCAAATTACACAATTAGTCTTGGAAACAGCCAAGTATTCTCGCTCTCCCAAACATCTCCACAACATAACAGAATAGCTGTAAAAGTCACCGTCCTATTCAAAATCAAAAGCAAAAATGTCACACAAGAGATAATTAGTAGTTACAGAGAGGCAAAGAGGTTGCCAAAGCTAAGAAATCTGGTACTTAAGTTGTGTGTTGTGACTCTCTGTTGTGACTCTCCAATTGTACAACACTTTTTGGAGAACGTGCTATCAAAGCCTCCAAAGTGCTTTGCAAACACTGAATCCCAACATCCTTAGGTGAGAAGGAACCACATCAGAAATGGTGTTTTCCCTCTGGGCAGCCTAAAGCCCACAAGTATTTTAAACATTTTACCCCAGATTGCAGCAAGTCACTGCTGAACCAGAGGAGAACAGGGGAGCTCTTGCTCACAACCCCTCAATTCAGCCACTACACAAAGCTGCCTTTACCATGCGTACCACAGGCATATTTTGCTAATCTCTCCACGGCAATTTAGATGCCTGACACAGAAAGATGCTGATTAAAACCTGAGGGGTATTACTTGGAATACATATGCTAGCTCACTTCCATCTGTGTCATTATTAGCTCCTGACTGTAGGTTAACTCTAGGGCATGTTGTCACGAGCCTAAGGTGGGGTGGCAGAAACTCCTGCTATTGCCATATGGCTTTTTGTTTCTGCTTGCATTTTTCAGCTTTTAGCCTCATGCTTCCAATTTGTGGGCTCAAGCACTACATAACAAAGAGCAACAAGGAAAACGAAAATAGTCTTAAGATACAAATATTCTTCACCGTTAAAACCTCTAAGTTAGATTTGAAATGCCACACAAGTTCCTATCTCATCCAGACCACAGACTGCTTTTACCTGCAGCAAACTTGTTATGAAATTTGGGGAAGACCAATTCCCATAAAGAAGTACTACTGCACAAGCAAGTATTTACCAGCCCTACAAACACAAACCAGGCAGCTTTGCAAGGACCAAGGGTCATCCTTAATTTAGATAAAATGGAGAACAGCAAGGTTATGCCTACTTGTAATAGAGGTAGCAGCACCATCATCATCAAAGCACTAAAAGGAAAAAAGATGACTGAGTTCCAGTTATCTTCATCCCCAATGCACATCCACAGAACCAGCTTTATGTTAAAATACCAATGGCTCAATGCTTAAAAAAAGTCCTTAAAAAAACTACAGGTCATGTTTTGAGGTACGCCTGATCATGACAAATTACAAAATATGCAGAGTATCAGCAGTTCCCCTGCAGCCATTTTCTAGTGAGCACAATTTGAATACTAAAAGGTCTGTCTGGTGGGGCTTTGCAACTGAAGACTTGCTCTAAAGTGTTTAATTCAAAGTAGACATGGAAGTTATTTATTGTGTTTTCTAGTCTCACTGCATACCTGTCCTTCCATTAGCTAAAGGCAGGGAAAATGATTTACAGTATTTCCAAGCGAAAGAGTCTGTAAATTCTGTAACCGTCACAGGAATCAGAGCAGGATAAAAATATACAACCATTTCCAAGTTGGACAAAATTGATTAGGAAATAGGTGGTATGACTCCATGCTTGAAGTTTATGGACTTCAAGATGCTGCCTACAGGTTTGTCACTCTCAAAGGCAGACTTCTTGGAGGCTTAGACGTCTAACTAACTTATTCTTAAACATTATTTCTGTTTTTTTTTAATGAAGGCATGTGGAATTCACTCATTCTTTTGCAATGACCTTGTTCATTGGTGACACTGCTCCTACTTTTGCAATTGCAATGGCAAAAAAGTTTTGCACAGGGAACAGCAGAAATTTATCATTAGTGCAAGATCAAGAGAGACAAAGGACTAAAATCAGTCTTTCAATGAAGGCACCTTCATTCCTTGTTTTAAATTCATGTGCCAATCATTAGCCTTTAACGGGAAAGCTCATTTCCAGACATCTCTTGCTAGTCAAAAACTCTGTATGTCTGTGGAAGTTGTAAAGAAGCACCTGCTCCTTCTCTTTGCACCATTTCACTGGCATCCATTTGCCAATGCCACCCCAGTAAATACTCTGTGGCTGTAATGACACGTGAAGCATCCTTTCTTGCCTCCCATAAAATAAAAACAATCCTTCACCAGTCTACAAGACATAAGCTGACAACAGCAACAAAAAAACCATGACATTGACATAAATGGTAGTGTTTGTATCTGGAAAAACAAAAATGCACAACTTCAGATGCGTTTATTTCTAGTGGAGGTTCAACCCATCATAAAAGCTAAAGGGTGGTCATGGTGTTCAGAAGGACATTCATAGTTCACCACAGTTTCCTGGCACAGGTTCTGGTTAAGTCACTCTTGCCAGCTCCAACTTGTTATTGAATTTGCTTCCTCCTCACACTGGCTTTCTCAGTACAAATTCTATCAAACAGCATTTCTCTCTCAGCATTTACGGCTCAGTCAAACTGGATTATCAACTCAGAAGGAATGTAAATAGCAAGAGAAGATCCAAGTCTTAATGGAGGCAGCCAGCAGGCAGAATTACCTAGAAATACTTCAAAACAAATCCTGTCACTCACCCCAACAGCATCCACACGCCTCTGTGTTGGAAACACAGTGGAGCCACAACCAACAGCAAAGAAGGCCTCAGCCATCTGCTCTTCATTGCTCCTCAGTACAACCTTTTATACTCTTGATCCTGCATGGATTCCACCTGTGTGCCCTCTGCTCCCTTTGGGGATTGCTCAGCACCCCTGGGCACCCCATGGCTCATTGCTGTCAGTGCTGCTCACCTGTCCTGCACAGCTGGAGCCACTGGGGATGAGGCTGGGCCACAGCCCCACTCCCAGTCACCACAAACTGTGTGCCCACAACACTCCTGGGCTGCACTGAGAGCTGTGACTAAGGGGAGAGGTTGGCTTTACTAACCCAGCTTTTCAACAAAGTTTACATTTCTTTTCTTCTCAGTGTATCATGTACTGAATGCTCTACTAGAGCACCATGGCCAGTGTAAAGATGGATAAACGAAACCATATGAATATACAAGATGTTGCACCAAGCTTAAAAAGTGAATGGCTTAAAAAGTGAATGACTAAGGAATCCAGAGATCAGAACCTTTAATTTCTTGATAGATATGAAACAGCATTTCTCCAGGAGCAGTTAAAAAAAAACCCCAGGATTTAGATCACATTAGATAAGGCACAATATGCACACAAGATTAAGCTTAACTCACTTTTAAAAGATATATAGTAAAGGATTCTGGGTTGAGTCTTTTACATGCTGAATTAATAAAGAGCATAGAACAGCATTTTGCTCAAGGTTTTGCCTAGTTCCATTTTTTCCCAGATTCCTCCTGCATTCATGCAAAGCCTACTCGTAACTCGGTGCACATACCGGAAAGGTTGAGGCTGATGTGGAACTCCAGCAGGCCAAGAACAGTTTTTCAAACCTAGTTTGCTATTACAACTCTCACACACCCTGATATGCTATAAGCAGTTTGCAGTTGCCTCCTGACTCGTGGCAAATATCCCTGCATCACAGTTTCCCACAGGAGAATTCTGTTCCCTCAGAAGCTTTGGATTAAGCTCCTATCCCAGTCCCACTGACAGACTTCAAATATCTTAAGAAATGTAAAAAATCATCACCTGGGAAGTAACACAGTACATGCAATTAACTAGTGGGTTGCATTTTCGGGGCTCTTTGAGATGATTTCATCAGCTCCAGGTTTAATTATGTTGGTTTGCTTATTCCAGGAGGCATTTGATAGCTGAGAGCTAACAGTTATAAAAGCTCCAAAACATACTGTGTCTCTAAGAGTCAAACAGAAATAACTGAACATGAGATTAGGAGTTCAGGGGGTAAAAAAAGGCTCATTGTTTCCCTCTGTAATCAGGAAACTAAGTAGGGAACACAGCTTTTCTCTCAAATGCAGAGGAAGAAACTGCTATAGCAATTTGATGTACAAAACAAAAAAACAAGGGGCAGATACTAGTGCATTCCATGTTGTTAGATTTGAGATAGTAATAAATAGCTACATATTCAACTTGACTTTGATACTTAACTTTTAAATTGAGAAAATTCTCAGTCTAGTGAAAGCAGTCTAAAGGCTGCTGAGTTCATACATTTGGGGAAATCACTTTTTTTCTATTCCAGCAAATATATACTAAAGGACAGTCCCCAGCAAGTAGACTTCAAAGATGGGATAGGGAACAAACCAACCTTCAACTGAACTCAAATCCTTAAATCCTAATTCTACACTGCACATTACTGGTGTAAGCTTTACAAAGGCTATGGCACCTCAGCAGCAGCTGCACCGAACCCTTATAAATTTGACTTGCAAATACTTCTTTAGGTGCAGTCTAAATTAAATCAGCAAATGCTTGTCTGAAAGTGATGCTTCTTTGCTTACCTACTTAAGGCACACAAGGAAGACTGTGTAAAACTTAGCTATCTGCATCACAAGAACAGGATTCACAGGTGATCATCAATTACAGGGCTAAAAAAGTCTGCACTCATACACTAAATCTACACTGTGGAGTAAGGGCTGGGATTATGGACTCATTTTCAAGGTGCAAGCTCCCTTGCCAGAGGCAGCCTGAGCACCCTGTGTGGTTCGTGCATCTCTAGGTGGCAGCAGCTGCTCAGATTTTGAGATACTGTAAGATGCTTATCTCAAATTTAGCAACCAGTATCCTTCCATCCTCCTAGAATTGCCTTTCCCAATGTGAAATGTGACCCCCTCCCCCATTTCTTCATAATTTATAGTAGTCTGTAGCTGAGTCACAAGGATTTCTGCATTTTCCTAACCAAGTACACAAGAAAAGAACTGAACTGCCAAAGGATTGAGGTAATTTATAGCGTAAAGCATTGAGAGCTTCTAGTCGATCAAAGGACTCTGAGAAACAAATATAAGAACAATCGTGCCTTCTGTTCTCTACAAATGCCACGGCCAGAAATAACTGTCCTAATTAACTGGTTTCAGAAAATGACTTCTCTGAAAAATACAATATTCTTACCAAGGAAAGTATACAACTGCTACAGCCCCATGGCAGCTGTCGGCAGGGCATGAAAAATCACTAAATGAAGTTTCCTTTTGCTTCCTCTGGTTGGGCATGGTACTCATCTTTAGACAGCTGGATCTCTTCATGGTGCCTAAATGATGCTGTAAGGAGACATTCCAGTACCCCTGGTATCAGCGTTACCGAGAATTGCAGTCACATCAGGCCAGTACCAGCCCAGCCACGCTCTGTTCACTGGTTATAAAGGGCAGATATTGTACCTGAGATGAGGTTGGCTTTTCTTAATTTTTGGTTGCCTGCTCAGTCGTGCCCACGGCAGTTCCAGTATTCCAGACAGTTTTGTGTTCGCTGTTGCTGTTGGGCGCAGCAGTGGAACTCCACCAGTCCACAGCTGCCTGACAGTGAGGTCCTGAATGCTGGGAAGGAGAAAAGGCTGAGGCTGACCCTACAGATCACCTACACTTCACACATGAGACTCTTTGCCCTGTTCCACGTGGACAACTCCTGCAAACAGTGTTCCTCCCTGGACTGCTCAGCACCTGGAACTGGTAACAGGCAAGTTTAAGGTGCCATGGCAGAGTTGCACAGCAAAATCTGTTATGTATTGTTTGTATTACAAGAGCATTGGTGAGTTCTTGTTGGGTACCAGAAAGAGCAGACAGGCAAGACTAGCTCTGCCTCCAAGAGCCTGCAGCCAAAGGTAAGAGTGAATGGTCCATGGATAAGGGAACAAAGTAAGTAAGGTTTGTGAGCTGACAGACAGGGACACAGCCTGCCAGCCCCATCCCAACTCAGGTACCAGGCAGTTCACTCAGTGCACACCTGTGCTGCTTCCTCGTGGGCTATCACAGCATCCAAGGGCTGCTACAGAGCCCTCCCTGCTGGGACTGGAGACAGTGGGTGATTGGTTAACAGTTCACTTCAGCCACACACAAAACCAGCTTAGCTTCAGTGCCTTTAAAAGCTTCCTTTTAAAGGGTGTTTACAACTAAGGATTACCAAGAATGCCAGTGTATGAACTGATTTAAGAAATGATTGAGAGTTTCCCAATTAAGCAGCATTTCAGCTATTTAGAAGAAACCAAGTGCTCACAACATAAGCTTGAAAACAGGTCAAGACAAGTTGGCAATTAACCTATTAAAAGCACATATCCTTCTCTAGTGGAGCCTCCAACAATTCACACAATGCCTCATGTGAGATTTCTAGTGTAGGCACGGGGCACATTCTTAGAAGAACTTTTCAGCCTTTTATACAAACCAGGAAGGCAGGTATGATAAATACCATTTTTTTTCCTCTTTTTTTTTTTTTTATAGGACCATACTTATTGCACAAGTCACTCAGTGGAGTGACTTGTTTCTCCTCTTCATGCAGTGCTTACCCATAGGAGGGTTGAGAGGGTCTCCTTATTCCAAGTTTCTTGTGACCTGCTTTTATATGTGCACTCCCTGAGAGAATTCTTATCTGAGCAAAATGTACAGCTTCTGTGTTTTCCTTACAGCAACAGCAGAGTAAGAGTTGCACAAATGCTTCAGCTACTGCAAGGACTTTTTAAGTGCAGCCACTTTCAGCTCAGCACTATCATGTATACAAAGCTTTTAAGCAAAAGCACAGAACCTTATTTTCCCCTATATTTTTTTCACATATTAACGAGCCTTTAAAAACCTTTGCATCTGTGCACTACATTCTGTAGTATTTCAGCATATTGCAGTACTTCCCAAGCACTACTGTTACAACATAATGCCTTGCTGCTTAACAGCTTGAAGTTACACTTTTTTTCAGTTTAGTCCTGCTCTGTCCAAGATAAAAGTCCTTTCCCATCTTCCTCCACCATTATATCTGGATTTATTCAGATGAAATGCTCTTCATCTTTCTGACCTGGTTTACCCTGATTTCACAGCCACATAACAACAGGATCTACCCTGCAGTTCCGGAAAGCAGAGAGCACTTGCAGCACGAACAGAAGGCACACTGCTTACAAATGGGTTTTCCCAGACAAGCTTCAGTGAAGCTGAACATTAGTGGTAGTACTACAGCAGAAAATAGATATGTTAGAGTTGAAACAGAGGCGCCGCTTTGCTCTGAGACCCAGGTGAGGGACGGCACTCGTTCCTGCAGAACATCACTGCCTGTCTTCTCCCTTCCCCGGCTCTGTTTACACAGGCAGTGCCCTGCAACTCCGCTCACAGGAAGCCGCAGCATCCCCCGGCAGCTGCTGCCTCCTCTCACACGCCAAACTACGGGATCCGCAGCGAGCCTGACGCCAAGAGCATCCCCTCTGCTGACGTCCTCCCATCCCCACACCAACCCTGGGCCACCGCTGGGCTGCAGCTCTCACCTGAGGGCTTGCAGGCAGCGAGCAGCTTCGGAAGCACAGCCCACGACTGACACAAACACGCTACCCAACACAAAAGAGCGGGCAAGATGATGATCTTCTTACTTAGGACGGCCACTCGTGTTAACAGAGCCAAGTCCTCACTTTTGTGACCAAAAAGCCATTAAAAACTTGGTGCTGTGAGAGTTCCTCCTGCCCACAAGCAGGCGGCTCATTATCCAGCCCTTTGCTCGTATCTACAGACAACCAAGGAAATTCATTTTATCTATTTATCACCATGAATTAAAGATTACAGAAATACTGGCTGAAGAAAAATGTATTGCCACGATAGATTCTTTGCATTCATTAGAACTGTGTTACTAGAAACATAAATAAGTAATGACTATTGATCTTGCATAACCTCAGAAGAGCAAACTACAATAAACTGAGAGGAAAAGGACAGATCTTAACTGGAATGTACAAACCAAAACACCAACAGCACCTCTTAAAAACAACCAAGCAAAGCAAGCGTGGCCCACAGCTTAGACACCTCACGCTTTTAATCCTAGGGGGAAAAAAAGAATAAATCTATGGGACAGCCCAAGGTTCCCGAAGTATTAATTAAACCTCTTCCGAACAAATTTACCATTTAAGCCCAGGGTTTTTTCCTGGGTGCGGGCGTGTCTGACCCCGATACGAATCCACAGCCGGTGGGTCGAGGCCAGTCGCTGCTCCTTGCCGAGCCCCGACACCTCCGGCGGCTCCGTGCGCCGCCCTGCCTTCCCCTCGCTGCCGGGGCACCGGGGCTGCCCGCGGTGCTGCACCGGGACGGCCGGAGGAGCGGGCGCCCGCGGCACCGGCTCCCGGAGACGGTGCCGGGCATGCTTCACATTCCAGCGACGGTCCAGCTTCAACAAGTGCATCGCGCCCCTCCCTGACGGCGCCCGGCCCTCCCCGCACCCCGGCTGCTCCGCGCCGCCCGCCCCACGGCCGGGCCCCGCCGCTCCGGCCCCACAGCCGCGCCCCGCCGCTCCGGCCCCACAGCCGCGCCCCGCCGCGGCCGCTGCTGCCGCCCCACGGCCGGGTCCCGCCGCTCCCCCGTCACGGCTCCGCCGCCGCCGCTGCCTCCCCCCGGCCATGCCGCCGTCTCCCCCCGGCCCCGCCGCTGCCCCGTCACGGCCGGGCCCCGCCGCCGCCACCGCGCACGGAGGGAGGAGGCCGGGCCGCCGCCCCGCCGCGCTCCCGCCGCCAGGGGGCGCGCCCCACCGCCCGAGGGGCCCCGCCGCGCCCCGCGCCGGGCGCCCGCCGCCGTCGGGGAAGCGCCGCCGGGCCCCGCGCTCCGCCGGCCCCGCGCCGCCGGCAGCGCGCTCCCGCTCCCGCCCGCCCCGGCAAAAGCCCCGCCGGGCACCGGCCGCACCGACAGGTGCGGGAACAAAGGGGCGCAGGGCGCGCCGGCCCTCGCCCGCCCTTACCGCTCCCCGACGCCTGTCGCCGGCCGGCGCCCGCCCGGCTCCGCGGCCGCCCGCGCCCCCTGCTCCCGGCCCCTTAAGTTTCCCGGCGGGGCGCCGCGTACCTTGTCGTCCACACAAAGCCTGTCCGGGTCCCCTCCGGGAAGTCACATCCTCTCCCGGGCGCCCAGTCCCACCGACCGCCTCCCGCCGCCTCGACAACACAGGCGGCGTCTCAAGTGTCTCATCAAAGCTTTATGAGGGGCGGGAGGGCAGCGCGGCCGGATCCCACACTCCCGCCGCTCCGCCGGAGCCTCCCGGCCCAGCCCCGCCGCCTTCTCCTCGCCGAGCGGCTTCGCCCCCGGCCGGCGGCTGCGGCGGCCGTAGGCACCGCGCTGCCCCGCTCCGAGTCTCCGCACCGCCTCCCGGCCCCGCCACCGCCCCCGCCCCGCCCGCCCGGCCCCGCTCCGCTCCGCTCCCCCGGCGCTTCCCGAGCGGGGAGCGGGGCGGGGGGGTGCCGGTCCGCCCGCGGCGGGATATTGGTTTACTCCGCCGGGTATTAAGCAAGCCCAATCCATTTAAATATCGCTCCCGCGCTGACCTCTCCGTAGTTCGCCTATTAAGAATGCAATCAAGATAATAACAGGCATTGCTTATTAATGAGCGCCCCAGGTAACGTTACACCGGTGACTTTCTGCAGGCGCCCAGCGGGAGCTCAGTCCCGGCGGTCCCGAGGCGGCTCTGCCCAGCCCGGGACCGGGATGAGACCGGCACCGGCACCGGGACCGACAGCGGGGCCGCCCGTCGCATCAGCGCCCGCCGGCGGAGCCGGGGCCGAGCGCGGAGCCCGGGGATGTCGGGCGGAACGGGCGGCTCGGCTCTGCCCGGCCGGCCGCCCGCGGGGAGCATCCTGTACCCCCTGACAAAAATCTGTTTGGCCATCTCCTCCTCCTCCTCCTCCTCCTCCCGCGCGTGCAGCGAGCACAGTAAATTATTGATAGTGGAAATTGAATGGCGGAGGCAATAATGGTATCCCCTGATTGACCGGCTCCATTTGATCTCGGTAAAGACAGAGGGATGGCACGCTCCGGGCTGGGCTGGGCTGGGCTGGCCGCGGCGAGCGGGAGCGCACGCGTGTGCCGCCGGCTGGAGCGAACCGTGCCGTGCCGTGCCGTGCCGTGCCGTGCGAGGGGAGCTGGCTTCACCCCCCGCCTGGCATGGGCTCCGGCAGCCTCGCCTCTTCCCTTCCGTCTTCCCTCCCAGGCAAAATTGGAAACAGCTGATTTTCAGGAGAAGCTAGCGCAACTCTTTCACGAATTGGTTAAAACGCATATTTTTTTTCTACGCCTCAAAGCCTGACTGCCATCTAATTTGCAATTAATGCCAAGGGCCCATTCACTCCACGCACTTGTGAAAATTTATTTATCCTAGGAGAAATGTGTGCAACTCATTGCTGCCCTCAGACAGTCTGATTGCCTGTGTGCTTTTGCTATGAAACACCTGCATTTATCAGTAAAGTAAAGAAAATAACCCAGGTGTTTGAAATTCGAGTACACCTAAGGCCTTCCATATAAATCCAGCTTTTAATATATATTAAAAGAAAGATTCCTGGTGGTTAATAACCTTTGCAGCTTTAAGAACTTAAAAAAAAATCATGCTTGAGTACCACATCACCATCCTTCTTGCACTTGGGGGTTTGGTTTCGCGTGTTTGAACTAAAAATGTCAGCGAGCGTGAAGACAGTTCTACCTCTTTTTGTCTCAGTGTTTTCCAGTCCAAATCTATCCAATTTATGAGAAAGGAGACATTTTCAAAGCCTTCACTAACAGCCTGGGCCTGAGGAATTACGTCCAGCCCTTGCTGGCTGATGGATAGTCACTAATCCAGGTAGCTCTTCACGCCAAGTCCCGCTCTGCTATTTCTCTGTTATTCAAATTCTGCCATTGGGGATACATCAACCACTCCTTAGCCCAGTATAAGCTTACAACTCCCAGCAAGAATGCCAGGTGGATGTTGCAGAGGCGTGTCAAACCCGTGCTCGTACCTGGAATTTGCAAAGTTAACGTGTACATTTTATTTTCCTGTGTTAGCCTTTGCTCCACAGCACCATTTAACTTTCCAGGTGTGACTGTGTTAGTGTGGGTACCTGATTTCACCAAGGCAGCACGTTTTCAGCAGCCCTTTTGCACAGCCACGAAACAGCACAGTTCCAATATTCCGTGTTTATAAGGTGGTGGGTGAGTGCAAGTATTTGGATGATCTAGCAGACAAGTTAAACAGGAGCAGGAGAGGCTACTTTAATCAGCTGTAATGTAATACACTGCACACTTGTTATTCCTGGAGGAAAGGCTCTTCTGCTAGGACACCAGACATGCAGATGAGCAGCAGCAAATATCATGCTTTAGAAACACTGCTGGCTTTTTCTCAGGTGTGAAGGAGAAGGGATATACTCTGAACAAAATCTGCTTGCAATCAGATTTTTTTTTTTTTTTTTTAATTTTGGAAAGGAAGCATGTTACAGACAGCCTGACAAGTGCTCACTCTGTGGGAAGCACTTCAGCTCAGCCCTGCTCAGAACATGAGGACCATTAACTCCATGCAACCATGAAATTCCCACTTTTCTCTGCTACAAACGTGTTGCCTTTTGCATCAGTGTAGAGATTTTCCCAGGGAAGAGGTGTGGTCAGAGGAGCTGCTGTTTCTTGCTGGTGTAATCAGCCCTTGGAGCATTATTACCAGCCAGTGCTTGATTACTCAGAAAATGAAAAATAGCGTAAATAATGACTTGTTTGGATTTTTTGCTGCACATGCAAGCTGGGTTCCATATTGTTAAATCAGACCCTGACTTCCAAGAGAATTTTTATGAATGAACCCCCTAAAAATTCTGTCTTCAAGGTATTAGTTTGTGAAACAACTGATAGTCCTGGGGACATGGGGACACTGCTCTGGTTGGAGCTCCACTCCCTAGTCCATGAAATGCACTATAAATTTGGAGGTCACATGAGCCATCCCCTTTGGGATTTGTGGGACACATAGGATGCAAAGGTCAGGCATCCTGATGTTTTCTGGGTAGACCCAAAAGGAGTTCTCTCTTGTTGTGTCTTCCAGCTGTGTTTTCCCCATTTGGATTGTACAGATGTCACGTGTAAGAGGCTCTTGAAAAGAAAGTCACACCACAATTGCACGGGGGAGAAAAGGGCAGGCAGGTCCTTTTCTGGTGGTTTCAGATAATTCAGTGTATCAAGCCTCTTGGTGCTGTCCCAGTATGACCACTTTAGGCATTCACCTTGGAACCAAGGGTTTTTTCTATTCATGATGAATTAAAATAATTTTTTGCATACACAAATCCTACTTTGCCATCTTCCAAAGAGCAGCAGGGAAAGATTATGAGTTGTCAATCAATAAAATGTTGATTTATCCCTGAAGTAATATAGCTTGCAGGAGGGTAAGACCATTGCTTTTTGCTGAATTCAATTTAAACTCTAGCAAAGGCACTAATGATGCTGTAGATACTATAAAGAAGAAGGCAGAAGCACGCACACCTGGTTTCTGTCTCAGTGGAGGTTTATGCATTATAGTGATTGATGTATGAGGTCCAAATTTACTGATAAACTAATTATATGATAAAGTAGTTTGTGGGGCTCTTAAATTCCCCCATTACAATTGTAGGAGAAGCAATAAAAAAGTCAATATTTGAAAAGAGTAACATTCATAAAAGGTGCATAATTAGACAAAAGGCAGCGGGTGATTGAGTCTCCCCTCCCCCAGACTGTCTTTACACTCCCCATTTTATTCACGTAGGATCTTGGCCTGTTTTTGAATGAGAAAAAGGTCAAGAAGCTGTAATTTGGAATTCTTCTCACTTGGCTGTCAGGAAATACAAACTAATCCTGATTACAAAAAGGACAATGCTATTGATGTACTCAGGTTTTGATGCTACAGGGTTTTTTTTTCTGTTTAAAATTTTAATTGGCTGAAGTAATTCCTTATATCATTACAAGCATTTTATATTTGATTATGTTTATTCATGTTTCCTAGTTACATTTATTTGCTATTTTTTTTTCACATTAAAGAGATGGAAAATTCATGGAAATAAACTTTTCCGACTCCAGCAATGCTAAGAATTGCAGTGGATTATATACACAAGTTATATACACAGCCAGGGTTGCAGACATGGTGCATTTGTAGGATGACAGGGCTATGATGCTGCTCTACAACAATTCAGTGGCTGCAGCACACACAAGAGAGCCCCTCATGCCCCACACCAACATCAGTGCCTTGGAAAAACTTCAGCATCTTTGAGGACCAAAGCCAAATTCTGCGTAACTTTGTAAAATCTTCCTATTTTAGAGGCTTTGAGAGATGATGAGAGAAAGATGGTGGGGGTGACTTGCCCAGCTTTCCCCTTGCATTCAGGGCTTGGCCAAGCTGTGGGCACAGCCCCTGCCAGCCCTCAGTGTTGTGTCAATGCCCTGGGGCTGCTGGCTCTTGGGTCTCACAAGCCCAAGGTTTACATTTGTTCAGCCTACAGAGTTGCTGCTGTTCTGGTCTGCAAGCAGCAGACAGACCCTTACAGTCCTTAAGTAGTGCAGGGTAGCTGCTCTTAATTTCAAGCATAATTTCACCTTCAGTGAACAGCAGTTCTTGAGAGGCCTCATTTTAGCAGGGAAAGTATTAAGTGAAACAGCAAGGATGGGAATACAAACCCAAAGATCTTAGACATGGTTTGAAGGCTGCATGTACACGGGATAAAGCAGGAAAAGCTACTCTTTGAATCACAGGCACCAAAACCACAACATTTTTCCTGGAGAAAATACCACTTAATAGCTCAGAATTGTCACCCTGCAGCTACAGCAAAAGTGATTTTAAAACTCTAACCAACAATTAAAATAATTGTTTTCTTCTCATGTCTGCTAAAGGTATGCCAGCTTTCCATCCCATGGCAGGATCTGTACCCTGAATCTCGTCCCATGCCTTCTAATCAGGGATTTCAGCACAATTTATGTGCATGAAACCACTTCTCTGACAGAGTTCTGTGGTAGGTGCAGATTAGCCTTTTGCCAACAAGGAAATGCATGTGTCTATCACACATCCATCTATTAAGCTGCTCATGAACATACTTGTTTGGTGAGCACGCCAGGTCTGGGTTTGTTCCTCGCCACTGCTCAGGTAGCTGTCTCTGCTCTGGCATGAAGTGTTGTAGAAATAGAACTTGTGATCTGTGGCAATTACCACCTGCAGTGACGTGCACACACGCACCAAACCCTCCCCATCCAAACCTCTGGGCTTTTCTTTTGGGGTTTGGCATGATCTCCATGCACTGCTGGGACAGAGGGGCTCCTAAAGCCCCTGTGAAGGGCTGGGGGAAGCCAGGAGGATAACTCACCCTTCCTTCTGACACCTCTCCATGGCCAGTGCTCAGCCACACCTGGCTTGCCCCACACTCTGGGGTGCAGGGGATGTTGGGGATGATGGCACAGAAAAAAAAAAAAAAGGTGAGAACAAGAAAAAAAAAAAAAAGTAAGGAGAGAATGAATCCATGAATCCAACCCCGCAGAAACATTAAAAGTTTGGTTTGTCATTTCCTGATGCTCTGACATTCACTAAAGCTGGCAATTCATCTCCTGAGTGTCTCTGCCTTGCTGCTGTTGTTTTGGAGGCATTAAACACCCACTACCTGAGCAAAGAGGGAAGTGTCTGAGCTGTGCCCAGGAGTATCCAGTGTACCAGGTGTCTGGCGTGCAGTGCCTGAGCCTCCTGCCAGCAGCCCAGCCAAGGCTCCAGCCCAGCAGACAGAAAAGAGGGCACGGGACAAGAACAACAAAAATGCACACTCTGAGGGAGCAGCAGACATGGGAAGGGAGAAGAAAATCCCCTCTTCCCCAAAGAGGTTGTGTGTGATTCCTTGGGACGGTGGAAACCTGAGCCAGGTGTGGAAAGGTTAGATGGCTAGAGATGCACTCCTGTGACGAATCAGGCCATTGGAGCTCTAGGATTAAAGGAGATCAGAAAACTGGTGGTGCACTTGTGGGTGAAAGGTGTTGGGATTGACTCATCTCTCCTTTCCTCTAAGTATTCAGTGGGTTTCAGTTAGATGCAATATAGTGGATTATTTTTAATATTTAAAGGGATCAGATTCCAAGGGCTTTATAAACTTAGCCAGGCATCTTATCAGAGCGGGTTTATGCCTTAGCAAACCCTGCTCAGTGCATAACTTTGGAGAGCTTGTTTTGAGTGTGTGCTAAAAATAAGCAAGCCCCAAAATCCCAGGCCCGCAGCCCTATGAATGCTCTTTTACAGCTTATTTCAATTGAAGCCACAAAGATCTCCTCTGGCATCAAGCTCTGCCTTGGCCAGGTGCAGCAGCTCAGCGATACTGCCCGAGGGTGATGGGCGATAAGGGATCTGCGAGCAGCTGGGGAGGGAAGGGGAGGTGCAGGTGGAGCTTGGCACCAGGGCCAGGGGCTGTCCCGGGGTGCCCACCACCCACGGGGTCCCACTCTGCCAGGAGCTGGCAGGAGGGATCCTCCTTGGGTACACAGAAATCCTTGGGAATGCAAAGCATGCGTAAACAGTGAATAGTTCTGCCGGCTCTCCTGCCCTCCAGGACTTTCAGATTAACATATTTTATGCTGCACTTAGATGGGTGTCTTCCTCTTTCCGAAGGGGTTAAGGTACTTTGGCTCCATCCCTTTTCAAAGCAGAGCCGCACCAATGCTTTAAACAAGCTGATGTGTTTAAAGATAAATTCAGGATACTTTTTCTTTAAATACCATATTGAGCTATTTCACCTAAGAAACAAAACATAAGAGTTCAAAACATTTTCTATGTTACGTTTTCTATGTTAACCACCTAAAGCATTAAAGACAGAAGTATCTGCGAAACAGTAGATATTTTTGTTAATTACAAACTAAAATTATCAATGCAGAAGTAGACATTAAAAAGAGTCTCCTCAAAATGAAACTCAGACCCCATTAGGTTCTCCTCCTCCAGTCAGTGTGACTTGTGGCTCAAGAAACAAGTACTGGATTAGTCACATTAAAGCAAAAGTTTCCCTTGACTGAAACATGTCATTTGTGTGGTGTAATTTCTGCGTGTTGAATGCTTGGGATTGTTAATCCTCGGGTAATTTAATGGCTGGAAGCATGTTGTGTGTTACTGCATTCCCCTCTGGAGATCAATGTGTCTGTCCAGGAGTGAAGGAAGTGAAGTGTCCAAGTGAAAGGAATGAAGGAATGGCCTGCTCATCCATGGCAGAGGGGTGGTGCTCCCCACTCCTCAGGCTGTGCTAATACACAAAAAATGCAACAAAGAAGGTGCAGTCCTCACTTCCTCTGTCCTCCCGCTGCAACACCCAGCTCCAAGGAGCAGGAATTGCACAGGGGCTGTCATTAACTCTGCACTGGCCAGGTGAAATTATTTCACTGACTCGCATGGCAGGTTTGCTTTAAATAGTGCCAGTACAGCTGGGTTTTTGGTACTACTATTAAAACCTTCTTTTCCTCCTCACTAGCACAGCATGGGGGTAGTTGGATGCGTGGCTGGTTCTCTCTCTACAGCATGTGATGTGCTCAGACTATCATTTCCAGATGCAGAGAGAGGGGAACAAAGCCCAGGTGGATGTATGACTACTTGGGAATTCAGAAATCCTGAAATATCGACCCACAAAATCAATACAAATTTGAAGCTATTTTTAAAATAACTTCCCTCACGTTCCACACCATTTCTCAAAAGGGGAAACACATTGATTTCTCTGCCCCAGCCTGCACAAGGTCAGGGTGGCTTTTGAGGGGTGGGCACGTCCAGCAGTGGAGACAGGGCCACCACCACAAACCTCATTTGAATATAATCCGAAGCAATCCTACATTCTGATGCTCAAAGGCCCTGTATTTTTAGTGTTGGGTATGACTCAAAGAATACCCAAGTAAAATCTACTCCTGGCTTTGGCAAAACATTTAATGGGGCCTCGGTGGTTCAGGACTTGTGCCATTAGAGTATAAACTCATAAACAACATAATATACGTTTATTTTCTGGACAATGTTTATTTTTCACATAGTTTATACATCTGAAACGTAAATGCTTACAAGGGAGTGTTTTAAACACCTCTTTGTATTTCATTAGCTGGCTGTTTAATCTGCTATAATTTATTGCAAATTGCAGTTGTACTATATGGCCTCATGGTGCCTTTACTTATTTGAACATAAACACCACTGAAGTCAGCAGGAATGCAAAGTTTTTAAATCAGAAGGGAGCCAAATGCTAGGTTTTCAGCAAGGACTTTGCACCAAGGCATGAAACCCCTTATTTTAGACTTTTGTTATGTTACAGTTTGATGCTTTCCCCTGCTATGTGCTCCAAGCAGAATCATTTTCCCCTACAGGCATGTATAGCTCCTTCCCCTTTGGTTTCTTAATTTGGGTTAGATCCCGTAATATGAAAAATATACTCAGATATTGCACCTAGAGCACATTGATGAGACCTAAAGAGCTCTTCTGTGAAGGGAATTAAGATCAAAAAGAATGTGGAATTTAAATATTCAACATTTCTTCTTGGATATGAAACAGAAAAATTGTTTTGATGCAAAAGTTCTTGTGACAGAATACGTTACTTAGACTCTGAGACCATATTAGGATAAAATGCCTTTTTTATATAGGAATTGCACTCCTTCATATGGAAATTATGACATTTTGTCTATTGCCTCTTACTACAAATGTTTAAAGGATCTGTTAAAAATATTCTTTTAAGAAGTTGTATCAAGATAAAAGAAAGTAAATAAGAGCCAGTACAATTTTCAGGCTTATTTCTGATTAGTTTCTTGATTTAGACCTCATTAGCTGCCAGAAATTTGCACCAACTCCCAGAGCTGGGGAAGCATGTAGCTGACACCACAGTTCACTTTGCAGTTGGGGTTTGCTGTGCTTTTGCCAGAACCTCACCCTGGCAGGAAAGGAACACTAATTACATGAATTAATGTCAATTCCATGAACTGATGGGCTTACAGAGACCCAGGAAAAAGAGCTCAGCCTGAGTGCTGACACAAATGAAAGACAAGCAGATGAAATACTCATTCTCATGGGCTGACAAACTGCTACTAGACCTTCATCTACATTTAGCTGATGGATTTTTGACTGACCATTCATCTTTCCTCACACCCCATGAAAAGCATGGACTGGGAGGGAGGTGGGCAGCTTCCCCCAGCAAGGCTTCAAGGAAAGGGGGCAGGACACCTGCAGGTGGCTGAGGGATTCCCAGATTGCCTGTTGGGAAGGCAAAGGCAAAGGCAAAGGCAAAGGGAAGAGCCTTCTCCCTGTGCTCTTCCACACTAGAGAAGACTCACTGCTGTTCCTTTTCCATCCAAGCACTGCTCCCCTAGTGTGGGAGTGCTCCAGCCAGGACTCCAGCACTCTCCATCACTTCTGCTTGCCCTTCCCACAGCTCCTCACTGGCAGAGCCCCACGGGGGTCCCAGGAGCCCTGCAGGAAGGATCTGAGGCCAGTGAGAGCCCCAGGCAGCTGCCAGGGCCTCTGGAGGGTCAGGAGCTGAGCAGGAACACGGCTTTGGTCCTGCCCTGCTGCTCTTGGACAGGCTGATGCATCCAAAGAAAAGCATTTGGAAAGGTCCACCATGGGATGCATCACACCCCTCAGCCATTTCAGAGACTTTTTCCATCAGGGGACTGTGAATTTGCACTCTGCATCCTTTCTCCTGGCCTGAAGTGAACGCCTCACATCAGTCTGAATTTCTTCCCTCTTTGTCCCTACAGAAAATGAATGGGAAATTCTGGCCATTCCAAATGAACTTCCTAGGTTTGTCTTTTTTTAAGGACTTAGCCTTCTTGTCAGATGTTTTGGCTTCCTTAAAATTTGGGAGCCAGCAGAATTTTCTTAAGGGACTGCTGCAGAAATACTTTGATGGGAAAGCAGATGATAAAAATAACTATTAGGTGCCAAAGGCAGTGGACTGGGAATTAAAAGCTCTTCTGAAGTCAGAGACATTTGTGTCTTTAAAAGAGCTCAGAAAAAGAGGTGAGAAAAGCTATGAGCATGGCTGGACAGCTGCCTGAGTCCAGGTGAAGGATTTGGGAGAGGAAAACAACAGGTGGTGGGCAGGAAGGGCCAGAGAATCAGATCTGCCTGGGGAATACCCTGTGGATAGAGTGACTGGTGCAGGAGCAAACACAGAAAGAAAAGAGGTGAAACTAGGATTAAACTTTACCTCTTGCTACCAGTAAAATCTTCATGAAAGACTTATGCACAACAATTAAACCCCTCAAAAACCAAAACTAGGGAAAATCCTAGAATTAGGTACTTGCTCCCTCAGAAGAGGATGAGAACAAAACCTGTGACAGAGGTTATTCATGTCACTTAAAAAGTGTTCAAAACCAGTGATCAATGATGAATGTGCTGCAAGCACTTAAAATATCTCAGTAAATAAACCAAATTTGGGGCACAAAAATACATTCATATAGAAAATACTGTAAGATTCACTCTTTCTGTGGATGACCAATAGACACAGTAGGTTTTTTTCCCTCTCTGATGCAATAAATTTTCAGCAATATAATAAAGGCTATCACACTTCAGGCTACAGCAAGGGATTGGTACAGTAGCAAAAAACATTTGAGATGTATCAGCATCCACTGGAAAATTTCAAACCTAGAATTTAGCCTCATTTAAAAACTGCTAAGTCTTTTTGTTTTCCTGGTCAATGCTATATTATCAGCTATCTGTTCACAAAACTCAGCCAAATACCTCTCAGATGGTTTCACAGACTTTTGGCAGGCGTGAGTGAACATGTATTTTACAGAGCAAACCAACACATGAGCAGCTCCAGCCTCCTGACCTCTGCTCATGTCTCTTGCTTCATCTCATTCTCAGTAGAGTTGGTTTGGTTTCAAAAGCTATTTGCTGTCAGAAAACAGCTGCCTTTTTTTTTTTTCTTTCCTTTGGTAGCCACCTGTTTACCTGAAATCCATTAAATCCATTGTCTTTTCATGATATTGTTTGGGTTTGAATCTGAATATTTTATCAAATGTCATTGTCAGATTATTGAGGATAGCTTTAGACAGAAGTACTGAAAGCCTCTTTGAATACTCTGTTAAACAATAGAGAACTCAGTTTGTGCTGAAAATACTGGAAAAAAATTAATTTTGAAATGTCAAATATTTTCCCAGCTCTGTCTACCTTGACAATGTGTGGCCTTTTCTGATTCCTGAGAGGAAATCTGAATGGGAGCTAAGTGACAGATACAGAACTGCTTGTGGGCCACCATACAACCTCCTCCTCCTGCTGCTGTTTCAAGGGGTGAAACATGTAAAAGGATAAAGAAACCGGAATGCAGGATCAGGGCTGACGTCAATATTTTGACATTTCCATGGCTGTACAGGTTTAGTGGCTCTAAGATTAGAATAATACGCTGCAAGAGGTAGCATGTGAAGCTACACTGCTATGCCTTGTCTTGGACTTGAGCAGTAACCATCTAAACAGCCTCCATCATTCTCTTCCCATTCTCAAATGTTTCTTAAAAACAAATCCTTCAGACAAAAGGTTGTGAGCTTTGTGGTTGGGTTTAAATTGAGGGGTGTATTTCCCCTCAGCCAGTGCTCAGGGGGGAGCTTGGTCCCTGCTCTGCACGGCTGCTGAGCAAATGGAGGTGAAGGGGCTGGGAGGATCTGCCACACAGCACAGGAGCTGCACAGGAGCTTGGCTTTGCTGTGGCTCATCCAAGGAATCGACCTGGCTGCTCTTCCCTCCTGTCTGCCTCTGGAGAGCACACACACACACACAGAGAAAGGCAGCCCCCTTTCACAGACACTGCCTATGTGCCACTTCTACTCTTGCCAAACAGATGAGAGAAAAGTTTATCCAGAAGCCTTCCCACTGCCAGGGTCCCTTCCACCTCAGCACGCCTCACCCATTTTTTTTTTTTTTTAACTGCTTCAATTTGCAGCACACCATTTGTTATAATAATGGAGTCTAGTGAGAAGCTTGTGGCCCCATAAACTTTGGACATAATTTTAACTGTGTCAGCTTTAAAAAGTCAGTATCTGCCTCATCAAAGGGCAATCATGTCCAATGTGGGTGTCTCTGTCAATTGTGTTCTGAACTGCAGCAATAATCCAACCAAACCGTGCAAAGATCTTTTCTACACCCACATTTCTTAATTATCATCATGAGACTGAGGTAGCTGAGACCAGATCTATAATGTTTTCTGGATGTCAAAATGCCCACACACCTTCTGTAATCCTTGTGCTACCAGCCCCCTTTCATATTGCTTTTAGCTGGTCCATCTAATTATCTACTACCATAACTTTTTACTGCATTATTCCCAAATCCCACAAAGGCTCTGTTTAACGAAGAAGAAACAACTGGTCTGATGAGACCTCCTTAACTGAACAATCCTATTAACATTTTAGTGGATGATAAACCCCTCTTCACCCCTTTCAGAAATGAACCATTTTTCTTACATTCAGGGAAGACCTAGGCCCTTAAAAGTCTCTGCATATATTGCATCCATAAACAATGCAATTTCTTGGGAGTTTTGGGGTCTACTGTCCATTTGGAGAATAAATAACTTTGTTATTTTCACATGTGCTACAGTCAATAAGGATCTGGAATGGGAAAGTAGCGAAAATGTTATGACTTAATGAACACGTCGCAAAATCATTCTTGCCAAATGTCAAAATAAATTGGAGGCCAGAGTGCGTGGTTTATGCTTGTTAAATTGGGGGTCTGTGTGCTATTTTGGGAAGGAAAAAAACCCAAAACCAAGACAGGCCACACTATGAAAAAGCAGGGGGAATAGAAAGTGAACACTTGGCCACTCATGGCAAGAGCTTGGCCCACTGCAGCCCCTGCACAAGAGCCAACACAGCAGCTGTGGCTCTGGGGAACCCCTCCCTGACAGCACAGCTGGCTCTGGGGCACTGCCCTGGCCCCAGGGCTCTGCCCCAGGCCCCACAGCCCAGCTGGGACCGCATCCCTGCCCCTCTGGAAGCATCAGTGCCAGGGTGAAGATGCATCACACCTACCAGCCACTTCAGAGACTTCTTCCATCAGGGGACTGTGTGTTTGCACTCTGCATGGGAGCCGTGAAGCTCAAAGGACAGCAGGGATAGCGGGACTGGAAGCAGATGTACTTCTGCTGGAGACTCCTGTGCCATGTCTGCTCATTGCCACAGGAATCCCACTGATGCCACTCCTGGCACAGACGTGCTGAGAAGAGCAGCTTGTGCCTACACTGCAGAGAGTTTTCTGTTTGTCCAAGCAATGAGCAGCTTCAAAGGTCTAAGTTTAGAAATACCTACACAGCTGAGGACCTGATCCTTTGAACACCAAAGCATGTCACCAAAGCTATTTTCCCTTTGAGATTGCCTCAGGAAAAGACCAATTAGGATTACATGATAAGTAAAATTATTCCCATACTTACATGGTTGGGAAAATAGGTCTCTCCAACTGCATATTCAAAAGGAGATCAAAGCAACATTGTTCTTTTGCAGTTAGATTTTGACTTATTTATGTTTTTCCCCGTTATGTGCCTGTTCCAGCAGCACCAAGAGGCCACAGGCATGTGCTTCTTACTTCCCCTCTACATCTAGTAATGGGAGTGCCATGAAAGTGCCTCTATTTCTGGCTGCCTGCACGAAAATGTGTGGATACATATATGTGGCTTTCACTTATTTTACTTCACGACACAAGGAGGGAGGGAAAATCTTTTTCATACACCTACATCTATCACAAAGCAACTAAGAATAGAAGCAATATTGAGACAGATGGAAATGTTAATGGTGACAGCTCACAAGCAAGAATCACACATTTGTGAAATAATGAAATGGGTGGGCAGTTGTTATATGAACTCCATGTCAGTCGATATGTTTTCCTGGCTATCATTTTGCAGAAGTATGTCTCAGAGATATTTTCAGTTCATGGGAGAAGCCTGTGCCCTACCCTACACCTTGCTGCTGGCACGTGGGTGTAGGAATTCACCAAAGGTGGCGAGCAGCTTGCCAGTGACCCTGTCCATCACATGCCCTGGGGGCTGCAGGATGCTCCCTGACATTTCCCTGCCAGGGCACTTCACTGCTCCCAACAACGTGGTGGGAGAGATGCAGAAGGGAAGGGTAAAAATATTCGGAAAACCAAACGTGAGAGGAACATGGGATACCCACACGTGTTGCAAAATCTTACTTCCAGGCATACAAGTATTACCTTTTCTTTGACATTTCATCTGCCCATCTTCTGCAGTCCTTATTGTTAGCTGGACTTGCTGACCACAAATGAAAACGAGCATTACAAAACCAGCCTGCATTTCTCCACTCTTCCTTTCTAGCTCTCCGTGCCCCAAAAGCCATCAAATCCATTTTAAGGACCACTTTGACAAGCCTGCTTTTGCTAGCCCCAGTTTCTTAGCCCCAGTCTAATGTTAGCTCAAAGGGGAGGGAGCCGTGAAAGTGTCTTTTCAGACATATTTTACCTTGCACTACCTGTCTCATTCCCAAGGTCTGGGGAATCTACTGATTTTCAACAACTTTGATAGTCACTGTTTCTTGCAGATGCTGTTTACTGACTTGACGTTACTATTTTTTGCCAGAGGAATGAACTAGTTCTCCTGAAATCTTAGGGATGCTCTCTTTGTTTGCGTAGCTGATTTAAAAAAAAAATAAAAAAAAAAAATTCTAGCAGCTACATCTTCAAGTGCTTAGTGGTGATTTACTACAACGATTCATGGTAAGACTTACAGCTCCGAGGAAAATCTGTCCCTCGGGATTTATCCACCTTTCCAGAATTTCTCATGGCAGGGCAACCATATGCCACTGTATTTAGGAAGCAACTTATGGTTACTGAATGGCAGCCAGTCTGCATTTTCTTAGTGCATTTCTAAGAGCTCAACAGCATTAATGTGATAAAGAAAGAAAAAAAAAAAAAAAAGGACTCTGCACAAAACCAAATGTATGCACCCAGCCACCTCAGATTAATGAAATGCTAGACATTAATCCACTGGCGAATGCTGGCCACTAAAAATAAATAGTGAGAAATATCAGACCGTTTGAAACAGGAAATTGTTGAGCAATCCTGAAAATCAAAAGGTTATCCAAATGGTGAGCTGCTGAGAATGGCAAACTTGCATAGAGACAAGGCCTGTGTCAAACACCATATATTATAAAAACTATCTCAGCTGGACGCAGACAACTGACACTGAAGCCAACACTCGTGGTACCAGGCAAAAGAAAACCTTAAAAAAGAGGCAAAAAAAGACTGCCACACCAAAACTTTGGAGGATGAAGACATAGCCCAAGGACACTGGCCATTTTACAGTACCATAACTGTAAGAGATGAAAGGTGGTGATGAACCACCACCAGAGCAGTGACAGCTCCTGGAGAAACAGGAGATACTAAAATCAATAAAGCTACTTGCAGATGAAGGTATGAGTCACCAGGATGGGACCAAAACCGGCCCGTGTCATTTGTTAGCAGCCGTCCATCCCAGGCCTCTCTGCAGAGAATGATTAGAATTCCAGAGAAACATGGCAACAGAGGCAGAAAGGGAAATGCTGGAGTTTTTTAAGAGTTGGCAAGAAAGTAATGGGTGCAAACTTAAAATACAGGAAGATACACAAAATTATGCATGGAGTGGAAAATTCATATAACTAGAAGCTCCTTGACAACCTCCTAGATAACAGAAAAAAATATTTTGGGAAGTGGGTAGATTTTTAGTAGGGCTCATCAACCTCTAGTTCAGAGTGGATGTATTGAAATATTGGCTCTACCACATTACTTTTTCCTAAGTGGAAAAAGGTCAGAGGGCGTTTCAGTATGAATTTAATGAGACCAATACTGCAAATCATGAGTGTTTGAGTGTCACCCAGCCTCCTGACGAAGGATGCTGCCGAGACCTGGCTCTTCTCTGGCTCCTCTCTCCTCGCCTTTAGAACTGCCTCCTACGGCACCCTGACAGGTATCCCCAGCAAACGCGAGTTCTCCAGGTGGAAATGGAAAAATCCACGGAGGGACGCTGCCCGCTCCCTCCTCCGGCCGGCCTGGGGGTGTAAAAGGGGACGGCGCTGAGCCAAGGCCGCCGGTAGCGCATCTCCCGGGCAGGAGAGCGGCTGCTCCCCGCTACCGACCGGACCCCGGAGCGGACACGGCCGCAGCACAGGCGGCAGATGCCCGACTTTATCCGGAGCGAGCCCCTCCGGAGCCGTCCCGCGCCACCTCCATTTTGGCTGCGCCGTGCCCGGTGCGGCTCCGCTGCCGCCGTCCAGGGCCGCGGGGCGGAGGGGGCGGCGGAGGGGCGGCATCCCCGGCGCCCCCATCCCCGGGCACCGCGCCCCGTTTCCGCAGCACGGAGCCTCCCGGGGGGAGGCGGTCGCTGTGGCAACCGCGCTGGGGAGGGAGGGAGAGAGGGGGGACCCGGGGGACGCCGGCGGGGGCGGCCCGGCCCGGCTCGGCCCGGCGGGCGCGGTGCCTGCGCGGCGTCTCCGCCCTGCTGCGCGCTGGGGACGCCGCCCCCTCCCCGCGGCGGGCCGGCCTCTCTCCATCCCTCCCTCCCTCCCTCCCTCCTTCCTTCCCTCCCGCCTGCCGGGGGCTTCCCTGCCCGGCGGCGCTACGTGCGAGCCGAGCGGGAGGGAGCCCGGCGGGAGGCGGGGGCGGCGGGGCCCCGGGATCCGCCCTCGCTCCGCAGCGGGGCCGGCCCGGGGCGCTGCCGCAGGGAGGACCCGGGGGGCTCGGCCGGGCGGCTCGGAGGGGGCTCCCCGCGGCCGGGATTCCCCGGGCGGAGGAGCGCGGTGCGTGCGGAGCGGGCACGGCGGGGCTCCGGGCGGGCTCCGCTGGCGGCAGCGCGGGCAGCGGGGGAGGGGGCGATGCTCGGGCTCCGTGCGGAGCCGGAGACCCCCTGAGCCTCTCTACCTGCGAGCGCTGCTGCTGCCGCCGCGGCTCCGCCAAACTGCTGACTTTCCAGAGCTTATTTTTAGCCCGGAGACTAAATATTATTAGCTACATTTCTACGTAGGAAGAATCGGAAGCGCGGGGAGGGCTGGGGGGAGGCACTAGAGATAGGGAGGGAGATGAGCAGAAAGCTTATCCGAATGATCTCCAGTTGGGGGGGCTGCGTTTGGGTTTCAGCCTTGCCAAACGCGCGCACACACACACGCACACACACCATTAATTATAGCAAAGTAGATGCGGATATTGGATCATCAGCAATACATGCACGGCTCTCCCTTTGAGCCGTAGGTTGCGTACACGGAGGGGTCAGCTAATCTCCGTGTAGGTAAAGATCAGCTGCGTCCCTTTATCTGTGAAAGATTAGTCCTGCACAGTGCCGGCTAGCTGCATCTCTTTAGCTATGCAAAATCAACTTGCATCCTTAGCCAGGGGAAAAAAAAAATCCGTCGCATCTGCTTCTCTTGGTAAAGATCAGTTGCATCTCTGCCCAAAGCATGCACACACACACAGACGAGATTCCCAGGTTAAATCAGGCACAACTTAAGTTAACTCGTGGTTAAATCTCATCCAGCTTTTCCTTCCTTCCTCCTCTAGCCCTCACACACATCAAGCAGCCAGCAAGGTAACAAAACTAGGCGAAGAGCAGGCACCCATCCCCGCACCACAGAGAGGGAGAGGCAGGAGCCAGAGGGGCCGCCGGGGGTGTCCCCCCTGTGCTTACCTTGGTTACAGCTAACACCACGAGCAGTGGCTAGATCGCGGAGATAAATACTGGCATTTCCCAAAGTTGACACCGTCAAACCAACCCCCGGAGCTTGCAAGACTCTTTTTTTTTTTTTTTTTTTTTTTTTTTTATATATCCCTCCTCTCTTGTTCCTATTCCAGTCCGCACCGCTAGGAATTCAACTTCGCCCAGCTCCAGCTGGGGCGAGAGGGCGGCGGGCGGGGAGGGAGGGGAGGGAGGGGAGTGGAAGAAGGACCGGGGCTTGGCGGGGGAGGGCAGCCGGCACCCAGCGCCCGCCGGGTCGCGGAGCACTGCGGAGCCGGCCCCCGCCGCCGCTGTCCAGGGTGCTGCCGGTGCCGCCGCCGGCGCCGCCGCCTCCCCGCTCCGCTCCCCGCCCCCTCCGGGGCAGCCCCGAGCCCCCGGCCCCCCCCGGTGCCCGCCGAGGGACGGACGGGAGAGCGCCCGGCGGCAGCCCGGCCGCCGCAAGCTGCAAGTTTGTGGCTCAGGCGCGCCGTTCCCATCGCAGCCCTAAATCAAAGAGCGCCGCAATTAAAGTTACACCGTCTAAAGCACAATTCCGCCGGCCTCCGCGGGTTACGCTCTTTGGCGTATTAAGTACTAGAAAGCCGAGCCCGTGATATCAGATCCTGTCGTTAAGCAGCATCTCGAGCTTTTTGGTGTAGTTGTTTTGTTCCTCTCTCCGGGTATTAAAAATAAGCTTTTTTTTTTTTGTAGGTACTCACCATTGTTTCTTTGCTGTCCTGGAGACAGAAGTGGTTTAAAATCCAGTCTCTCCAACAGATGCTGGAAGGTAATGTGTCTTGTTTGAAGTCATCATGTGAGAACTTCTGCTTTGCTCAGTGGATCGCCCACCACTTGGTGTGACTTATGAATCTAATAACCCTTTGCAATATCCGCAAGCTTAAACTCTCCACCACCTTGGTGCCTACAGAAGACAGAAAGCAACTGGCAGGGAGTTTTAAAAACCTATAGATTTACGCAAACGCCTTAGCTCAGAGTCACGTTTCCCTCTGAGTTCTTACGTGATCTTAATGAATGAGAGGGGTTACCAACCAATACAGTATAAAACGTGATCGCAGCCGCCTCCCAGGAAACCGGAGCGGGACACCAAGTTCCCGAGTGAAGTCCTGGCCGGCCGGGCGCGCTGCGCAGCCAGCCCTGACTCCCACCGCCCTCCTTCCACCTCCCGGCTCGCACCCGGGGCCGCGCAAGGCGAGCCGGCTCTGCAGATTTACGCTCGGGACAGGTAAGTCAGCATTCGGGGGGCTGTTTGTCTGTTTGTTCGTTTGAGTGGCACCTTCACCGCGCTCTCACGGGAAGTGCTCCAGGGACTTGTTGCATACTAGGTCCTGCCACAAGAGGAGCGTGGCACAGTTGCCAAGACGAGTTCCTTTCCGAAACCCCTGCCTTTCCCGAGCTGCAACTTCCCGCACGCTTCTCCTCCCCCTCCTCCCTCCGCCCTCGCCGGGAGGCGCATCCCGAGGGCGGGATGCTCGGCCGGCCGGCACCGAGCCCCTGCCGCCGCCGAGGCACAGCCCGGGAGGGGAGGGCAGCGCATCCCCGGCTTCTGCCTTTGCTCTCCCCCTGTCTCCCCCAGCAGCGCCCCGGCTCCGCCCGTGATTTCGGTGGCCAAGCCAATTCCGGTCTGCTTGCGCTGGGAGAACGCCCGCACACCTGGGCGCCACTGCAGCGCCTTTCCCCGAGAGAGGTGGCCGAGCCCCGGGGTTACTCGTGCCACGGCTGACAGAGTCCCCGTCCCCATCTTGTCTTGGCACCTGGGGTTTATTCTCAGCGGCTGCCCCGCCTCCCCGGCTCCGAGAGCCCCGCGGGAGCGGTGCGGGAAGGGCTGTGGGAGGTGGTGGGGAGGGTTTCTTCGCTTCGAAGGCGAATTGCAGTCAACTGAACCTGGACTTGCCAAAGTTTATGGGCGCTGCCTCTCATGAGATAAAAAAAGAGACCAAGACCGAGGAGCTCCTCGTCCACTCCCGTTCTCTCCTGACTGAGTGTTGGAATTACACTGACGGGTCATTTGTCTCCCAAGCGCCCGTTTCTCCCGCCCCCCAGTCCCAGGTACCTCCGCCTGGGAGCCAAAGCAAGCAGCCTCTTCCATGACAACCATCTATGTTGATCCATGCAATAACCAGCAGATGCTGCCCTAAGACTGGTACAGCTGGTACTTTCCTGCCTCGGCTGTCCTGGGGACAAGGTGTTAGAAGAAAAGTCCAAGTGGCATCCAGCAAAGCTGCCCTGAGGAGAGCCACGGAACCCCCTCAGTGCACCACCCCCTGCCCGTGTGCCATGTGCAGGCAGAGCCTGCTGCTGGTGAAACACTGCACCCGGCAGATCAGCCTGCCGCTGACACCCTGTCACCCGAGACACGTCCCCAAGGGCTGAGCCTCAGGCAGGAAGCTGAAGTTTTCCCCCAGCAGTTGGAAGTACTCATAGTGAGTGTTAATACTGGTCAGGAACACCAGTTTTAAGTGGCATTAAAGTTGAAAAAATGAATTTAAAAAAAAAAAAAAGCCAAAGTGTTTCAACAAGTGGTAAGACTGCAATGAGTTGGGCTCTCTCCCACATTCTTCTAAGCAATTTGCTCCTGCCTCTTCCTCAGGGGAATAAAATAATTTAGTAGTATCTACTTTGGGTAGTAAGTTTCACGATTCACGTTCTGACTACATAAACACATATCTAAATCTTAAAGGTTTCTGACCCCGTGGAGTCCTCAGTGTTTTATAGAGAGAACTTCACAAAGTTATCATTTAAAACATATTTCTACATACTTATTTTAGAGATCAAGAAACAGTCTTTGATTGAGAAAGTAATTCCCTCTGTAACACTTGTAAGAAAGTACTTTGCAGCACTGTTCCTCCCCTACTCCTCATTTCACTAACTTCTAGCTATCTTCATTTTCTGTTGAAGGTCTCAGTTGTTAGAGATGCCCAGGAGAAACCTTTGGTGGGTCATAGCATCATATCGATGTAATAACGTTAAATTTACAACAACAACAAAAAAATCCTTCCACAAAGCTTCCCAGGAGGTCCAGAGCAGGAAGTAGCCTGGTGTCATTCCAGCCCTGTGCTGATGCATTTTCTACAGGAGACTGATGGGGTTTCCCAGCAGTGATAAGGCAGGGCTCTGCCTGGGGGAACTTGTGTTTGCTGGGGATACCATGCGGGACAGAGCCACAAACAAAGTTACTTCTTTGGACAGCCAACTAGGAGGGCTCCTGGTCAGTATTTCTGCTGAAGGACAGGACTCCACCCACCTCCCTGGGGCTAGGTGACCACTGATAACACCAACATCACATCTCATTCTCAATAGACCAAATTAAACGTGTTTGCTGAAGGGTTTGCTTTAGATAGTGTCAGTGCAATCAATGAAATAAACTGGGCTGCAATCAAGGGAATGGTACAAAACTCTATGGAAAAACAAAAGGTCGTTGGTAGGGTAATAGGGGGTGCTATGGAGAATGGGGATTACCTGGCAGAAGATGAGGAGGAGGAGGCAGTATGAAACAATCAGAGTTCTTGCCTTGTAGTGGCCCTCACAGGTGAGAGAAGAGCCCAAGTCATTCTGCTGGGCCAGAGCTGAAGCTGAGACACCAGTCAATGCACCAGTCAATCCTCTGTCAGGGATTCCTGCAAGAAGGGCATTAGAAAGGGGATGACTAGAATTAAACCTAAATGCCTGTTGAGTTTCAAGGCATTTCCTTTCCCAATGTCTTGTTTCCAGCTACGTTTTTTTTTTGGTTTTTTTTTTTTTTTCCTTCTAGAACACCTTATCCCCAGGCCATGAGAGACCCAGCCATGAAAAATCACTGGATGTGATTTTTTTCTTAGCACCATAGAGGGGCACAAGTGACTCAAAGTTACTCACCTGACAAGTCATATACTTCACTAAAAGCTGGAGCAGTGAGTAGAGCTTAGCCCATTATTTCAAACTAATAATCAGGTGGTCTGTTTCCAGGCTGTTGAAATAGAATAGCTGCTAGCATTTGCCAGAATGACACGGCACAGCATTGGCTGCAGGCAGGTAGTTCATACATATAAGGCAATGTACATCTCTTGTTCCAAGTCTGTTTATCTTGGAATCACATTGTTACCAGATGAAGTATACAGCTGCAGGACCCGACTTCAGTGGGGACTACTCCTACGTAAATAGTGACAGAACTGTTTAGCAGATGAGGCCTAATTAAGTGGGAATCAGCCATACATTTTCCTTCTCTTAGACAAAACAAAGTGAAGAATCCTGCAGGAGCATTGCTGCGAAGTCACAGTGCCTTGAATCAACTTGTGAAGCATCCCAAAATCCTAAGCAAGCTGCAAATGCTCTTTCCCTGCCTTAAAACACCTTAGAAAATGATGAGCTGTTACTGGTTGGCTTTTTCATGTAGTTGAAAGACTACCAAAGTACGTGGATAACTGCTAAGCACCTAACTGCTAAGGTGCTAAAAGACACCTTCCATTCATTATGTACAGCCGCTCCCTCAGGGACCACTGAAAACCTGCCTCAGCCACCAACATTGGCAATCTGAGCAGAATCAGAGGAGATAGCTGTCAACTTCACAGAGATGCTTCTGAAATAAGAGCTGTGTGACATCATCGCTGGTGTGAAACGGGGCTGCCAGCTTCTCTCCATGCCAAAAATCTAATGGTGTGTTTGCAAGAAAGGTCCCCCAGGGTTATGGTGTGCTAGTTCTGCTGGTAACCTCCTGCTTCTTCAACAGGCGGATTTGGCACCTGCCCTGCTACTGCCTGGAGGGTAAATACCAGCCTCCCAGTAGGTATTTAGGGTAGCCTCCCATCAAGTGTTGATTTTCTGTGCCTGATTTCCTCCTCCTGCAGATTATCCTGCTCTGATATTTCCATCTTTCCCCTGATCTTCGCGCTGCAAGTGTTAGCAGTCTTTCACTCTGCCTCCTCCCTCCCTGGAAGTTTTCCTTTCTTTCTGAGCCTACTTGTCTTCAAAGTGCGTATATTCCATGCTGGTAACATGCAGATGAACATCGTAGTCATGATCCCACTCAGATACTAAACAAGCCTCCCACCAATGCCTTGTCCTCCTTTAGAGTGCTGGAACATTTCAGCTTGCTTTCAGTCTCCTGCAAGCAGCAGGAAATCCTCTGGAGCAGACAGGCAGCAGCACACGTGCTCGCTGGGGTTGTACCTCCGAGGAGGGCTCAGCACCGACTCCTCTCCAAGTGTCTGCAGGGAAAGGAGGCTGAGATCCCCACAGGAATCCCACAGAGCCAGCACAGAGCCTGGGTTCCAGCTCTCCTCAGCCCACAAGAGCAGGGCTTCAGTGTCACCATCAACGGGAGGTATCCTGCACGTTTTTGACATCACAAACTGTGCCGAGCTCATATTCGCATTTGGTAAGAGAGGAGAGCTCCGTATGCTTAAGGAAAGCCAGCCCTGCTACAAGCCAGGATAAATCAGGGTTTCCATCATCCACAGTGTCTGAAGCAAACACCCTGGGACAGATGCCTTGGCCAGCATTCCTGATCTGTGGAGGCAGCAGCACAGGTTACAGGGGGAGGACATGCATCAGGGCTGTCAGCTTTGAGCCAGCCACCAATTCGCTGATCCTGGGGAAATCCTCTGTCCTGCACTTTCACCTGTCCATAGGTACATCCCTCTCACAGGGGAGTGGGACTGTAGCAGGACTTCAAGGACAGGTCTGAGAGTTTTGCTTTAATTAATTATTTGCCATCAGCTTACAGCAAAAAAGCACTATTGTAGAAAAGTTTTGCCTAAACTGTTTCTGTCATTTATGGAAAAGGTGTGTTTCAGGAAACCTTCTAGAATTAAAGTTTTGTTTTTCTCAAAATACCACACATGCAAATGTAGTTCAGTACTTGCATGGCACTCATTTAGGTTAGCTGGAAAAGACAGGAGATGAGATAAATGTAATGGAAACTATTGGCCCATGTAAGTTCTCCTGCCTGACCTGAGCAAAATGAGACACCGGGTATCTCTTACGAGAAGAAAACCAGAGATAGGGAGAGAAATCAGAACCTGGAGAAAAAGAAACATGACAGCTGTAATCTGTTACTATTGCAACCTGATTATAGGATTCATTGACAAGGTGGGGGACCCTTTCTTTTGGCATTAAAGTCTACACCTTGCTTCATGTAACCACAAGAAAACATCTCCAGGCATCAGCCTTTCTTTAAAAGAGATTCTTTCTTCAAACTTCTTTAAAGACAAAACACACAGCATGACCACAAACAAAAGAAGCTACACCCCTGCCTCATCATATTTTTAAATGCTGTTATATGCAGACCTGAGTTAGTAGAGAAAACCAGCACTCCCAGTACAGATGTACAACTACAGGGGATTAGCCTTAATTGTACTTACAGGTGAAAAGTAAACACCTTCTCTCCCAAATTTGCTCTGAACCAGGACAAATACCTTAATTCCCTTCCAAAGTTAATGTTTTGTAAGGAAACTCCCTTCCAAACCCCACGAATCTACTTCTCACCAGTCAAATCCTCCCTCAGCTTCCATGGGAGCTCACAGTCACAGCTTGGTGTCTGAGCATGGCAGAAACCTGTTATTGTGAGGAACAAAATATCTGCTGGAGGAATTACAGCCTGAGTCAGGGAGAGCAGGAGGAGCTGGATGCCTGTCATATGAGGGTTATTAAGGGATGCTGGCAAGCTCTGAGTAAGAGTGACCCTTGGCTTTGTCCCTGCACTCACCTGATGAACTCTTTCAAACAGAACTGCATTCTCTGCAAGGCCCTGTGTGACAGAGGAAGAGGGTGAGATGACAGCTGAAGAAGAGAGGAACAGGCAATAGTGGCATGGGGCAAAAATGCTGAAGGGAAGTAGAAAGACAGAGAAGAAAGAAAGTAGAAATACAGAGAAAGTCTTACAAGGCTACTGCTGAAGCAGGGGTATTTAATAAAATAATAACCTCCATCCAGGCTCTTGCAACAAGTTAGCTAAAAACACCTCCCTACCAGTTAGGTATGAAATTGTCCCATCTATTTTTATCCCAGCATTTTCAGACTAAAATGACAAATTCTCCCCTGAGATAGTATTCACAACAACCAGGAAAGAGTGCTAATGTTGACCTAAATAAATAAAGCTGCTCCTATGTAAGAATTCCTGCAAGGATCCTTTAAAAGAAGATACTTTGAAAACATTTGCTGCAGAATGCATATGAAACCCCTGGGGGACAAACAGCCTGCCAGACACTATGGTCTCACTATCCCAGTTTCCAAACTAGGCTGAGAGCTTTACAAATGCACTCCAAGAGAACAGGGGTGTTAGAGCAAGACTTCTGATGCCAAAGCACAGGGTCCTGGTATTCCTTCCAGGTAGGGCACAAATAAATTTTCAAACAAAAAAGGGTTATTTTGTGGAGTTGTACACACATTTTTGAGCCAAGGTGCACATGAAGCTCTAACTATGCCTCATGACAATTTGCATGATGCTTTCTGTCTCAGGTGGTGCTGTCTTAACTTTCTGATAGGATCATTCATTACCACTAAAGAGAGCAGTTACACTCAACCCAAGCAGATCTCTTCAGATGCATTGTTTGTAGAGATGAATTAGATCTATTGTCCTTATTGAATCTGAAGCTGTAGAGCTAGGATCTGTTTCCAAAACCAAGCTTCACAAAGGCAGGGGCAAGTCTAGGTGGAAATTTTGTTTAGGAGGTTTGCTTGGGATTTCGTGGTAAACTTACCAAATGCAGCAGGGTTAGAGGTTGCTGGTAACAATATTATTGCTACTCCTACTTTGTATCTGCATCAGTTTTCTCATCTCTTCATGTCTTCAAACATGTCATTTCCATTGGCAGCCCAGATCCTGCTGCAGCATCCCTTCCTCTGCTCTGCCGGATAACCTGTCAAAAAGGGGGGCTGTGAGGAAAATCTCCACTGTGCAGCAATTAGCAAATCTTCTGTTCCAGCAGAGATGAAAAAAACCTGACTTTTTTCCCCAAGACCTGAGCAGTTTACCTACAATAATACTGCCAGTCAAGATCTGGCAGTCCCAACACTTTTTTCTAAGAAGTTTATAATGACTCTTCTCCCGAGCCTGCTGAGTGTATTTCCCACTTTGACACTGGGAAAAGATCCATGCAAAAATATTTGCATCATAACATCAAGGATATGCCATATCATTCAAGACCTGAAACTAGAATGGCCAGAAGGGGCCATTATTTTCCCTTAGTGCCCCTTGTAGTGCCACCCATTTACCTCCAAGGTGTTCTGCATGGACTCTAGGAGTCAGAGCCTTTCCTAACTGCAGTGCACATGTGGAGGCTTGGGATGCACAGATGTCATTGTGAATTAATCCACTTCAGCCAAAAAAGGCCTTTTTACCTTTCACACCTCCACTAGGATTGAACCAGATACAACCCATACATTTTCTCTTCCACTTTCTTCTCTGATGTGCTCTCCTCTTCTAACTACTCCTCATAGAAGCTGAAGTAATTTTGTTTGTGACTTGGGGAACTTTATTGAATAAATATACATAGAAGAGTTCCTAACACTGAACAGCACACAGATTGCATGATGACTTTTAGTGTCTCTTATTGAAATGAAAATATTTTAATAACTGGAAAGATTCTTCAGTGAACCATGCTGGATCTGTGCAATTTATAGCATATTTAAATATTTTTACATTGGTACCCAAGATTGAATTCCAATATTTCTCTTTTGTCTCTCTGTGCATTTTAATACACTTCTGGGAACACTTACCTTTTATGACTAAACCAATATTTTCTAAGGTAAAGTGGTGATTTCAGCTTAAGTGCAACCATATGTATCTTAGGGCACAGGCTTTTGGTTCTAAATAACTGGTTAATGTTAAGCATCTCTCACCATGAAAATGTCACAAACTACCATACACCAGCTTTCTCAAAGAAACCAGGATAAAACACAGAAGAGCAGAGCTTCTATAGTTAAGGATAAATACTTTGAGGCACGACAAAAAATTGAATTTTTTTTTTTCAATTAAAGTGGCATAACTACAGAGTTATCAAGTCTGCTTGATTTTGTGAACCTGTCTCTTTTGGTATGAATTAGATAAGATCCCATTTTAGTTTACCAGTCTGATAACTGGTGGGTAATAACACCACTGAACATAATTGCACAAAACTATGCATATAACTTATCCCTGAATCTGTACAGCATATATCCCTCATCAGTAGCTGCATCACATCTGATTATTTTGTTTCGTTGCAAATCTCTCAGAAACACGAATAAGTCTTTACAGCTTTGAGGGACATTTTTGTGTCCATTTTCCAAAAAGACCAACTGAGGCAGAGAGCATTTAAGCTGCCAGTAAATGACTCTGATAGTGCAGCTTGGTCCCTGAGCAGTTTACCCACAATAATAATGCCGGTCAAGATCTGGCAGTCCCAACACTTTTTTCTAAGAAATTTATAATGACTCTTCTCCTGTGCCTGCTGAGTGTATTACTTTGACACTGGGAAAAGATCCATGCAAAGATATTTGTATCATAATATCAAGGATATGCCATATCATTCACAGCAAAACACGGGCAAGGAGGAATTATGAATATGGGGGTAAAATTACTGGAGTTTTTTGAAGTGTGCATAAATTAGAAGAAAAAGCAGAGGACTTGGGCAAACAGTGAGAAATAGCAATCAGATTTTCCATCTCTTATGCCTTCTCAGGCTCTACCCTAAATGTTAAGGGTCACCTGTGGGTCACAACATGTTTCTTGTGCATTTGCTCTATGGCCTGCACCCTGGGCTTGTGATTTAGGAAGTTTTGTGGAAGAGCTTTGAAGTCATAGAACAGAATCCTAGAGTTGTTTGGGTGTGGAAAGACCTTTAGGGTCACTGAGTCCAGCTGCTAACCCAGGACTGCCAAGCCCACCACTAAACCATGTCCCCAAGTGTGCCATCTTTTAAACACCTCCGAGGCTGCTAACACGACCACCCCACTGGGCAGCCTGCTCCAATCCATGACAAAGCTTTCCATGAAAAAGTTTTTCCTAAAATCCAATCTAAACCTCCTCTGGCCCAGAATTTAACACACGATTTGATGCATGGCCTCACCAGCGCCAGGTGCAGGGGGACAATCAGTGCCCTGCTCCTGCTGGCCACCCTGTTTCTGACACAGGCCAGGATGCCATTGGCCTTTGTGCCCACCTGGCCCATGCTCAGCTGCTCTTGGCCAGCACCCCCAGCTCCTTTGCCACTCTTCCCCCAGCCTGTAGCAACTGCAATGGGTTGTCGTGATCCAGGGACAAGACTTGGCCACACTGAGCACTCCACTGACCTGAGCCCATGGATCCAGCCTGTCCAGGTCCCTCTGAAGTCTCACCAAGTCAACTTAGGATTGGCTGCAAACTCACTGAGGATGCCCTTGATCCCCTGTCCAGATAACTGATAAGGACATTAAACAGAACCTGGGGAAGCTGACCTGTGCCCAGCTGCCAGCTGGGTGTAACTTCACTCACCATTCACCATTTATCACGAGTAACTTCACTCACCATCCCTCCCTGGGCTCAGCTGGCCACTCAGCTTTTACCAAGCCCAGAGTACATCCCTGCAGGCCACGAGCAGGCAGCTCCTCCAGGTATCCAACACTTTGCTAAAGTCCAGCTAAAAAATACCTGTAGCTTTTCCCCAATGCACTGCATGGGTCACCTTGGCACATGGGCATGGCCTGGGAGCTCATGGACACAGGAGCTGGCAGTGCTCCTCACCCTGCCTTCCCTCCCTCTGTGGCTGGGGGACCTCCTGAGCCCTGCCCTGCTCCAGAGCCTGGAGCCAGGGGGGCACAGGGATCACCCACAGAGCCATTTGGGCACAGGGCTCACCCACAGAGCCATTTGGGCACAGGGCTCACCCCCAGAGCCAGGGGGGCACAGGGATCACCCACAGAGCCAGGGGGCACACAGGGCTCACCCACAGAGCCATTTGGGCACAGGGCTCACCCACAGAGCCATTTGGGCACAGGGCTCACCCCCAGAGCCAGGGGGGCACAGGGCTCACCCCCAGAGCCAGGGGGGCACAGGGATCACCCACAGAGCCAGGGGGGCACAGGGATCACCCACAGAGCCAGGGGGCACACAGGGCTCACCCACAGAGCCAGGGGGCACACAGGGCTCACCCACAGAGCCATTTGGGCACAGGGCTCACCCACAGAGCCATTTGGGCACAGGGCTCATCCCCAGAGCCTGGAGCCAGGTGCTGCTGTGCTGGGTGGCACTGGCAGGCAGCCTCACCTGGGGAGCCCTGCAGTGCTGGGGGCCCTCCCTGGCACAGCAGGCACCCAGTGCTGTGCCACCAGGCTGCTCCCAGAAATCAAGCTCTTTAGCAATCAGAACAGGGTCAAAGCACAGGCCTGAAGAGCACATCATGCATGCCAACATTTTCTGATCTCTCATGGGTGAATCATTTTTGGGCAGTCTGCCTTCCATGAGGAGGAGAAGGCAACCCCGATAGCAGCAGGGAAGGAAGATGGGCAGATTCAGATAAGTACAATAAATGTCACTCCAGATAATCTGTTGGGATAACAAGATGTCTATCATTATTAATAATCTGAGTTAGTGCAGTTATGTGAGACCAAAATGAAACTTGGCCTAAGTTTTCCCTGGCTTTCAGTGGGTTTGATTGTTGACTTAAATATACAGTTCCTATGAAGTTGCTGTCTCTCATAATCATCTTTTTTTCTTGTGTCTCTCGTAAGTCTTTTGACATTCCCTGCTCAGGAGTAATCCCCACTAAACCTGAATCATGTGGCAATACTTGAAGGAAAACAATTGTGACTAAAATCTAAGAATAAAACATGTGGTGGAAAACAAATAATTAATTACAAGTAAGTAGATAAGAAGAATGTAAGAGAATATTATTACCTCTCAATTACTTAATTAGGAGCATATAAATTACTGTATCTAAACATGACACCCTCCTGTACTACCAAGTCTCTCTAAAAAAAATATATTTTGGTTATTGGTCTAAAGAGCATTCTTAGAGATTAGAGCAACACAAGCCAAAACAACAGCAAGATGAAAAGATTAAAAAAATTATATAGTTAAATAACATAAAGAGCATTGAATACTTTTAGATAGAAGTAAAATTTACATGCACTTGTGTGTTTCTTACATGCAGACCAAGACTGACTATAAACCAGAGTAGAAATACTGCTTTAGAAATACTATTTAGAAATAAATAGGCAATTTAGAGGATAAAAATGAGACTTTAGGGAATGACTGAGAGCAATGACATGATGTAGGTTGAAATGAGCTCTCTGAAGCCTTTCCTTGGAGGAACACCGAGGCACCACTGCCAGCATGGGTGCTGCAGTGAAACCAAGTTATTTGTGTGAGATAGGGTAAAAACCAGTCTATTTTTGGGTGAGATAGGGTAAAAACCAGTCAGGAGGACTCCCTGTCTCTGCCATTCTCTCCTACAGATGTGACCCTTCAACGTGCAAAGCTCTTGGTTTGCAGGAATGACATTATGAAAGCAAGATCTGAAATTCTCCGTATTTATCGCCAGTCTTATCAAAAGCAAAGCACCATCAAAAACCGAAATTGAAAAAATAATTCTAATCCATTGTCATTATTTTCCACCCATAAATTAGGGCTAGATTGGTAGCCATAATCTATTAGAATAATGATTATAAACATTCTTACTTCACCACTCTCCCACATGATACACAGTTCAAGGGCCAAGTGCTACATGGAAAAGTGACCACTGTCACTACAAAGTGACAGTGCTTCTCCTAATAAACCTAGAGCAGTTCAGGGTGTAAAAACCACTGTAGCTCTGCAATCTCAGACTCCTTCACCTTCCCCTCCTAGCCATGCATGGTCTGTAGAGGACACGGGCATTGGTGAGTTAGGCATGCAGTGTGAGGAAAACTCTAAACCCAATTTGCTTCCTAGCTCCCCACACCTTCCTGGACAAGCAACCTGGTGCCTCCTCTAGAAGGTGTCAAGGTGAGCTCCTTACCTCCTGTACTACCAAGTCTCTCTAAAAAAATATATTTTGGTTATTGGTCTAAAGAGCATTCTTGGAGATAAGAGCAACACAAGCCAAAACAACAGCAAGATGAAAATATAAAAAAACCCCAAAACATAGTTAAATAACATAAAGAGCTTTGAATGTAATTTGAAAAGTGCAGCCTGGATTCTTAGTTGCTTAAATTGATGTACCACCACAGCTTTGTGGAGCTCATCCACCTTGCAGAAGCCATCTTGTAACCTTGCATCTGTCTGATGTGCCTTGGAGCTCTGAAAGAAACAAAAACTGTTCAAATCAGCCCAGCGATGGCCTGACTACATTGATTACTCAATGAAGCTACGGGGGAGTCAGTGCTCAGAGGGAGCAGGGCAGCAGGTTTGAGCAGGTGTGGGTTGGTGCAGGTTGTGTAAGAGCCCAGGTGATTTCCGTGTGCTCTCTGCAGATGGGCTGAGCTGTGCTGCCTGCAGTGAGAGCTGCAAGTCCTGCAGGGAAGCTTGCAGGCTCCTACATGCACAGCCCGAGGGAGCAGAGCCCTTGGAGCCCAGTCAAGGCAGTGATTCAGAGGCACAGCAGCACAGGCAGCCTGAGCAGCTGCTGCACGGGGACTTGCTGGGTGGGCTTGGGCTGATTGAGCTGATTGGAGAAAGGAATCAAAGATCCAGGATTGAGAAGAGAACAAAAACACGAGTCAAAATTCAGCGCCCATTAGCTTGATGTGGAATCTTATGGCAGTTTACACAGGCCTATGCATGAGAACAAAGTGGAATACATCTATTTTCATGTTGTGGAGGGGTGCTGAGCTGAAGATGAGACAGTTCACAAAACATGGTTTGGCTTTTTAGTCTTAATCCACCTCCTGTTACACACTCCTCTGTTCAAAACACCCCACATCTTCATAACATTGCTTGCATCCAGGGTAATATTGTTTTGTTACAGGACTGGGATCAGGGAGGAAATTGGTTTCTGATGCTTAGAATGGCTTTGTAAATGAATGATGAATGAAGATGCAGGCAAACTGGGAGATACAGGGGAGAAATTGATAAATAGAAGAGAATGCTGTAGGAAAAAAACCCCAAGAGTATCTAAATTACTTACACAAAAGGCACTAGTAATTTGTGTGCTTGTTATTAGGTGTCAATGGCATCTCTCTCCCTGCTGCACCAAAACATGCTTTATATGCACAGATAAAGGAAACTGCCAGCCACTCCAGCCTGTTAGTTTTAGAGAACCCCCACATTTTAATTTCCAAGCTTAAAAGCAAATAAGAAATCTGGAGCTCTAGAACTCACTGCTGTTTCCTTTCAGAGCAATTCTGCATGTTTGACATCCCATCTATTGTTGATGTCAGGCAAACAGAGGCTGGACAACACGGAGTGGGCTGCAGCGCTGAGACAGGCAGTGAATACCTATGAGCCTCGGTGATTCATCCTTCCAAGGAGCTCTTGCTTTAATCACAGAGGGCTGCCAGATGAGGAAAATCATCAGGATTTATGACTTTGGGGCAGAGTGACAGCTGTCCTAGGCGTTTCAACCCAAAACTACAAATCAAGACTTTTATTAGAAAGTGATGGTGAAGAGCTGAGCGACCAAACATCCTCCAGGACAGAACTGCCATGTGAAAGAGCAATGGGTCCCTGCTTGACCCATGGAAAAATCAATCTGAAATCAAAGCTTTTCAGTGGCTGAAGGATGCACCTGTAGGATTCCCTATAGCTAAGCTAATCTGGCCTTTTTGGGTGTTGGTCTGCCTGTTTTGTCACAGGAAATGAGAAGATTTAAGTTCAGTGCTAGGAGCCTGTAAGCAGCTATTAACCATGGAGCATCACTCAGCCCTGCCAGCATCCCTCCATGGCCACTGCCCTTCACTGCTCCACTTTCACAGAGACCTTTCCACCTCCAGTCTGCTGCTTTAGATGGTGTCCAGTGTCTGTATCATGGTTTACATGAGACTGATGCTCCCTTCACAGCTGCACTTCTCCCCTGCCACAATCAGCTGTGTCCTGTCTGCAAGCAGCAACCCCTACAAGCCATGGAAAAATGAAAGTTTACTTCAAAACTTGTGGTTGGATTGTATAGCTGGAAATGAAGAGACCTGGGCTCTACTGTCCCTGACAGCACTCACCTGTGCAGATGAATAATTTTGTTATCTATGTGACTTGGTTTCTCCATCTCTGAAATGGAAAATGTGCCTTTCTGGAGGGATTTTTCCCAAAAATGGATTTGAGTCTCCTCAGTCAGGAGGAGACAAAAAAGTACCAAGTGCTAATATGGGCAGCAGCTGTAGCCTGATTGCACCCAAAAATGAAGAGAATGAACTAAAGGAGGGACATAGCAAATTCCTTCATATCTCCTACTGCACAAGCCTCTACCTAACCCAAGAAATGCATTTCATTTTAGCAGAAGGACCTGCCCTGGACAGAGCAGGGAGGTACAGGGGAGCCTTATGTAGAGCCTTGTCCCAGACTGACCTGCTCCAGTAAAGGTGATACCTGATTTCTAGCCTCAGAGAAATTCCCACAGGAATTATGTCCCCTTCCCAGTCCTACTTTAATAACTTAGAGCTGGAAGATTTTCCAGCTTGCAAATACTCAAAGATCAAGATGTTTCAGCCCATACCTGCCAGGAGGACTGAGCCATGTGGTTGCTGAGGTGGCCATCAGAGCTCCATCAGGGTAGTTTAGGGCTGGCTGACTGGTCTGCTTGATTTCAGTTCTCAGTAGCTGTGAAAAAGTTCTGTGAAAACAGCACAAATTATCTAAATAAGGGGGAGTGGGCAGAGAAAAGACCTCAAATGCTTGCTTTCTACCTGCACTTGTTTCCCTGCAGAGTTATTTGCAGAAAGCAGAGTCAGGAGCAATTGTGTTCACAGGCAATGGCCATTTTGCCATCACAAATGTGTGGAGCTGAGGGCTGGCACAGCAGAGTGGGCACCTGGTGCTGCAGAGGCAGAGCTTTTCTGCAGAGAGAACAGGGGGGAATCTTCTGACAGACGCTGCCAGGGGGGTGTCTGCCTCGCCATCCCTGAGCAACGCTGAGGAAGAGGAGGGTCACCACTGCCAGAGCCTCTGCAGGCTGTCACTTCTCACTCTGCAGTGGCTGACAGGGCTATCATTACCTGCTGGGAGACCAGGCACAAGCTCACCTCCTCCTGAGAAAGGCAGCCCACTCGGAGCCTCAGGGCTGTCTGTGATAACACTCCCCTGCCAGACTCCATTTGCCTTCAGGAGTGATAAATGTAGCACTGGGGGAAGAGAGACTTCTGAGAAACTCATGAACCTCTTGAGATTTTGTTGTATCCCCGTGGTATACCTTTGCCATTTCATTAGGAAATCCTGCTATTTTTTCCTTGAGCTCTGATCCATTACAGAGGTAACATCAGCAGCCAGAATCACCACTCAACTTCTGTGTAGAAACCTCACCTGAAACGTTCAAAATGTTACACCAAAATGTTGGCACAACATTTTCCTACTTCTGCTTTCTCTTCAGCTCTACCCACCACATAAGCAAGATCAAGTGCTATTCCTGAGGATGTGAATTTTCCATCATTGATGGCAGAGATGAGAACTATCTTCAAGTCATTGCAGTTATCAAGGAAAAAACACTAAAAATATTTTGACATGTATAGAATAGAATGGTAGCAAACAACTTCGAAATGAAAAGAAAGTAAAAATAACAAGTCAGCAGCACATTTGAAATTCCTGTAATAATGTGAAAGATTATTCTACCACTTCTTAGGAAAAGGCTTTTCTCTGCAGTTGCCTCTACATGTGCAAGGCAACTGTTTGCATGACTAGTTCCTCAAGCCCATGCATTTCCAGCTGAAAGATGAGAAAAAATGGACAAGCTTGAGATTGTCATCTCAGCTGGGACTTCTGATCACAGGGGATTCCTAGTAACAACAATCTTTCATGGGATAAGATGACAGAGTGTTTGAAAGAGACAAAAAGGTGATATTGTCAAGATATTTCTGGTGACTTGAAGAGAGTTTTGCAAAGATATAACAAATATTGATATTGTTGTGAGCTGGGGTGCTCCAAACCATCTACCTGCTTAGCATTTCTGAGCTGCAGGAAATTTGAGTTGTGACTGTTTTCCTCTGTCCAAAAGGGGATGAATAAGCAGGCCTGGAAAACAAGAGATTCCAAGATCTGCCATTAGAGGATTTCTAACGTTTTAAAGACCTGGAAGCCAACAGTTTTTTTTTTTTGTTTGTTTGTTTGTTTTGTTGTTTTTTTTTTTTAATTTTTTTTTTTTTTTTCTGGCGGGGGTGGTTGGTTAATATTTCAGTAACATGCCTCATATGTTTTGCTTTACTCCTTAACCTCCAACATGGTACAGCACAGCCAGGTACTTGAAACATATGTTGTCACAGGCAGGCATGAGGAGTGCTGCATCTACAGTGGGAAAAACGCAGCAGTGGCACACACACCTATAGCCAAATGCACACTTGTTAGCATCCAGGTGGCACACAAACCACCCAGGCTCACTTGTTATTTCTATTTACTCTTCTCTCAACTGTGGATGATTTTTTTCCCCAGAGCTCATAACCTGCTCCTTTATTTCAAGCTTGCACCTGGAGAATGGACCTTCAGTGAGTTTCTTCCCAGCTCCCCTCCCATCCCAGGGGATATTGGGTAAACACTGGCTTTTAACCCCTAAGGAATTGAACTTGACCTTTGCAAGCTCTGCAAATACCTTCCTAAATAAATGCTCGAGTAACAAGGGAGGACAAAGTGAGGAAGGATTCAGGAGAAAAATACATGCAAAACTCAGTGGAACTGTTTGGTCCCTGCATCCTCACACAAAGGTGATTGGGGGGTTCTGTGATGGATGGCATGTCATTCCCAGGGCTCTGTCTCTAGCTGGCAGCACACAAAGGGGCCCTTAAAATTCCAGCAGCTATAGCCCTGCTATGATCCATAAGGAGAGAGCACAGACACCCACCCTCCCCTTGGCCAGCACACGAGCCCAAATGGCAAGGATAACTCACAGTCGTTCTGTTTGTGCAAATCTCCCTGGCCATGAATTCCCAGCCTTGGGAATACACTACATCCTTACACCTGAGAATGATTAATTTCATAAAACATCTTGGACATGGGATCACTGTTGTTCCAACTTCCATTTGTAGGCATTAAAGTACTATTGTAACCCAATTAATCTTTTTTTCCCCCTTTTGATTGTCACCTATCACATGGTGTGCAGAGTAGAAATTGGTTTTATCTGCCTTTGTTTGGATCTCAGCAGCCTTAATTTTTAATTGAAAGCCATGCTCTTACACCAGAAACAGATGAAACTGATTTGAACTTCAGTCCTTTGACTGGGCTCTGAGAAGTTTACATTAGTTTAGATTAAAATAATAATAAAAAAAGTGATCTGTGCAATGTACTCACCCTTCAGAATGTTTGGGGAGTTTTTCAGATTTTCCCAGCTTTTCACCCTGCAGCTCTTGGTTACTTGGTCTGGTTCCCATGCTGCTCATTCTGGCTTAATGCAGACTAATTTCTACCAGAACAAATAGCACTTCTCAGTCGGTACAAGGGCACGTGACATCTTTGCCTGAATCCCAAATTCTCCGCGGGTTACACCTGTGGCCAATGTGGCCTGAGGGATAAAGCAGTACAAAAGCAGGTCATTACTTGGGTAAACACGGGATGGGGCCATGAGGAAGTATTTGACTCACCAGGTGGCAGAGAGAAACAGCAGCCTTCCTCTGCTGCTCTGCACTTCTTCCTCAGACTGGGAGCCCCTGGCCGTGCTTCACCTCCCACAGCTGCCTTCCCTCACCCCCTGTGCCTGAAGCTGTGCTTTCAGGGGGGACACAATCCAAGCAGAACCCTGAGATCAGCAGCTCTTTCTCCCACTGGCTGGAGGCACCAGCTGGGGAACAGCTGTGATGAACAGGAGCAGCATTTCAGCACAGAGGACACGGGGCAGCTGGCAGAGGATGGCACAGCTCATCACCCTTGGTTTGCACGGGGCTAACCAAGGTGGAGATGTTCCAGTTGGAGCAGATTCAGGGCCTCTGTTGAGTCCCTGTCATTTCATACTGACTTTTCTGGGCTGGAGGGGTGATGCATTTGTGGGGTTCCCAGATGAAGGAAGCAATGAAGAATGTGACTCCATGTTCTCAGAAGGCTAATTTATTATTTTATGATACTATAATATATTAAAGAATACTAAACTATATTATGCTAAAGAATACAGAAAGGATACTGACAGAAGGCTAAAAAGATATTAAAGAAAACTTGTGACTCTTTCCTGAGCCCCGACACAGCTTAGCACTGATTGGCCAAAGAGTCAAAACAATTCATATGAAACTAATGAAACAATCACCTGTTGGTAAACAATCTCCAAACACATTCCACATGAGCAAAAGACAGGAGAAGCAAATCAGATAATTATTGTTCTCTTTTTTCTCTGAGGCTTCTCAGCTTCCCAGGAGAAAAATCCTGGGCAAAGGGATTTTTCAGAGAATGTGAATGTGACAGAGGGAAGCTACCTGATGGAGGCAGAGGGTGGGGAGGGTTGGCAGCTCCCCTCCCACAGCAGCCTGGGCTGGCTGCATGGCTGGGTGACCTGTGCAGGACCGGCTGCATGGCTGGGTGACCTGTGCAGGACCAGCTGCATGGCTGGGTGACCTGTGCAGGACCGGCTGCATGGCTGGGTGACCTGTGCAGGACCAGCTGCATGGCTGGGTGCAGGCTGGCTCAGATCACCCCTGTGGCTCAGCTGAGGGGAGCTCTGTTATTGACTGTGCACAGACAAACCAGTATCAGGAGCTGTTATTGACTGTGCACAAAAACCAACACCAGGAGCTGTTATTGACTGTGCACACACACAACCCAACACCAGGAGCTGTTATTGACTGTGCACACACACAACCCAACACCAGGAGCTGTTATTGACCGTGCACACACACAACCCAACACCAGGAGCTGTTATTGACCGTGCACACACAACCCAACACCAGGAGCTGTTATTGACTGTGCGCAAACACAACCCAACACCAGGAACTCTTATTGACCATGCACACACAACCCAACACCAGGAGCTGTTATTGACTGTGCACACACACAACCCAACACCAGGAACTCTTATTGACCATGCACACACAACCCAACACCAGGATCTATTACTGACCATGCACACACAACCCAGCACCAGGATCTGTTACTGACCCTGCACACACAACCCAACACCAGGATCTAATGTTGATTGTACACACAACCCAACACCAGGATCTGTTACTGACCCTGCACACACAACCCAACACCAGGATCTAATGTTGATTGTACACACAACCCAACACCAGGATCTGTTACTGACCCTGCACACACAACCCAACACCAGGATCTAATGTTGATTGTACACACAACCCAACACCAGGATCTGTTACTGACCCTGCACACACAACCCAACACCAGGATCTATTATTGGTGCCTCTCCCCTGCTCGCCATCGTGACGTCCAAGCTGGAGACAAGTGCTCCTGCCCTTATAAGGCTCTGTGCATACATTTGCATGTGTTATCCTTGGGCCGATGATACAAACTGCTATCTCAGTAGCATACGGCATGGGGAGGTGGGAGATTTTCTTGGCTCTGTGGTGAGAGAGAAATTAAAAAGGAGCCTACAATGCTGAGTCACTGTGACAAATAACTTACTATGGAATGCATTCAGGCTTTAGCAAGGAGGCAGCTGATAGTGAGTCAGTGACTGACTAGTGCCTCCTAGATTTTCCTCCTTGGGAAAGATTCAATTTAATGGGATGAAGTGCCAACAAAAAGTCATTCTCACTGTTACTGAGACAATATCACTAATTATACACATGGTTAAAACTGTCAAATTGTGTTATATGTCACATTAGATGTGCTTTTTTTTTTTTGATGACTACAGCATCACCCTGTTATAAAGCAGTTTAAAGTCCCATTTCAAACACTGAGTTTTAGGAGCTAGAAATTTTGCTAAACTTCAACTTTGGCTGTGTTAATTCAAGAATCTCCTCTCTTTTGGTCCAGCTTGGTAGGCTTATGGATGTCCTATTTAGTGTTCTGGTTTAGCACTCCATGGCACGATTTAAACCAAAATAGATAGTTAAATGCTAAAGAAACCCAACCTCTAAGTGCAAAATGGGTAAGGATTTGAGGCAGAAGGCAGAAGAATGTCACAATTTTTTGGTTACAAGTAAAGTCAAATTGGCATTTGTTTAATCATTACCCAATTAGTGACTTCTCTCCTCCCCTCTCCAGTCTGACAGACCTATCCTCAGTCAGGGAATCAGGATCTTGCCCAGAGAAGTAGCTCGCTCAGGACCATGGACCTAGAGGAGGGAAGAAGAAAGGAGGTCTGGGCAGCTTTGCCCTCGCCCTTTTCCCTGGATGCCTGGTCATGTACCTGCCAGTCAAACAGCAGAAACATCAGGAAGCAAAGCCTCCCAACATCTGAAAAGCTGCAGCTAAACACCCTTCCTGTTCACACATCTCTGTTCATGCTGCCTGGCACAGCTGCCAGTTGTTCTCAAACAGTCATGTAATCTCTTACCTTCACCTGACTGAGGCTGCTCCTGACAGGACACTTCACTGTCTTGATGAATGTAAAAAACATGGAGAAGAGTTAAAGGGCAGAGCTGTCACCCCAGAGCCAAGCAGCAGAGCCTTTTCAGCCAGTCTGTCCCTGGCAGCAGGGGAACAATGGACCAGGACAACGAGATCCCTGCTGTGTTTCCATCAGGCTGCTCCTGCACTGATGGAATGGATCAGGATGCTCCTGCACTCCTGATGTTCCTTTCCCATTGCCTGTGCAAGAGAGACCCCATACACCAGCCCTGGAATTCCTCAGATACCATGCTAACCACTCCATCACGGGGGAGGTCATTCCCCAGCAGACCACAACCAGAGGGAAAGAACATTCTGCCTCCACCTGTGCTCCAGGAGGAGACATGAGGCTCAGACTGGCAAGAGGAACGTTTTCCCTGGAGTGATTGCAGCTGAGACACTGCAGTCAGGCTGCCCTTTCTGAGCACATGTGTCACATAGGCATGGAACAATCTACTGCTTGCTTGAAGGGCTGATTGGCAGGTGAATTATACTAATGCTGCTCTGTACTAAAGATTGGCTGCTCAAGTGCAACACCTGTGGCCCAGCTCATATGAATTCCAGTGGTCCACTTGCCAGTGAACAGGGCTCATAAAGCTGCTCAAATATTTTTGCATGATACTTTTGTTAATACACTTTTGTAAATACACCTAAAGTGTATTTTTTCTCCCCCTAAAAGAAAGCTTTTCCTGAGCAATGGTGTTGTCATCAATGGTTCCACTGTCCTTTTTTAGCCCACTGCACCTCTCCCCAACCCTGTGGGACAAAGGGCCTCCTTATTTCCACCACAGCTCTATTAAACCCCACTATTAAAACAATTTGCATTCCTGACAGAAGAGCAGAGGGGCAGCCAAGGGCTATTCCAGGCCAGGGGAGAGGCACATCTAACAGGGCTGCAGGGAACTACTCATTCCCCCAGTGCCAGCACCAGATCATTTGTGGCTGCTGAAGGACTTGGGAGCGAGGCTGTCACTCACCTTGAGATGGTGAAGTGGTCTTAAAGTAGATGGGAGCACACAGTTATGATTAAAGGAGTCTTCTTCTAAAGAAGAATCATCTATCTGTGAAAAACCATACACAGACCCTGCTTTTAAAGGGAGCAAGTTCATACCATTTTAAAGAAAGAGAGATAATCAGGTTTTTCTTTGTATTCTTGTGAAGAGAGGCTCTCAGCCATGACCTTTCCAAAACACCTGCCAATGTTCAGCTGTAAAACAAGAGATCCCAGTAATATTTTTTCTAATGCAGAGTAAAGAGCAGCCGACTTCCCATAGGAAGGGTTTTCTCCAGCTAATTTTATTTCCTTATCTTTAGTCATCTGTTGAAAAGAAAACACTAAATATATTCCTCAGTCTACTCCTTCCAGTGATAGCTCGAAGGAGTAAAGAACCATATGGTCCTTCAGCTGATCTCTACTGTCTCCATGACAATGCACATTTGCAAAGTTTGCTGCTAACAACTCGGTAGTAGGAGATCCAACTGCTTGTAAGTGAAGGCAGGAGAAGCCTTTTGGGAGGGAGGGGCTGCTTGCTGCTGAGCCTGGGCTCTCCTCCCACCCCTGCAGGGCCACAGGGCTTTGCTAAGGCCCCCGTGCACTTCTGTGCAGGAATTCCCAGCCCTTCAGCTGGAGGAAATGAGTTTATCTTCAGCCATGTCAGTCCAGTTTCAGCCAAGAAGCTGATACACTTCAATCCTTCAAGTTTCTGTACAAGTCTTAACGCACAAGACACCTTGAGAGAGCTTTTGTTCCTCAGGAAATCCGGGATTTTCAGAGTCTCCTCTTCGCTAATGCTCCTGCATTGCTTTAACTCAGTGAAACCACATTTTCCACAAGTTCTCCACTCTGGGCTGCAGAGGGGTGTGCACCTCCTGGAGCGGGAGAGAAGAGAGGCTGATTTGAAATCTGAAACCAGATTTCCCCCAAGTTCTCTGGCAGAGGGGTGTGCACCTCCTGGAGCAGGAGAGAAGAGGGGCTGAGCAGGGGGACCCTGCATATGGGCACCCACCACAGCTGAGACACAGCCAGGGGAAAGGTGGGACCTGCTTGGCAGGGCAGGGAAGCAGCACACTAGAAAATAAAAAGGCATGATATTCTAGACATAGACATATTTTAAACTAGGGGAAAAAAAAAATCCTTGTTTGATTATCTTCCCTTTACTCAAGGCAGAGTGAAAGTGAGAGAGCCCTGTATTTAAGGTTTTGACTCCTCTCTCTGGGGCAGCCCTGCTCAGCCCAGTCCAGTGGGCCAGCATTTCTCCCCAGGCTCTGGGGAAATGCCAGGAGAGCTGTTCCTAGCCTGGGAAGCAGGTGCCACCATCCCAGGAGAGAGGACACTGCCTGCCCTGCAGGGACTGGGTGCTGTGAGCATGGTTTGGTCCCTGCCTGCTCAGGACCCAGGTGCCAGCAGTGTCCTGAGCCCTGTGACCCTGCAGACTCACCCCAGGGTGGGTTTGTTGGGCTTGCTGAATTTTCCTGCTGTGCTCTGGGATGTGCAAAGGCTGGGGAGCCACCCAGCAGGGCACTCAGGCTGGGGCACCTCCAAAATGTAAGGACCTTTCCAAAAACAGCCTTTGGGGTGGCCACTTCACATCTCCAAACACATCCTTTGTCCTGCCAGTAAATACATAACCTGTCAGTAAATAACAGTCAGCTTTTGGCACATTAAATAAATACAGATTGCCCTTTGCAAAACACCTGTTCTGGAATATCTGGGAGCTCTCCAGGAAAGACAGCAGCCAACAAAAAGTCAGGCACCAGCACTCCTCCTGCCCTACAGCTATGCCAGGATACTGCCAGGAATACAGCACAGGATGCACCACACATGAGACGTGATGGTGCAGGGGCAGATTTTACATTTTGGCCCCTTAGATCTTTGATATCTGTCTTAACAAAAGCAAGCAGGTGGGCATGAGAGTGACTGATGCCGTGTTGGTGGGCACAAAGGAGCACACTGCCCACAGTGGGAACCCCCTGCACATGGAGGTGCAGGTGAGCCAGCTGAAACAAGGTCTCTCCACCAAAAGGGTGGTGGACCTCCTCATTCTCCTTTGAGCCCATTATATTTAGGTTTTTCCTGACTGTCTTGGGTTTTCTTCCTTTTTAAAAAAGTAGTAATACTTTAAATAATGTAAATAATATAAATAATGTAAATAAACATAATATGAAATAATATAAATAAATATAACTTAAATAATATAAATTTGAACCCATTATATTTATGCTTTTCCTGACTTTCTTGGGTTTTCTTTTTTTAAAAAAAAGTACTAATGCTTTAAATAATATAAATAATATAAATAAACATAATATGAAATAATATAAATAAATATAATTTAAATAATATAAATTTGAACCCATTACATTTATGCTTTTCCTGACTTTCTTGGGTTTTCTTCTTTTTAAAAAAAGTAGTAATACTTTAAATAATATAAATAACATAAATAAACGTAATATGAAATGAAATAATATAAATAAACGTAATATGAAATAATATAAATAAACATAATATGAAATAATATAAATAAATATAATTTAAATAATATAAATTTGAACCCATTATATTTATGCTTTTCCTGACTTTCTTGGGTTTTCTTCTTTTTAAAAAAAGTAGTAATACTTTAAATAATATAAATAAACATAATATGAAATAATATAAATAAATATAGTTTAAATAATATAAATTTGAACCCGTTACATTTATGTTTTTCCTGACTTTCTTGGGTTTTCTTCTTTTTAAAAAAAGTAGTAATACTTTAAATAATGTAAATAATATAAATAATGTAAATAAACATAATATGAAATAATATAAATAAACATAATATGAAATAATATAAATAAATATAGTTTAAATAATACAAATTTGAACTCGTTACATTTATGCTTTTCCTGACTTTCTTGGGTTTTCTTCTTTTTAAAAAAAAGTAGTAATACTTTAAATAATATAAATAATATAAATAAATGTAATATTAAATAATATAAATAAATATAATTCAAAAAATATAAATAAATATAATTTAAATAATATAAATAAATATAATTTAAATACTATAAATATAAAGCAATAAACAATAGTTTATTGGTTTATATTTTTCATCTACGTTAAGAGGGGTCCTTTCCCTATCACAACTGCAAAGATAGCTTCCAGTTGAATACATCATTTGCCAGGAAGTGTTGACATATTCCAATGCTTACAGAGGCCACTTCATATATCCAACAGTGCTCAGTAGTTTGGATTTACTTCTACCCGAGCAAGCCAGGGTGTCCCACTACTTTAATGGACAAAAATAACCTTACACAGCAATATAAGAGCAGAAGAGAGTTCAGGCTTCATCTGGGCCACAGGCTGTCCACAGAGATATTGTTATATTGTTATTTCCAGAGCCTCTTGTTTCACTATCCCTCAGTTGGTACAATAGCTGTCAACACTCTTGTTTTGAATTTCACACATTTGCTTATCAGAAACCAATAGAAATACTCAACCACTTGATGTGGTGCACAAGGCAAGTATTATTGTTGTTTTTTTTTTTTTTAATCAAGGAGTGGCCTAAAATATGGGTTGCAGATGAGGTTAACCCACATAGTTTCAAATGGACCTATAGCACAACTCAATAAAAACTCCAGCTGGCTAAGATGTGACTGTAATAATGAAAAAGAATTCAAGGATAATGATACATTTATTTTGAAACAAACCTGACACACTTATTTGTCAGAAAGACAAAAAGCTCTAAATGCTTCTTTCTGTAATTTGCATGCCCATAAACTGACCCAGGCAGCAAATTCCTATGAATTTATGAGGTATCTGGATTTTTTTCTAGACTGGTGGTGATATTCACAAGGAAACCCCTAGCATTAACATTTTCACTGTTTGTATATCACATTTAAACACAAAAAGGACTTGAAAGTTTAAATGTGATATACAAACAGCTCCCTGCTCACCTGTGTGGTGGTGTCCACAGGGGTCCCAGGACCAGGGAACAGATGAGAATCTTGACTCCAGGTTTCAGAAGGCTGATTTGTTACTTTATGATATATATTATATAAAAAGAAAATTATATATTAAAACTCTACTTAAAGAATAGAAGGAAGGATTTCATCAGAAGGCTTGAAAGGAAAGGAATGATAATAAAATCTTGTGACTGACCAGAGACTCCGACACAGCCGGACTGTGATTGGCCATTAATTAGAAACAACCACATGAGGCCAATCAAAGATGCACCTGCTGCATTCTACAGCAGCAGATAATCATTGTTTTTCTTTTCCTCTGAGGCCTCTCAGCTTCTCAGGAGAAAAAATCCTAAGGAAAGGATTTTTCATAAAACGTGTATGTGACAGCTCCCAGCTCTAACCCCAGCCCTGCTCCTGTGAGCAGCTCCCTGCTGACCTGCTCCTCCCAGAGGTCAGGCCACTGCTCACAGAGCATCCCCTGGAACTACATGCCAAGCTCTACTTATGCTTAACAGCCCTCGAGAAAGTCAGATTTCTTTTTTTCTTTTTTTTTTTTTTTTTTTGCCTGCCAGGTTCCTCCTGCAGCCTATTTTGGGGTGAAACTGAGGTTTTTCTAAGGAGAGCAGAGCCTGCAGCTCTGCCTTCACCCCACACACCAGGAGGGAAGGCAGAGCTGCCAAGAGGAGTCACCTCCAGACGAGTCTACCATCATTATGCAATGGAAGGAGGCGTGCTGAGCAAGGAGGGAGAGACAGCTCAGAGGCACAGCTTCCTCCTGAAGGCTCCAAAACTCACCAAGAGTTGGTTTCTCTGGTCAAAAACGCCCCTCTTTCGGGGAGGAGCACAGCCCTGTGTGGTGGTGTTCACAGGGGTCCCAGGATGAGGGAAGAGATGAGAATCTTGACTCCATGTTTCAGAAGGCTGATTTATTATTGTATGATATATGTTATATTAAAAGAAAATGATACATTCAAACTACACTAAAGAATAAAATAAAGGATTTTATCAGAAGGCTAGCAAGGACAGGAAAGGAATGATAATAAAATCTTGTGACTGACCAGAGACTCCGACACAGCTGGACTGTGATTGGCCATTAATGAGAAACAATCACATGAGACCAATCAAAGGTGCAACTGCACAGCAGCAGATAACCATTGTTTACATTTCATTTCTGAGGCCTCTCAGCTTCTCAGGAGACAAATCCTAGCAGAAGGATTTTTTATAAAATATATCTGTGACAGCCCTACATGGGCTTTGCTGGTCTGCCCCTCCAGTGGGACAGCACACGAGGTGCCAGGAGCTGAGGAAGCAGCACCCAGAGCTGTTTGGTGCCTCTGGAGCTCCCTGGTGAAAGGAGGCAGCCTAAAGGATTCAATGTGTGCCTCCAATGTGCTGCCTGTTAAAGGCTGCAAGGACAGGAAATGCTTTCCAGACACACCAGCCAGCTCCAAGGGAATTGCTACCCTGTAGGATGTCAGACACATCATGCCAATGCCATAAGTGTGACCAGACAGCAGTTTTCATTCAGAAAACAGATGACTGAGGTCAAGAAAATCCAAAGAAACACATCACCCTTTTAATTCCTCTTACCCCCTGTAATTTTTTTTTTTTTTTCTGGGCATTTGGGAAACAGGCTTCAGGAGAAGCTTTGAGGAGTGGAGTCATGCAAAATCAATTGTCTCCAGCTTTCAGAGGGTGGGAAACAGCTAAAACCTTGCCACATCTTTGGTGAGCACCAAGAAAGGGGTGCAGAGGTAGCACAGAGCTCCAGCACAGGCCTGGTGCTGGTGCCCTGGGCCCCTGAACCCCACAGAGCTCCAGGAATGAGGGAATGAGGAGCTGCTGTCCCAGGGACACAGCAGGGTTGTTCTGCCAGGAAGGATTTCAAAGCAGAAGCCTGTCAGGGAAAAACAGAGAAGGCAGAAGAGTTGCTTACTTCCTGCAAGATTATTGTACTTTAGCAAACAAAAAAAAAAAAAAAAAAAAAAACCCAAATAAAAAGGTATTTTTTCCTATCCTGTTTGGGGCACACACACAACAAAGAGCAGATGGAGCCAGGGGCACATCCTACAAGGCTGTAGTGAGACAAACCCCAAGGAGTGCAGGGATGGCAGCAAGCCCTGAGCCCTGGGCTCAGCAGCATCTCTGCTCCTGTAACTCTGACTTCACCTGGCACTGGGATGCTCCTCCTCCCCTTCCTCAGCTTCAGGAACCCCTTCCATTCCCTGTCCCAGTTTAGGAGAGGTAACCAATTTTTCTTACTCCTATTTGCTATTTGTTCACTCTGCATTTCCCTAAGCCCAAAAGCACTGCTGTATTTCTTGGTTTTGGTGCCAGAGGAGCTCCCCTGGAGGGGCAGGGTAGGTGGCCTTGGACAGGAGCACTGCTCTGTGCAGGGAGGATCAGAGCTTGGCTATGCTCATTTAAATGAGCAAATGGCAAAGCCAGCCAGCTCCAGGGGTGAGCCCAGCCCAGAGGGACTGAACACCATGGAGGTGAGGCTGTGCAAGGCCTTACAGCAAGGACCCTCCTGCTTTAGGTGTGCTGGGCAAGGGGGGGTGATTCAGGCTTGGCCTCAAGTTGCAAGAGGAGCTGTGCCCAAATCCTTGAGAGCTCAGACCAAGGTCTGGACTGAATTGTCACCCAGTCTGTCACTGACGTGTTTTATGAAAAATCCTTTCCTTAGGATTTTTCCTCCTGAGAAGCTGAGAGGCCTCAGGAACAAAATGTAAATGATGGTTATCTGCTGCTGTGGAATGCAACAGGTGGGTCTGGGATTGGTCTCATGTGGTTGTTTCTAATTAATGGCCAATCACAGCCCAGCTGTCCGGACTGTCTCGGACAGTCACGAGCCTTTGTTAGCACTCCTTTTCTATTCTTAGCTGGTCTTCTGATGAAATCTTTTCTTCTATTCTTTTAGTATGGTTTTAATATAATATATATCATAAAATAATAAATCAAGCCTTCTGAAACATGGAGTCAACATTCTCACCTCTTCCCTCATCCTGGGACCCCTGTGAGCACCACCACACCAGTCCCTCCTTTTTGCTGGTCCTGTTGCATTTTACAGTCACCAAGGTGACTTTCTCCCCGCTCAGTTCCCAAGATGTGACTCCCCAAAGTGGGCTGTTTGTCCCCCCAGCAGAAAATAGTCACAGCAGCAGCAGAGGGTGTGGGGGCAGATGCTTTTTGGGCATAAGAACTGGCAGTTTTTAGAGCCTCCAAATGAGTAGGTGACTGTGCTGAGGCTCTTTCTCCCACCACAAATCACGAAGCCAAATATCTCGGTCGCACTGCATGTCTGCAGCAGTTCCTTCTCCAGGGCTGGCTAGTGTGGGAAGGAAGGGCTCTGTTGGCACACAGCTTGCCCAATCTCTTGCCTGTGTGTGGTCAAACTTGAGGGGACCATGTGTTCAAGATGCACATGTGGGCAGGGCCCTTCTGCCACTTCTAGCCTGCTTGGCTTCATCTGGGACACCCAGAGCAAACACGGACCTGCCTGCAGCCAGGCAAATCCTGCAGGGATCTGGGCACTTGGAGAGCCCTGCTCAGGCAGGGCAGATTCTTGTCTGCATCCCCCTTTGCCTGCTTCTAGAGAAGAGAGGGAAACCCATCAGCTGCAGGTAATAGGAGCAGCTGAACCTGCGTGCCCTGTAACCTACAAGAGAAAGGCCTTTTCCAGTGGAACAGATGGCTTTAGGTGCCATTTAAAGCAGCTCCTGCTTTACCCAAGAAAGCCTCGCAAACTTTCAGTGTGGATTACACAAGCAGTTTATAAAACAGAGAGTCTGGCAACATGTCTCCAACACCACAGAAATCCTTTTTAAGCAAAGCTGAACAAGAGGAGTCCAAACCAGCCCGTGTCCTTCAAATTCAAGCAGTGCAAGTGACTTAAGCTACCTGTGGCTGAACTTGAGGCTGAAACTGCTGCTTCTCCTGCTGTTCCTCTGCTCCCACTCATGGTAACTCAGTGGAGACTTTTTGGCAATGTGTAACACCATGGCTTCCTTGCTCCTCATGAGCTGTAAAGACCAAAAATGCAAAGGCAAAAGGTGAAGGGATTTCAGAATAGCAATCACACAAGCAGAAGTTGCCATTGGTGTCATGACTTGAAACTTTTCAGTCTAGCCACTGATTTAGCATGTGCTGCCTCAGCCCCTTAGCACCTTCCTGTACATTATTTTCTTCAGGGACCTGAGCAATGAGAGCTAGCAAGAGCTGCCAGACACTCTCTTCTTTCTTTTTCAGTCATATGAACACCAGAGTTACAACCAACATGTGCATTAGACCTGCAAATGGTCACAAGTTTGCAGAAGACAGACAATTCCTCATCATGTTTAGTGAAAAGGCCCTAAACACAGGAAAAAAAAAAAAAAAAGGAATTATTTGTTCCCTTCCAGTCAAAAAAATCAAAGCAGTGAAAGTGATAAGACAGTCAGACTTTGTTAGAATAATCAGTATGGACAGAGGAAAGATTGGCTTGAATGAAATTTGGAGAGAAAAATGTCCTCCCATCCTTCCTCCATGCAGAGTTGTACAACCACTGCTGCCATTGCAGAGGTGACAGCTTTGAGAAGAGCCAGGGCTGGCTTTCAATGCTCAGCTGATGGGAACACATGCATGCAACAGGTGAACACAAGAATGCAGAGGAAATGAAAACTAAACCCAGGAGTACAAACCAGAGTGGAGGAAATAGAGCAGAGTCAAGGCAAGAGGCTGCCAGCAGTGAAAGGAAGGCTGCAGTTTTGGCTCACTGCTTAAACCAGGGCCTAAGAAAGCCTGGTTCTGACAAAAGGACATCTTCAACTACACCAGGTTGCCCAAAGCCCCACCCAGCCTGGACTTGAATGTTTCTGGGGATGGGGCATCTCCCCCTTACCCTGGGCAATCTGGGCCAGTTTTTCACCACCCTCACTGTGGTGGAAAACTGGCCTCACTTCTTCCTCATATCTAACTTAGTTCAACTCTCTTTCAGTTTAGAACCATTATCCCTTGTCCTATCATGGCAGGCTGTGCTAAAAAGTTTGTCCTCAATCTTTCTTCCAGGCCCGCTGTGATGCTGAAAGGACAGGATGAGGTCTCTGCAGAGGCTTTGCTGGGTGAGTGCAAAGCACTGGGGGAAACATGGATAAATCAGCAAAACTGATGGAGCAAACTGTTCTCACACATTTGAAAGCAAAGCGACTGAAATGTAGCTGCTGTTACAGGATGGGACTGCATGTTATCAAAGTATTTCCATACCTGAAGGTATTTTCACAGGATAACAAATTGGTGCAAATTTTCAGTCTCCGTGTTTCCCATTTCTCAGACCAGATTTCTGGTGGCTCTTTCTGCATCGAGTGTTTCCACAGGTGTTCTTTATCTTTCCAACCTTCCTGCTAACACACAGAAGGAAAACAGAGGGAAATCATGGCAAATAAAGGATTTGCAGGGGTATAACTCTTCTTACCTCAGCGTGGCCCCTTCTGTCTTGTACAGAACTGGTGACAGTGAGCCAGGGCTGGAGCTTGTTTGGAGCCTGCTGGGGTTGGTCAGTGCTGTGGACAAGGCTCTGAACAGCCCTGCCTCCTGCCCAGAGAGCAGGAGCTGAGTCCTTTCCATGCCTGTGCCTCATGCCACACAACTCAGAAAGGCATGCAGAAGTGCAAATACCCAACCATCACTTAAACAGCCTGAAGGACCATTCCTGAGGAGATAAAGGGTGAGAGAGAAGCGTCAAGATGAGGGCAGTGAGTTTTGTGAGTGTAGCCTTAAAGTAAATATTTGAACAGCAAGCTGGAATTCAGCCAGCTGGAGCATTTTATTCAGAAGGAAGCATCTTAGGGATAGCTGAAGCTGGCATCAGGGTGGTACAGGGGAATTAACCACGTCCTGGCCACAACCAGGACTGAAGGGTTTGGGCAAAGCAAGGGAATGACTGAAACTACAACATGAGGAAGGAAGATACAGCCATAATTAGACATGATTTCAGCATGATGGTGGTTTTCAGACCAAAAATAAAACCAACAAATCTTCCAACTGAGTATGCACAGAGCATAAAAACATTAGAAAGATGTTTAGAACATGTTATTCATCATTTAGAAAGATGTTTAGATGTTTAGATCTTTAGCAACAAAAAGCTGCATGAAGGCAGAAGAGGACTTCATGACAGAAGAAATCTGTTTCTCTGAGGGTGGTTGTACAGCCCCCAGTGGTTTCAGTGGAGCAGGCATTCAGGCTGTTTGTTGTAGCCTCAGACTCCACATAAACAGGAGGATGTGGTTTTCATGTCAGGGATGATGAATGGGGAATCTCTTCCTAGAGCCAATTCACCCCATCCCTTCCAGGGAGTCAAAGAGAGCAAAATTGGCTTTTTTACAGCTGAATTGGAACAAGTGCCAGTTTTGGGCCATAGGGATGGTGCTGGTTTGTGTGTTTGCTCTCCCCTGTTTGGGAAATGCTGGGGAAACAACAGTCCTTGGTTTCTGGGCGCATTCCTTTAGAGGTGGAGAAGGATGGAGCTTGCAGCCTTTGACAAGGAAGACAGAACAGAACCTACAACAAGAGAAGGAAACACTTGCAGGTGTTTTTCCTTCCAGATGCCCATTCAAACATTTCAGCTAACATTAAAAAAAAAAAAAAAAAAAAAAAAAGCTTAAAACAGACTAACCAAAATCACTTTTAATCAGGTTTTGTTTCCATGGCACCTTTGATGTCATAAGCTTAATGGCTCTTTGGTGATCCATGGAGTCTTCCAGGAAAAAAAAAGAAAAAAAAAAGGCTAGACAACCTGAATGCCAAATGTTGAATACACCTTTAAAAATATCCTTTCTGAAAAGTTTTCAGGTCTCCCTTCTCTTTTAAGAGCCAAGAGAAACCAAAAAATCCAACCAGGAATTTCCCCCTCCCACAAGCCCCCACCCTGCACATCAATGGAAATCTTTGCAGAGAAGTAGGAATAAATATGGAGACCCACAAATACATTATTAAACTGCAACGGAAATGCATAAAAAGACTGCTATAAAAATAGCCATAAACCTTTTTTTTTTTTTTTTTTTCAGTTCTACAGATGCAAACTCTCAAGAAACATCTTTCTGTCAAAACTGAAACAGATTGTGGTGTTCAGCAGCACATTTCCCTGCTAGGGAAACATTCTTGGTACAGTATTTTTGCTCTTTGTCTGATGTTTTTTCCAAGGATTTTCTGATTAAACGTGGTGATGATGGATGACAGCAGTCACACTACGGTTGCTATTAACACACACGAGCCTTGCCAGAGGTGAAGTAGATGTAATTTGCTTTTGTTTAAAAGCTTGTGCTCAATAATACTTTCACTGCCTGATCTGGCACCTGTAGTCAAGCAACATTCCCAGTTCCATCAGCCCTTAAGGTCCTGGTTAGATTTTTTGTACGAAAAAAACCAAAAGGGGCAGACCTTTGGCTTGATGGTTTTCTGGGATCTCTGCCACAGTTTGGAGAGCAGCACATTCCCCTACCTGGTGGTTTTGGTGTGTGTGGGAAAGGAAATAAATCTTCAGATGACTTGCTGCTGGACACTAGCATTATCATGGAATGTACTAAAAAATAAGAAAAGTCCTTATCCTGACTGCTTCTTTGAAGGGCAGAGGGTAATGATTTTTACATGCTGACAGTAAAATACACAGCAAAGGTACACTGTACTAACTTCAGTGGAAAGAACAACTTTAAAATTCTAATTTGAAAAGGAAAGCTTGATAAAGCTCTGAGTAAGAGATGTAAAACATGCATATCAAATGCTATTTGTACAACATATCAACAAAATAAAGCAACTCTTGGAAATGGCCGGTGGGGGAAACAGGGCCAGCGATTCCCTGATGTGGAACCTGGACAGGATCAACCTCTGGGTGCTGTGGGAGCCTGTAGGGATTTTGGATTGGTGGAACCCCTTGGCAATGGCACCTAGGGGCAGCAGATGCTCTCTGAGTCAGAGGAAATGAGGACATGTGAGGGAAAACAACTTGGTGACACCAAGGGCAGTGGAAGAAAAGGAGGGGAAGAGGTGCCCCAGTCAGAGCCAAGGCTGCTCTGCAGGATGGGGTGAGGACCATGGGGAAACAAAGTGTCCTGCTGTGAGGCATGAGGCCCAGGGGGATGCAGGGATCCAGGGGGGATGCAGGGATCCAGGAGGGGATGCAGAGACCCAGGGAGGGGGATGCAGAGAACCAGAGGGGATGCAGAGACCCAGGGGGGGATGCAGGGATCCACAGAGGATGCAGGGATCCAGGAGGGGATGCAGGGATCCAGGAGGGGTGTAGGGATCCAGGAGGGGGATGCAGGGATCCAGGGAGGGGATGCAGAGGCCCAGGGGGGATGCAGGGATCCAGGAGGGGATGCAGGGATCCAGGAGGGGGATGCAGAGACCCAGGGGGGGATGCAGGGATCCACAGAGGATGGAGAGGCTCAGGGGGGATGCAGGGATCCACAGAGGATGCAGGGATCCAGGAGGGGGATGCAGGGATCCAGGGGGGATGTAGGGATCCAGGAGGGGGATGCAGGGATCCAGGGGGGATGTAGGGATCCAGGAGGGGGATGCAGAGACCCAGGGAGGGGGATGCAGAGACCCAGGGAGGGGGATGCAGAGACCCAGGGAGGGGGATGCAGAGACCCAGGGGGGTTTGCAGGGATCCACAGTGGATGCAGAGACCCAGGGGGGTTTGCAGGGATCCAGGAGGGGATGCAGGGATCCAGGAGGGGATGCAGAGACCCAGGAGGGGATGCAGAGACCCAGGGGGGGATGCAGGGATCACAGAGGACGCAGAGGCCCAGGAAGGGATGCAGGGATCCAGGAAGGGATGCAGGGATCCAGGAAGGGATGCAGAGACCCAGGGGGGGGATGCAGGGATCCAGGAGGGGGATGCAGGGATCCAGGGGGGGATGCAGGGATCCAGGGGGGGATGCAGGGATCCAGGAGGGGGATGCAGGGATCCAGGAGGGGATGCAGGGATCCAGGAGGGGATGCAGGGATCCAGGGGGGGATGCAGGGATCCAGGAGGGGGATGCAGGGATCCAGGGGGGATGCAGAGACCCAGGGGGGGATGCAGGGATCCACAGAGGATGGAGAGGCTCAGGGGGGATGCAGGGATCCACAGAGGATGCAGGGATCCAGGAGGGGATGCAGGGATCCACAGAGGATGCAGGGATCCAGGAGGGGATGCAGGGATCCAGGAGGGGATGCAGGGATCCAGGGAGGGGGATGCAGAGACCCAGGGGGGGATGCAGAGACCCAGGGAGGGGGATGCAGAGAACCAGAGGGGATGCAGAGACCCACAGAGGATGGAGAGGCTCAGGGGGGATGCAGGGATCCACAGAGGATGCAGGGATCCAGGAGGGGATGCAGGGATCCAGGGGGGATGCAGAGACCCAGGAGGGGGATGCAGGGATCCAGGAGGGGGATGCAGGGATCCAGGAGGGGATGCAGGGATCCGGGGGGGGGATGCAGGGATCACAGAGGATGCAGAAGCCCAGGAAGGGATGCAGGGATCCAGGAGGGGATGCAGAGACCCAGGGGGGGATGCAGAGACCCAGGGGGGATGCAGAGGCCCACTGCAGCCCGTGGCAAAAGTGCTGACAGTGGAGCAGGTGGATGCCAGAGCAAGCTGGATTCTCCTAGAGAGAGAGGGCCCTGCTTCCAGGGACAGAGAGCCAGGGAGCCCTTCCTTCCAAAGCAGAGCAGCCCAGCCTCAGAGGACTGCACCCTATGGGCCAGGGGCTCACTCCCCAGCAGTTCTGGGGTGGTTTTTGCCCATTGGAGGGGCTCACATTGCAGCAGCTTTGGCAGGACTGCTGCTGCTGAGATTGGAGCCACGCTGGAGAAGTTCATGGAGAACTGGCTCCCAAGGGAGGGACCCCATGGCACAGCAGAGGAACAACTCCTCTGTCAGAGTGAACAGAAGACCTCGAGTGATGAACTGCCCCAAAGCCCCCTGCCCTGTTGGTGGGAAGGAAGGGGAAGCTGAGGGGGGAAAAAGGCATTTTCAAGGCTTATTTCACTTCTCATTATCCTCCTCTGACTCTGTTAATAATAAATCTACTTTACATCTTTAAATTTGAACCTGCTTTGCCCTCAGAGCGTTGTTTCCCAGTCCTCATCTCAACTCCTGAGTCCTGTGTTAAACTTTTCCCCCTCCTCTGCCCAGCTGAGAACAAGAGAGGGTGAGAGAACAGCTTTTGTGGGTGCCTGGCATTTGGCCAGTGCCAAACCACGAGATCATCTCCCTAACCTTGTGGCATTATGGAAAAAAAAGAAGCATGTAGCTACAATGTACTGAAAGACAGAAAGAAAGCCTCCTTATATTTTGATAATCCTTCTTTTTAGAGATTTTGTGTGGCTTGTGTTTTGTACAATGGGATGGATTTTTTAATATAAATATATTATTTATATATCTTCATATAAATAAATAAATATTTATATAGTGACATATAAATATATTTATGTAAACATTTTAAATAGATAAATATATAAATAACACATTTCTAAACATACATAAATATATTACTTATGTATGTTTATATACTCATGTATATATAAGCCCTTATTGAGAATTATGTTCTTTAAGAAATACCACATGGCACTTTTCTCACTGGGAACTCTTCTAGGTAAGAGTTCCATGATTAAAATGCAGACATTAATGTTCATTCATGTTTGTGTGCATGAATGTGCAGAGCCATGGTCAGGTTTTAAAATGTTCCTATTCATCCTGTTTCAAACCAGATATTTCCAGACAAAAAAGATGAACAGACACATTAAAGTCCCAATCAATGCAGCTTTGTGAAGTGTCTCATAAACAGGAGCATGCTTAAGTCACACCTAGAGGGGTGCTTTCCAAAGTACTCTTGGATATGAGAACATGCCTTATAAATTACTTTATAAGAGAAGGATAAGGAAAAATGATTTCATCTCTGTACCTGATATTGGGAACCACTGACAGCTGAGCTGGGTGAAAGCTGGTTGCTGATATGCCTTAAAGCTCTGTTAGATATGGCACTTACAAGGCAAAGCCAAGAAAAACATGCCTCCCTGTTAAGTTAATAAGAAGTGCATATAACTACAAATCTTGTGAAGTTATGCATATCTGTCTTCTATTTGGAAAATGAGTCCCTGATTAAAGACAGAGGGCAGCACCCTGTAGGAATCCAGACCCATGACTGGAGCAAGTGGAAGCCCCAAATAATCCAGAATTTTTAAAAGCATGTTATCATCATTACACACATCCACATCTGCACACACTGACTTATACTAACTTTTCTGGGTTTTTGTTTTTTTGGTAATTGTAAGTAAAATAAGAGTCTTTCAAAGGAAAAAAAAATAAGTCTTACTGAAAGCTGCAAGTTAACTTTTCCATCTTGAAAGTATTATCCTCCTTCTATTCTTCTTAGTCATGATTTCTCCCTCCTCAGACTTGTCTTAGCCACTCTTTCCCTCCTGCTTTCTTTCTGTCTTGGAGATGAATGGGTTTCAGGAATGAATTTCAGAGCAGTCTGAAAGAAAAAAAAAAATCCCTTCCAGATTGGCTATTTTTCTCTTAAATCCAACAAATGCATATTGCAGGCAGTTCAGCAACCTGGCCATAAAAGAACCAGTCTTTCATCTCTGGGCTACCTTTCCAGCTGCACTTGCAGCCACATCAGAAGCAGTTGGCAGACTTCAGTCAGCACCCCTTTCTTGAGGAGCCAGCACTTTCTGCAGCACAAATTCACCTTTGTTAAAGATGAATATCCAAAGATGTCCTTACAAACACGCCACTTTTCCCCATTCTTCCATCACTTATTTGTTTCTGCTGATATTCTGGTTTTTCCCTTAAGGGCATATTAATTTTCTTCTTGTTTAAATCTTCTCTGGAACAGAACAGAGTCAACCACCCTCTGGTTTCATGGTCAGTGGAGGGATTCCTGCACCTTTTCTCTCTGCACCACTCACTTTACAGCACTTTTTGTCTCCCACAGCACGTTCTTTTGAAGATCCCAACTCAATGCTTCACCTCAAAACAAACCCCTTTCCTCTTATCCATTCTCCACCCCTGCCTCCCTTCCACCCAATCAGGAGAGTATTAAAAGTAACCTTTTTTTCCTCAAACCCACTCAGCATTTCTGCCCAAGTTAGATGAAGAATATAAGTTTTCTATTCCCATTTTAAAGTTTTCCCTTTAAACTGCTTTTTCCTTTGCCTGTTCCAGAGATACAATTTCTCTTATGTTTAATTGTCCTCTGTCCTAAAGTTCAGTGTAAGATCAAATATTCAAAGGCTCAGCAGAAGATCAAATATTCACTTTAAGTGCCATATCTATTCCAAGGTACCAAGTAGCTCTGAGTTCTCCCAGATTTACATCACAGTAACAGAGAAAATCTGGACTCAAAGCCCCAGAGAGATGTCAGTGCCACAGATGTCATTGTTGTTTGCATGTACTACAGTGCCCTGATAAAAACCACGTGGCTCTGACTTACACAGTGACCTCAGAGCTTTTCCTTCCCCAGACACATAAAACGCACATAAGGAGAAAATAAGGGCATGGCTAACAGAGAGGCAAGCTAAAGAGCAGCAGCTTCAGGCTGAGCAGTTTCTGTTTGCTCCACTTTTGTAGGAGATCTAGGAGTGGCCAAGTGGAAGACAGAAAGCACCAACTGCACCACAGCCCAGCCAGGAGCTCAGGAGTGCCAGACTGCCATGCAGATTTTTGCTTGTTTGTTTAGAAATTAAACCCAAGAGAGCAACAAACACTCAGCTTGGTACACCTCAGATCAAATCCTTTGTTGTCCTCCACATGTACCATCACAGGACTGATCCCATCACCTTTAGAAGAGCACCTTGTGTAATGATTACAGTAAGGAATGAGGAGCTGAGAGCCCTAGGTTGTGGTCTTAGCTCTGTTTGAAATTCCTCCCCAAAGAGGGAAATGCAAGAGTTTGGAGAATTGGCTGGCAGGCACTGCACTGGCTCCTGGAGCAGGCTGTGATTTGCACTGGCTGGTGTGACCAAGGCTCCACTGCTCCTGCCTCACAAGCCCTGCTCTATTTGCTTTCCTAGGAAGAAGAATGCCTGTGCTTCTTTGCTTAAACCTGCTAGTTTGAGAAAAAGTACAGGCTGGCCCCTGTCCTGGAGGAATGAGACCATGAGCTGCTGAGAGGAGAGGGGTCAGTCTGTGCCTCCAGCTCACGCCTGCAGGGTTTGTCAGGATGAGGAACAGCATGATACATCCTGCAGGGAGCTGCCTTTTCATCATGGAACTCGAGCAGGCTGACAGAGCTCTCCTGAGTGAGACCTTTACACAGGTACTCAAACCCAGCCATTCATAATGGACTGAATTGAATTGAACACTGGCTGGTGTACTGCTACTAGTTTCACCCTCCCAACACTTTCCAAAAGCTGGAGTTTATATAAACCCTCTTTATCTGACTCATGATTGCTTCAGATCGATCCCAACAGCCTTTACAATATTTGAATGCTCTGTAATTTCATTAGTCTGGCTTTTTTTCACAGATGTTTTTGCTGTGTTCTGATGATATTAGAGTAAATCATGCAACCTTGCACTGGCTTTTTGGTGATGACCATCCAGCAAGTAAAACAACTACTACAAAAATGGAAACCAGAAGTCAAGAGACTGTGATGCTGCTTTTTAAAGTTTTTCTATACCCAGGATGTCAGCCACATAACTTCTCCCCCTTTTAATGGCCTTATGTAACCAAAGCCCTTTTCACATGTTTGGGGCAGTACTTACAGCACTGTAATGTATTTGAGGGACTGCTTGTCCACACAACAAACATTCCCTAAAATGTGCTCAGGGGTCTGACTCACAAAAGGGAATGGTTTATTTTATGATCCTTTTTGTGGCTGCTGCCTCCAGTTGTCCTTTGAACATCTCTGCAGAGCTGCCTCAGTCACCAATTTGCAGTGAAGGAAATCCAGGCTTGGTACAACTTCACCTCAGTGCAGAGCACAGACTGTGAGCAGCTGCCACGTGGAGAGATGAGACAACACCACAGCAAGTGTGGGAAGAAGGGCAGCGTGGACCTCTGTCTGAGAAATCACTGCTCATCGTGGACTGAGTCATCTGTGTTTATCAGCCACAGCCCCAAAGGTCTAAGTTGGCATTTAACATACTTTTACACAGGTCCAGGGGTCTTTGGGTGACTATAAATAGGAATTTGAGCTAATGTAAAGCCTCCTTACTTTGCTAAAGAGGTGAAATGAGGTTTACTGTAAATAAATATTCAGGTGAAAGCTTTTCAAAAAGGCATGGTTTTTGAGATTTGTGACAAGAGAAATAATTTAAATAAAGTGAGTATTTTGAAACCACATTATCTTATTCTCTGGGTAAGGGCCATGCAAAACATGAATCGGTCACTGAATAATGGTAGATTTGGTGGAATTTGCTTTTTTTGGACGGGTGCCCAAGTAGTCTAAATCATGTACACACATGCTGACATCACTGGATGTGAGATTACAGAAATGGAGACTTAGATCTGCCTTTTTAGTAATTAAAATTTCTATTGTATTAGGTGTCCTTATTAGGAGTCCCTGATCCATTTTAATTCCCATTGTTAGAGTCCCTGTTGCCTATTTTTAATATTCCTACAATGTAAATACATTTTCACGTTGCTTTAAGGACCTTATGTGAATAATACCCAAATAAACAGCAAACAGTGAACCATATAATTTCTGGATATTCCACATGCAAGTAGTATGAATTCAGGTCATGGAGAACAGTGAATTTATGGGGATGCTACACTGGCTTGTAAGACCAATTAAAGAGAAAGGTAGAGTAGATTGCTTTAGCTAGTTTGCAAAGAAAGCTTTGAATATTTCATTTGCATTTTGTTTACCAGCAGCTCCAAGTGAGTTCCAGGCAGATGTGCGTCCTCAGGAGCTGGGCCATCCCATTTGCATTTCAGCACTGCCACGCTGCTGTGGTGGCACAAGCAGAAGGAAGAGACCATTGCTGTGAAAAGGCAGAATTCAGTGCTGGGAGGAGAGGGCTGGCCCTGTCCCCTGCCCCACTGCAGAGGGGCACCTGCACCCCCTGGGTGAGGGCACCAGCAAGGGACTGATGGGGTGAAAAATGCACATGGTGCTTGCACACTCTTACCTTGGGAACTGTCCGTGTGTCCCACTGTCCGTACTTCCCACTGTCCATGTATCCAACTTTCCGTGCATCAAAGTGTCTGTACGTCCCACTGCTCGTGCATCCCACTGTCCGTGCATCCCACTGTCCGTGCATCCCACTGTCCGTGCAAACTGTCCATGCGTCCCACTGTCCGTGCAGCCCACTTTCTGTGTGTCCAACTGTCCGTGCGTCCCACTGTCCATGTGTCCCACTGTCTGTGCATCCAGCTATCCGTGATCCCAACTGTCCGTGCAAAATGTCCGTGTGTCCCACTGCGTGTGCATCCCACTGTCCGTGCGTCCCACTGTCCGTGCGCCCCATTGTCTGTGTATCTAACTGCCTGTGTGTCCCACTGTCCGTGCGCCCCATTGTCTGTGTATCTAACTGCCTGTGTGTCCCACTGTCCGTGCGCCCCATTGTCTGTGTATCTAACTGCCTGTGTGTCCCACTGTCTGTGCGACCTGCTGTCCGTGTGTCCTGCTGTCCATGTATCCACCTGTCTGTGTGTCCCGCCGTCCATGCAAACTGTCCATGCAAACTGTCCGTGTGTCCTACTGTCTGTGCAAACTGTCTGTGCAAACTGTCCGTGTATCCCACTGTCTGTGCAAACTGTCCATGCAAACTGTATCCAACTGTCCGTGTGTCCCACTGTCCGTGCATCCCACTATCCGTGTGTCCCAACTGTCTGTGCAAACTGTCTGTGCATCAAACTCTCCGTGTGTCCCAACTGTCCGTGTGTCCCAACTGTCCGTGCATCCATCCTACTGTCTGTGCATCCAACTGTCTGTGCATCCTGCACAGTGTGTGCAAGCTGTCCGTGTGTCCCACTGTCCGTGCACCCCACTGTCCATACATCCCAACTGTCTGTGCAAACTATCAGTGCATCCCGCTGTCCGTGCGTCTCACTGCCCCTGCAAACTGTCCGTGCGTCCCACTGTCTGTCCAAACTGTCTGTGCATTGAACTCTCCGTGTGTCCCAGTCTCCATGTGTCCCACCTGTCCATGCATCCCGCTGTCCATGTGTCCCGCTGTCCATGCAAACTGTCCGTGCAATCCCACAGCAAGGCTGCCCTGTGCTCCTCCTTCTCCTGGGACTGAACAATGTTCCTGGCTTGGTGGTAACTACACTGGGTGCCGTAGTTAATATTTTAATATTATTTTAATATCTTATCAAATTAAGAAAGAAAATTAATTTTATTATATAATTTTAATTTTATTATATAATTTAATATTTTAATATCTAAATTTCTATATTTCAAACTGACATAGGTCCAAAATCTCACAAAATAACTGAAGGTAGGATGTTTGGATAGGCAAGAAAGGAGGAGGAGCAAGAACTTTGTTTATACTGCAACTGCATATCCAGCTGTACCTAATAATAAGTTCAAATTAGATTCAAATTAAATATCACTCTTATCTAACACAAGTGAAGTGCTTCACTGATATTTTCTATTTAAACTCCATTCCTCTCACATTTTGCTTGGCAAATATCTGGAATGTCCATCAGACTAACTTGGTTTTGCCCTGCACCACTCATTATGGTGTTTTCACCTGCCGAACTGTAGTTGCCATAGTAAATCCACCTGGTACTAGCTCTGGGAAAGGCCAGTCCTAGCTCATATTTTACCTTGCAACTGAGAAATTTTACCTTTACCTTGAGAGACGTCCTGAGAGGGGAGTACTGGGACGTTTTGCCCTGCAGTTTTAGGAGCAGGTGCTTTTCTGGTTCCTGGCAGTTCCCAGCAAGGAGGGGCAGGCTCTGTGTTTTTTCTTGGCTTCAAGGCAGGACAGAAGCTTTGGCACAATGAGCAGGACACACCTACAAACAAAGATGTGACATTGTATATTTCTCTTTCAGAAAAAGCTCCATTCTCTACGTTCAACAGTAACTCCTGAAATCTAACATATTAATGTGAAAATCAATTGTCTTCCCTGTATGTCTTCCCCCAAATATGCTGTACGTATGCCTCAACAATGAGTGCAAAATTTCAGTGACCAGAAAACCAATTCAGAATACTGGATGAAAGCAAAGACACTGAGAAAAAAATCCTGTAATATTTTCTTCTTTTGATCAAATCAAAGTATTTTGAGGGATGCTATTTTAAATAACATGGGGGAAAAATAATGTTACTAAAATCTCCAATATGCAAAACTTTTTTCTGTCCCCAAACGGTTGCATTTCTTTTGGCATTGGCTTCCTTTCCAAAAGAGTTAGAAGCACTACACCAAGCAATGTGAGTACATGTTGAACACATTTTTCCAGGTCTCTACAGACACAACATCACCTTGCAAAAGGTTTTGCTGGGGAGGTTTCAACACTGCATGTTTCTGCAACAATTCCAAGCATCTGGATACAGAACATTCCTGGGTAATTCCTGATACTTCTATTGGTACAAGCTGCAGAGTAGGGTTCCCATAAGGCATGCAGGTGACTTTCACTTTTGTCAGATTTTTCATCCAAGTTCTAAAGAAACTATTGCAGGGTCAGAGAATTTTATTATTACAGGCTTTAGAAAGCTCAAAATAAAAATGAAAATTTTCTTGTTGAGAGAAATATTTTGTCCAGTATGAAACATATTAATTATTAACTTTGCAGTCCTTTGATTTTGAAGCTTTTTTCCTGTGAGCGAGCCAGCAACTCTAGAATCAACCTCCTGAAGGTAAAACTTGCCCTTTCCAAAAGGACTTGAGAGGCAAATCAAGTGTTCCCAGATTGCTGAAGTGACCTAGCAGCAGTATTATTTCCCTTCACCTCAGGCAAAAATGCACACCAAAACACCTGCATGTGTGCCTTTGCATACCATGCAAACACTCTGGGGTCAGGTGAGGGCTCTCCACAGGGACAACAAAGCATTTTCCCCTAAGCCCTTGTCTTTGATGCAATTTGTCTGCCTGCCTCAGCTGTACCTCTCTGGTCCCCTCAGAGAGGGAGAGGTGCTGCTGGACCTGGGGTCCTGCTGAGCCACCTGTGTTCTGATCCAGTTTATCAGATACATTTCCACACTCGTCAAATATTCAAAAATAGGGGAAGGAATCATCTTCCTGTTACAGAGATTTTTCATATAATAGAAGACTGTCCAGCCTTAGTCACTCCTTGCCCTTCAACGTGACAGCTCACCATGGAAATGAGAAGTCCCAGCACAGGTGGCAGCTGTTCCTGTTCCTACCTCACAAGATGAAGCTGCCCACTGGTGGAGTCCCTGCTCATCACACAGGACCTGCAGAAGCACAGGAAAAAGCAGATTCAGAAATAATGCTGAACCAGAGCTGTCATTAAAGAAGAAGAGAGAAGCATGCTGACCCAAGGCCCTTGAGATGACTGGAAACAGGTGCACTGCTTACACCCCCTGATTGTCGCAGACATCTTTTACGAAAAAACCTTTCCTTAGGATTTTTCCTCCTGAGAAGCTGAGAGGCCTCAGGAACAAAATGTAAACAATGGTTATCTGCTGCTGTGGAATGCAACAGGTGGGTCTGGGATTGGCCCATGTTGGTTGTTTTTTATTAATGGCCAATCACAGCCCTGCTGGCTCAGACTCTCTGTCTGAGACAGAAGCCTTTGTTATCATTCCTTCTTATTCTATTCTTGGCTAGCCTTCTGATGAAATCCTTTCTTCTATTCTTTTAGTATAGTTTTAATGTAATATATATCATAAAATAATAAATCAAGCCTTCTGAAACATGGAGTCAACATTCTCACCTCTTCCCTCAACCTGAGACCCCTGTGAACACGGTCACACACCTGCTCACCAAGCTTCAGCAGTGGCTTCCCATGTTGTTAACCAAACTGGAAGTGTCAGAGCTCCAAGAAACATCTCCCAAATTGTAAAGGACAAGACAGTGTCACAGTTTCATTCACCTTCCTCCATCTCCTTTTCTCCATTCAACTCCTACCTTTACTGACAACTGCTGTGGAAGCAAGATTGTGCATTAAGCAAATTCCCTTGGCTGTGTACACAGACTTTCCCTTTTTCAGATATTACACTCAATTAGTCCCTTTTCATTGGCCAGCAGGAGCAGGGAGGTCATTGCTCCCCTGTTGGGCAGCACCTGGAGTGCTGTGTCCAGTTCTGGGCCCTCACTTGAGGAAGGACATTGGGATGTTGGAGCATGTCCAGAGAAGGGCAACAAGGCTGGAGAGGGGCTTGGAACACAAGTGCTCTGCAGAGCAGCTCAGCTGTGTAGCCTGGAGAAAAGGGGGCTCAGGGGTGACCCCATCACTCTCCACAGCTCCCTGAAAGGAGGCTGTGGCCCCGTGAGGCTCGGGCTCTGCTCCAGACAACCAGCGACAGAACAAGAGCACACGGACTAAAGATGCACCAGGGAGGTTCAGGCTGGACCTCAGGAAGAATTTCTTCCCAGAAAGGGAGATTGGGCATTGGGACAGGCAGCCCAGGGAGGTGGGGGAGTCACCGTGCTGGAGATGTCTAAGAAAGGCTGGAGGTGGCACTCAGTGCCATGGTTTAGTTGACAAGGTGGCGCCAGGTCAGGGGGTGGACTTGAATTTTAAGGTTCTTCTTCAACCCTGTTAATTCTGTGATTTTCAGATTTGTATCCCTTACCTATTGCCACGACATCTGATGAGATAATCCAGTGGGCTAACCCGATCCAAGCTCAGGTTTTTCCCTTCCCCCAACACAGGGGCAGAAGCAAATAGAACTGCTTCCATCTCATTCACAAACAAAAAAGCCAAACATTTTACATATAGGCTCTGGAACCATAATTTTCTAATGTCAGAGTTCACATGAAATACCTCTTATGTTGTCTCAGCCCGTTTCCTGGCAGAGAGCTGTAATCTCCGAGAACACATAAATGTTTCAGTATTAGTACTAAGAAGCCACATGAGGGAGCATTTGGAGAATTGAAATGCTTTCCTTGTATCATTGTAAATAAGGGAGGGAATCAAAGCTGATCCCTCTGGGATCTATGGAATTCAGACAAATCTAGATGTTATTATTCATTTCTCCACTCGCACTGGGATGCGGAAATTGTGATTCCCATTGAAGACAGAGGGGTTTTTTTTTTTTTTGAAAAAGCCCATTAGTGTCTGAAACAGACAATTTCTTACTCTGGCCAAGGTATGCTGTGACTGGTATACCTGAAAGGGAGCACAGATAAATGGGTTTACATTTCAGCTAAATGGAATTATGGGACACTCTGCAGAGGTTATTCCAGGCTGAGTGTGACAGCAGCACCAGTTTTCCCAGATTATCAGCAGCCTTGGCTGCCAGTGGCAGGGAGTGGTAATTTCTGCAATATTCTGACTGGGCAAATAGCTCAGCCTACATGCTTCTAAATTATTTTTACTTTTATATCTTAGAGCTTACTAAAAAACCAAAATCCACAGATGCATAAAGTGAAATTAATCCCACTGTTCTTATAAACTAACTCACAATTTTTTTAATATCTGGGGTTAGCAATAGTGAAAGCAGTCAAAATGGGAAATAAAAACTTGTCCACATGAACTGTAATGGGAAATATGCATAAATTTGTGCTCTGTATTCTTATATCAGAAAAAAAAATAGTCAGCTGCCACTTGGGCTATCCTTATTGACAATCAGCTCAGTCAAATAACATCATGTGACTTTACCAAAAACATTTTTGTCAGTAGTGCTAAACAGGTGTTCAATAAATAAAACATTTAGCTCTCTACCTCAAAAGTCAACATTCATAGGACTTGTTGTCAATCAAAGAAACTCCTATTAAAGGTAATTTTGAAATCAATAGAAAAGGACTCCACCAACATCCTATTTCCCCCTCATTATTTATACCTAAAATTGGCTAAAGAACAAGCAACTAATGAACTGCATAAAAATCAGGTTGCAGCTATGACCACACACGGCTGTGAACTTTTGACTGCAAAATTTGCAACTCCTTTTAAGGGGCACAAGTTCCATTAGTCTCTTTCTGCCTAAATTATATGATAACCAACTCCAGGCGTGGCAGAGAGGTGGAAGGGAAATGAAAAAAAAAAAAAAAGAAAGAGAAGCAGAAGATTTTAGCTTTTAAGTGGGTTTGCTTGGAGCTGCTGGAGGAGGCTGGGTGTGCTGTGCCTGCAGTTTTGGGGGAAGGGGTGGTGGGTGCCAGCTGAGCCATGCCAGGAGCCCAGTGGCCACCTCCAAGGGGCTTGGCTGCCTGCCTGCAGGGTGGCCCTGCAAATCCCAGTGGGAAACTGATCCTCCCTGGAAATAATCCCTGTTTTTCAAGGGATTAAACCTAACCCAGATGGCTGCAGGCAGTGGCTGGGGCTCAGTCCCCCCCGACACAGGGGGGAGCTCAGGGGGCTGCAGCTGGGGCAGAGCTCTGCAGGTCCCCTCTGCTGCCAGTCCCCAAATCCTGCCCAGGCACAACCTGATGGGGCAGGACACTCAGCCCCTGGCATTGCCACCCTCTCACTGCCTGCTGCTCTCTTTGCACCAAGTCATCTGACCCTTCTCATCAAGCCAGGGCAGCTCTGGAAGTCTGGTGCTTGCCGACATCCTCATCTCCAGAGAACAATTCTTTCCAGCTCCAGTAAATAGGACTTTAAAGGTAAATGGTATTATAGTGTTAATTTCAAAGTGAATTATTCAAAAAGCGCTCCATATATCAGCAAGCACCATTTTGTGGAACTATATTAATGTCTTAAATACAGTTCTCCCTTTCTAAAAGCTGTTTTATAGATCCAGGAAATATGTCTGGTATGAAGAAGTGCTTATTGTAAAGGATGTTTCAGCAGTTGTGTCCAATTAATGAGGAAGGCAGGATGTAGTCCTATATAAGAAATAGCACAACAGCAATAATTCCTTGGGGCTTGAGAATCTTCACACTTTCAGATCCTGCACAGTTATCCATTCATTCAAGATACCAGATCAGTTTTGTTTCATATTCTTACTTTAACTCATAAAAAAAAAAAAGAAAATATAAAGAAAATAAAAAAAAAGTAAGCTCTCCTTTCAGCAAAGGCTCCCTGTAAAGAATTGAGAAGCTGAAAATAAGAAACCATTGCTTTTCAGCAGAGATGCCTCCAAGTAAATGACTCAAAAAGGACCTTGAAGCTTCCAGGATTAGTTGAAACAAGCAGAAAACTCCCAATACTGACAGTAATGGCCATTCAATGAGGAAAGGACCAGACTTCAAAATTCCATTTTATCCCTGTGATTCAAGCATCAGCCCCCTTACTTGATCTATCAAATTTGAAAGGTGAAAAGAAGACATATGAGGTGCAGAAGGCCCCCTCCTAGATTTCTCCAATTGACATGTTACTGAGCACATTTCAGCAACCAAACTATAGTCTTACTTTAAGGGACAATGTATGTTCTTTGAAATTGTACAGCAATAGGAATCTGAGCAGAAATCTTGGTTTTCTGGATTTTTCCCATTCAGATGAAAGGGCCAAAACTTCCCATCTCTTATGCCCCACATCCATTACATGAACTCTATGGCACTGAGGATTAAAAACAAATAAATGCAAATATTAAGAGGATTTAAAATGTCTGTGAGGTGGCTGTGTCCCCTGTTGTCTTTAGTAAATAATGGCTGAATCTATCTTTATTTGTGTTACCAAATTGCTTAGGGGCTCAGCCAGGCTTGGAATCCTACAGTGAGGGCCAGGGCAGCCTGGGACTGGAGGTGACAGCAGGCAAGGATTGTTCTCATCCCTACTGTGCTGAGATAATTGTGGCATGGGGAGATTACACCCAACTGAGCATCAGCAGCAGTTGCTGCCCTTGGGAGCTCGAGGGACGTGGCAGAAAACTGGAACTGCTCCCTCTGAGACTAAACAAGGCCATGGCTCGCACTGTAAACACCAAAAGGTGCTCCTTAAAAAGCAACCTGCCCCCCTTGGACTCCTGATTAAATCCCTGAGCCTCTGCAGAGCCCTTCCTGTTCCTCACAGAAGAGCTGGTGACTGGGGTGTCAGTGCTGGGAGCTCCGGTTCACTGGGGAGGCTGGAGCTGAGAGCCAGGGTTTGGTCCTGGCTCTTGCTGTGCAGCTGGAACATCTAGTCAGAGTTGATTTATATTTTATGTAGGGTTATGTTTTTATCAAATACTACCTGGATTGTTGCATTGTATTACAGGATGAGTGCAATTATTCTACTCCTTACTCTCAAAGCTTCCTCTCCTGAAGTGATGAGTTCATCTACGCTGTTCATACTTAAAATATAGAGGAGAGCACATTTGTGGTGACACTTTTCACATCAGTTGGAAGCCCTGTAATATTCAGCTTTCTTGCACACTGCACACACCTGCAACCAGGAACTCCTGCAAATCACACTGGCTGCTTGTGATGGAAAACAAAAAAAAAGAGATATCTCCTATTCAGTGGGTTTCAGACTTCTTATTTTTAGAGTGAGTTTGACATCTTATGCATTTGAACTGACCACAGTGTTGTCTTTTCACATTTACAGTTAGTATACATAAGATATTAGTGCAATATTTTTTTATCAGGGATGACTTGGCTTTAAATCCTCAGGTTTATTAAAAAAAATAAAATAATCCCTGTCAAAACTCATGGTAGAGACAATAAATATTAAACTGCACTTCTTTGTGAAAAACCCCCATTGGCATTCAGCTACCTTGTGAAAATCACCTGCATGGAGAGCAGCCAGAACAAAACAAAATCTTAAAGCATTTTCTTATGGGCAGCTGAAGGATGAGAGCTTAAAATCCAGAACTCATCCTGTTGGCCAGCAAATGGAACAGGTTCAGACAAGCACTTGTGCCACTCATTCAGCCCTGGGCCATGCTAGCATTATGGTTTCTTGACCATATTTTAATGCCATACTACTGCTACTGCTTTACTACTACTACTAATTCTGGAGATTCAATAGAAGGAGAACTTGATGAGGACAGCCCACCACAACCCTGCCCAGAGCTACAGGTGCAGCAGAGAATTTCACCACTGCTCACATATGGTGCTGAGCACAAGCAAACAGAATTTTTTTCCCCTGGGATTTACAAGTTGGCCAAGTTTCAGCAGATTTTCATGAGGCTGGCTAAAAGAACATCATCAACATGAGGCTGACAGACCTGCTTACTTACCAAATAACACTTAGCCAATTTTTGAATTCCTGTTCTCAAGCAGGAAGGCACCATAAATGAAACAAGTTTTCCCCAGAACAAAAATAAAGTACTAAACTAAAATATTTCTCGCTATCTTTACTCCAAAGGTTATTCTGATTTCTTTCTCACACATACACAAATCATCTTTACACCATCTTCAGCAGAGAAAATGCCATTCCCAGAAACAAAACTCTGCTGAAGTTAAAAAAACAGATAAAGATGGTCCTTACTGGGCCATGTCAGGCAACTTTCATCATGGTGCTCCCAGCTGAGCCAAAAAAAAGATGCATGGTTAAACAGAGCAAGAGAGACAACCAGCAGGAGAAATGTATCTGAGGCATGTCTGGAGGTGAGATGTGCACAAGAGAGGTTTGCAAGGAGCTCTGGCTCTAAAAGCAACGTGTGGGGTGAATGATGTTTGCTATAACCATGCCTTTCTTTGCTGTTTTTCTTAACCCACATGTGCTCCTCCTTATAAGCCAATTTCTGTGGAATGAGGGCCGTTCCAAACACAATTCTCACAGTCTGCAGTGGTGCAGGTATTTGTAAGTGCCACCATGGCTGTGCTGTCTGACTGGAGAGAGGTGCCTGCCTTGCAGGCAGACTATTTATACAGCTATTTTCACCAAAACAAGCATTATCTCAGTTCATTTGGACAAAGCCAGCCACAAGTCCAGCTCTTGCTGTCCCTCCCATCCTGGCACACCTGGGCAGGGCTGCTGGAAGGAGGGGGTCTGGGTGCCAGTTCTCATGGCTTGTGGCACTTGCATGGCTTTGCTGGCAGGCTGGGGGCCACAGCCACCGAGAGAGTGGCCAGCACAAGGCACAGACTGCAGGGCAGCCAGCTGGGGCAGGGAGGGACTGGCTCCCAGGCTTCCAAAGTGCATCCACCGTGCTCAGGAACAGCTTTCTCAGGGGCACTCTCTGCACTGCCACTGCACAGGCTCAAATTCAGTAGAGAGGCTGTGGTACTTATTCTCTCTCTGTGCCTCCTTTCATGGGAGCATTAGAAGGGCTCTGAGGAAAGATTTACCCCTTTTCCCCAGCCTGCTTGGCCCCTCCTGCAGACAGAGGTGCTTGGAGCCTGTTTGCTGTCTCCTGAGCACCATCCCCAGAGCTTTGCTCCCATCCACCTCTCATTCTCCCAGCTCTCCACCTCTGCCCTGCTGGCATCAGAGTGACTGGGCTTGGTCACAGCCCTTGGTGGGAGTTACAAACCAGACTGGCCCAGCTGGACCTGCTCAGCACAGCTTTGCTCCCTCCCCACTAGATGCAGTCATTTCCATGGAATGGGAAACCTCTTTTCCCTTCTCCTGGAGGGAAAAGAGGTTTTCCATGGTGTTGCCTGCAGTTTTTCCACCCAAGCAGGAACATGGGACCTTGGCACCAGCCCTGCCACCACCACTGGAGAAAGCTGCACTCACCTGCTTGACCTGTGTCACAGGCTCTGCTCCTCACTGCCACCACAAACTCTCTTGGAGCACAGGAGAAAATGGATAACAGCCAAGCAGAAAGAAGGGTAACGTGTGCTGCAGTCTTCAGTTTCCATCATCTCTCTTTTCCTTTCGTTCCATCTTCTCTCTCCCCTGAAAAATAAATCAGTTTCTGTGTGGTCTGCTCAGCAGAGGCACTCTCTGCCCTGGGTGTTGTGCATGAAACAGGGTTTGAGTTCACATTTACTGCATGTAATCTACATTTTGGAGTGAATTCACAAACTTGTGCCCTTACAGTACCAAAACCAACCACATCAAGTGGTGTCTGTCCCAACAGCTGAATACCAGTAACTCCAGTTTTGTTTTCAGTTGCCAAACCCCAGAGAATTGGGAGCTTTGTAGGTGCTGAAAATGCATGTCCCAAAGCAAGGGCAGGTGTTCAGGGATTTCCTGCCATGCCTGGCTTGTTCACAGGACAGCACCCTTAACTGGAATTGGTCTAGTAGCTGCTTAGGGGATGGAACAAAATGCACAGCACAATGGCAGCTGATCAAAAAAGTGCCAGCTGATAAGATCATTCTCCACTCTGTTATAAACATATAAACCCTGTGGGCTCACTGGGATGAAAACCTTAAACCCCCTACAATGGTTTTCCCAGATAGTGCAGATGGATCAGTTCTATTTGTGCTCCATCTATCTGTCAATGTCTATGTTCTGGAAGGGCACATTTCCTTGCATCTTTTTTTTTTCTAGATTTTCAGCTTCTAATTAATGGAAAGTTGGCAAGAATTTTGTTACACTTTTGTTTGGTTTTGTTTGTTTTTGTTAGCTATCTCCTCTTCTCTTCCAACTTCAGAACTGCATGCCACCAAGACAGCCCAGCTGCCATTCTAAGTGCACTGTAAGGCACTGAAAGACGCTGCTATGTCAGTTCTAGATTAATTCGGTTTTGTCTCCAAGTCCATCATTTTCCTCTTCATATCTCAATCACTTCTACTTCAGCTGTCTCTTTTTTCACATTTGGTGTGGTGACAAGAAATAAAAATGGCACTTTCAAAAGAAAAAGAAGGAACTGACTGATTTCTAAAATAAAATCATATATTTATACTTTCCCCCCACATGATTTATATTGCCTGTTTTTCTCATCCCTTTTGGGCACAGCTTGCCAGGTTTAGATTTAGAGCAGGTTCTAATTTTTGGCCACTAGCCTCTTTCAACTCAACAGCACTTTACCTCTCATTTAATCCTTTCTCTACTCCCTTACCAGTCATTTGTTAATATAAAAAAATCAAGATATTAAGGAGGCACATCTTCCCTTTAGGAAGAGGCTGCTTTTCCTTTCAGTTCATGTTCCCTGCTAAACATTTTGAACATCCACATGATTGGTTTTACAGGTTCTCCCAGAGGTAACAAACAGCAACTTGTGCCTCATTGGGGTCATCATTCCTTTTACAGGACACTGCTATAATTTCCCTGTAATTGTATATATTATATCCCTATAATTGTATATATTGTATAATTGCACTGTATGTACCTACTACATGTAGATAGATTTAGTACAACCTATGCATAATATGCATCCAATACATATTGATATCTTTATGTTTTCAGTTTTTACACCCAGGCTTCTCTGGAGCCCAAGTCCTCAGGTATTTAATTGACTACATTTGGTGTTTTGTTATCCACAGCTGATTACTTTTTTTTCAAAATGCATTAAAGCAGCACCTCAGCCCCAGAATGTGTCATCTTTGTTGCCTGAGGAAAATTGGTGCCTCTCCAGAGCCTCCCCAGAGGAGACTGACAGAAGCACATCTGTGAGGTCCTCAGCAATATTCCTTAATTACCTCTCACCTTTATTTTCTGGTAACCTACTTGTCACAATATCATCTTTACTTTTCTCTTTGGAAGAGTTCCTTGTTTGTTTTCACACTTTGACCTCCTATTTTCCAAATCTGCCCTTATATCCCTCAGAATTTGGACTCTATTGGCTTCACAGTCTACCCAAAGTACTTTTGTTATTTAACCATGAGAAAGTTTTGGTTTGTTTGGTTTTGTTTGTTTGGTTTTTTTTTTTTTTTTTAGGTGCCCAAATGCATTTGAGGGCCAATTAGTTGCTAAACATTTGTGTTGATAACTCTGCTTTACTCTCCCATCTTCTCTGATTTTTGTTCCTCTTTGCCATTCTTTGTGGCTTTCTTTCTGATGCTCACAGATTATTTTTAGACTGGAATTCCTGGCTCACACCCAAAAATGAAAAGATTGACCTATTTTTGCCTGCCCCCATACTCTCACACTGATTACTCCCCTCCTATTCTGAAGATACTCAACATCCAACATGGTGTAGTTCAAACACTTCCACACCTGCTGCCTTAGACATCCAAATTCCACACCCACTGATAAAAACCTTTAAAGGGGGATTTACACCTGATAACAAACTCCCAGGAATGGACCAGTCCCAGCCTTTGAGGGACTTTCTCCCCCCTCCACAGTGAGGAACTCTTTAAAATGATGCTAATATTAAAATGACACATTTGGAGTTACAAATGAGACAAAGACAACATTGTGCATGGCTCGATTGAGGGGTTTCTGAATAAATAATAAAGTTGTGGGATATATTACATAAAGATCAAAATCACTGAAGTTTTCTCATTCAAAAAACCAGGAGCAAATACTAAGCTCATCCAAGTGCAGTAAAAATTTCTCTGCTTCTGAAAATAAAGAGCTAATCAAGACTGATGTGAATCTGTATGATTTCCAACGGATTAGGGAGTTCTCAAAATATGTTCCAGACATAATGGATATCCAATTCTATTCAATGTTCATCATAAACAAAGTAAATTAATGTCTTGAGGTACATATAGGCAGAAGTTGGTCTCCTAAATGTTTTTACCACGTAAGATTTACAGGAAGTGTTCATATTAGACTGGGTAAGAGAGGCCATGGCATTTAAGATATATTTCTAGGCTGAAAGACAGTCTAGAATCTGAAAATTTGATTTGTTTTCAGGCCAACCAGAAACCAGTGGAATTGTTTTAATGCTTTAGTAATTTCCCCTGACATAATTTGATCCACGGGAAGTTTTGCAGCGTAAATTGCATGGGAAGAAGAGTAAATGGTGGTGTTAATTAAGAGGGACAGGGACATGGATTATGCTGGCTGTTGTGTATATATCACTGTGCCATGTACATTAGCTCAAGCACCTACAGTTACCAATAGGTGGCAGAATATTAAAAAATAAAAAAAAATTAAACTCACATTTAAGTAGAAATTCAAATTTAAGCCCTTTTTCCTCCATCTAACCCACATCTGCATGGAATTAAATGAAAAGAGAGAGAGAAAAATATTTGTGAAGGTGGCAGATTACTTGCTAGGATTTCCTGTATTTTTAAATAATCCCAGCAATTTCCCTGGAGCGTGTGAAAGCCCACAGTGCAAATGATTTGATCCTTGTCTGTGTTTATATAATAAGCCATAAATACCTCTGAACTATTGAGTATAGTGGGATAGCAAAGTACAGTGGCTCTGCAGTTCTCTACCCTCTCACATCAACCAAGAGATCAAGAAAATTTTTTAAGAAAGGTGGAAACTGTAGTTAATGAAACTTAGGTCCCTAAGTATTTATGGTTTATTTGTTTCCAAAAAAGTAATTACAATGACCAAGGTCTTCATTTCATTAGTGGTAGCTATTAAATTTGCACAAAAGAAGCAGAGCCAGAGGTACTAATGAGAGAGGTCTAGGATATCTAGTTGCAGGTAAAATTGCTAATGCAACATTTTTAGCACTAAAATGCATTTATTAAAGTTCTTCTCACATCTCCTATCTGTTCCCATCACAGTCAAATGGAGAAAAAAAAAGATTGGGCTAATAGGATTTAACCTTCATTCCATCAAGGACATTTACCATCAACTGTAAAACTCAATGAAAATATTTATACCCACAAATGTAGGCTGCATTTTCTCTCTTTTTTTTTTTCCCGAAGAAGAAAAAGGCAGCTCTGAAATTTCCAGTACTTGGCATTTCTGAGCAGAAGCAGACCACGTGCTTCTGTCAGCTGTTGGAAATCACAGCACAGAGCCATGAGGAGTGACTGGAATGGGAGCTGCTCTGAGTGGAGCACAGACCCATGGGGAGTGACTGGAATGGGAGCTGCTCTGAGCACAGACCCATGAGGAATGGCTGGAATGGGAGCTGCTCTGAATGGAGCACAGAGCCATGAGGAGTGACTGGAATGGGAGCTGCTCTGAGTGAGCACAGATCCATGAGGAGTGACTGGAATGGGAGCTGCTCTGAGCACAGAGCCATGAGGAGTGACTGGAATGGGAGCTGCTCTGAGCACAGAGCCATGAGGAGTGACTGGAATGGGAGCTGCTCTGAGCACAGAGCCATGAGGAGTGACTGGAATGGGAGCTGCTCTGAGTGAGCACAGATCCATGAGGAGTGACTGGAATGGGAGCTGCTCTGAGTGAGCACAGATCCATGAGGAGTGAAGGAATGGGAGCTGCTCTGAGCCCAGCACAGAGCCATAAGGAGTGAAGGAAGGAATGGGAGCTGCTCTGGGCACAGCACAGACCCATAAGGAGTGAGGGAAGGAATGGGAGCTGCTCTGAGCCCAGCACAGATCCATAAGGAGTGAAGGAATGGGAGCTGCTCTGAGCCCAGCACAGACCCATAAGGAGTGAAGGAAGGAATGGGAGCTGCTCTGGGCCCAGCACTCAGATCCATAAGGAGTGAAGGAAGGAATGGGAGCTGCTCTGGGCACAGCACAGATCCATAAGGAGTGAAGGAATTTGGCCTGCTCTGAGCCCAGCACAGAGCCATAAGGAGTGAAGGAAGGAATGGGAGCTGCTCTGGGCCCAGCACAGACCCATAAGGAGTGAAGGAATTGGGGCTGCTCTGGGCACAGCACAGACCCATAAGGAGTGAAGGAAGGAATGGGAGCTGCTCTGAGCCCAGCACAGACCCATAAGGAGTGAAGGAATGGGAGCTGCTCTGAGCCCAGCACAGATCCATAAGGAGTGAAGGAAGGAATGGGAGCTGCTCTGGGCCCAGCACTCAGATCCATAAGGAGTGAAGGAATGGGAGCTGCTCTGGGCACAGCACAGACCCATAAGGGAGTGAAGGAATGGGAGCTGCTCTGGGCACAGCACAGACCCATAAGGAGTGAAGGAAGGAATGGGAGCTGCTCTGGGCCCAGCACTCAGATCCATAAGGAGTGGAGGAATGGGAGCTGCTCTGGGCCCAGCACAGATCCATAAGGAGTGAAGGAATGGGAGCTGCTCTGGGCCCAGCACAGATCCATAAGGAGTGAAGGAATGGGAGCTGCTCTGGGCACAGCACAGATCCATAAGGAGTGAAGGAATTGGTGCTGCTCTGAGCCCAGCACAGACCCATAAGGAGTGAAGGAATGGGAGCTGCTCTGAGCCCAGCACAGACCCATAAGGAGTGAAGGAATGGGAGCTGCTCTGGGCCCAGCACTCAGATCCATAAGGAGTGAAGGAAGGAATGGGAGCTGCTCTGAGCCCAGCACAGATCCATAAGGAGTGAAGGAATGGGAGCTGCTCTGGGCACAGCACAGACCCATAAGGAGTGAAGGAAGGAATGGGAGCTGCTCTGAGCCCAGCACAGATCCATAAGGAGTGAAGGAATGGGAGCTACTCTGGGCCCAGCACAGATCCATAAGGAGTGAAGGAAGGAATGGGAGCTGCTCTGAGCCCAGCACAGAGCCATAAGGAGTGAAGGAAGGAATGGGAGCTGCTCTGGGCCCAGCACTCAGGGCTGCCTGCCCTTGGTGCCCAGGTTGTGAGCCAGCCTTCCCATGCACCCAGAGACAATTTCAACAACTGAGACTGATGCTGGAAAATCAATTCCAACAACTCCTGCTTTGAGGCACACTTAAGGGCAAGCAGGGGCCCGCCGGGAGAGCCCAGATCAGGGGTTTAAACATGAGTGATGTGCACACCCAGTGATGTCTGCACTCACCAAGGACACAGGCCAGGCCCCTCTGCCTCCCTGCAGCTCCAGGAGAGCCATTCCTGCCCCTTTCCTGCAGGGAATTCCTGCACATCTCATGCCTTGGCTGCAGATGGAACCGTGCCATGCACCCGCCCGCCTGAGAGGAAGCAAAATAAAAATATTACAGAATTCAAAATCATTATTTTCATACTCAAAACAGTTGAAGAAACCCCTGGTTTTTCTATCTGCTTCCATCTCTAATGGGGGGCTTTTTCTATTTCATAATTTCTATTTCATAGAAACAACAACTCATCTTTAAAAGAGTACCCCATAAATTAACATAGCCCGTAAACACAACTACAAATTTCATGATTGCACAAATTTTTGACAATTAAAAATTTCCCCAAACAACTACTAATTGTAAAAAATTAAAACCCACCAAAAAAACTACTTTCTTATGAAAAAATCTCCATAACATTAACCACAAAAACCCTTCTCTCCCTAAGTAAACAAAACCCCCTTATTCTATAAGTAGTAAATTAATTAAAAATTTGTCTCTTTAAATTATCATTAAAAAAAGTTATAAAAATAAAAAGTAGTCTAAAAAATTATTCTAATTCTGATTACGCTTTCTTTTAATTAGCATTAATAATTTTTCTTTATACCCTTTTAAAATTTTAAACCTCCTTTACGTTTCTCCTAATCCTACCTCAAAACAAAAAATAAATAAGCATATTCTAATAAGTACAGTACTAATTAACCAACACTAAACCCACCACACTCATTACTGCATTAACCAAAAAATCTCAAATTCACAAACCAAAACCACTACATCTACCTAATTCCTTAACAGCTAACCAAAGAAACATGACAAATGGTAAAGGAAAAGCATATTTCACTCTCTTCCAAAGTTGGGGTTCTCTGATGGTGGTTTTTGTCTTTTATTTGTTTGGGTTTTTTTCTTGGTTTCTTTTTTGTTCTGTTTTAATTAAAAAAAAAAATTAATAGAAAGAGAATGTTCTGCCCACGACTGTTTTTCTAAACTCTTGCTGCTCTGTTACTCACAAAAAAGAAAATAAATAAGATAATTCATAACATCATCACGTCTAGAGTGAAATAATGCCAGAAGATTTTCCCCTGCGTGGCTTCATGCTCATTCAAAGACCTAAAGCCAAATAAATGTCAGGCAGCCAGCACTAAAGAACCCCTCAGGAGCTGAGGGGTGACAGACATGCCTACAGTGCCCAGTAAGCACGGGAAGAAGGGAGATGAGAGCACTTGTCAGCTCCAACAGTCTCTCTGTAAGCCCAAGCACAGAGAGGTTTAATGATCCTGGAGTAGAGCACAGTCAGCCTCTGCCTGATGCCTCAGGGTTCAGCTTTTCTGTTTTTCCCATTCTGTGCTGCTTTAGTGTGTGGGTCTGGGCTTCACATGAGGGGATGGTGAGCTCTGTGCACAGAGCAGGGAGACAAAACAATTCCTGCTCCAGCTGGGCACCAAGGACAAATGATCCCAATCTCAGCCCCAGAGCACAAACCCCGTGGGCTGGAGAGAGAAAAACAAGCAGGGTGGGACTGCAGGGGCTAAAGCTGGGATGGGACAATGAACTGCAAGATGCAAATGGAGCAGAACTGATCCAAGGCAGAGAGCCCGGGAGCGCTGGGGCATTTTGGGGCCATTTTGGTTCATCTTGGGTGCAGGCCTGGCTGGGCTCTGGTGCTGCCCAAGGTGGATCCATGGAGGAGATGCTTTGAATCAATCCCTGCTTGATTCTTTAGCTCTGCCCAGCCCCTGCTCTAGGTCAGCCTGCACAAGGCGTCACACCCAGCACTCAGCCAGAGCCCACCCTTCTCCTGGTCCCCAGAGCCACAGGGTGCCAAGGGGTGACCTGAGTCCAGAGCAGGGTTTTGGGATTCATCCTCAATTTATCAGGCTTGATATGGAAATCCATAATATCAGAGGGTTTTGGGAAAGCTGCAAAAGGCAGGCCTCAGAGGCAGTAGAACTGTGATTAGAGCTAAGCAGCAGCCATGAGATTGGTCAGCAGAAAAATTATGTAAGAAGTAGAAAAGCAAGGAGAAATAGAACAATGGTCTGTGTATTAACACTGGTCTAGAATAGTTCCCTAAGCTACAGAAAAGTTTATCTAGCAAGATATTAGGAAGTTTGAAGCTTAATAATGGAGCTCTGTGCATTGTGCTTTAAAGCTTACAAGCAGGTATTGTATTTGAAATAAGCATTGTTTTAACCAAAGGTACACGTGCTTATAGTGGTTGGATAGAACTACTGTCAATGTGCTTTTGCTTTGTGTGATTGGCCAAAAAACTTATAAAGTGAGTTGTAACATTAAGTTCTTGGTCTGCTGCCTGGGATGTGAGCTGCTGGCACCTTTCCATTGTCATAACCATGTAATGAGGCTGATGCTGGAAAACAAACAGCTCAAGGCACGTTCCCAGCAGTCCCATCCTGTTTGTGATTTGTACACAGACCCCAGCCAGCAATAGCTTGAGTAAAAAGCTGAGGCAAAAATTGGTGGTGAGCCTCTGTTAGTGCCCTGTCCCAGGCTTCCTTTTTCCCTCTGAGGGTTTGGGAGTGAGCACTGAGTGACAGCTTGGAGCTGGGATCAGCAGCTGCAGGTGAGCAGTGCCAGCCCAGAAAGCACAGAGTAAAACAGAGGGGCAGATGACACCCTGCCAGTCTCATTCTGACATTTTTATTGCTCAAACTTTCCCCTTAAGGTCAGCAGGTTAATAATGTAGTACTCATTTCTGAATGGGTATGTCAGTAACTTACTCTAGGACGTGAAGTTTCCCCCATCTGTAATTTTCCAAGCCATAAAGAGTTATTGGGCTACATTTAATTTCTTTGGATATGCTCAATTGTTTAATGTGATTTGCCAGATTGGGGCATTAGACATTTATTCTTCATTATTGTCTGGTTAGAGCAGTCTGGAAGTTGCTTTTGACTGGGGGGAAGCAGCAATCTGCTGCTCCAGGAATGGTAATATTCCCAGGCAGGCACTGAGAGCAAGTGCAGATGGAAAACAGAGTTCTGAGGGGAATGAGAGATGAAGGGTGCCACCAGTCAGACAATAATGGCTCTCCACATGCTTGCAATATTAAATTTCAGGAGCAAAATGCTCTCATTCTGAAGAGCTGTTTTAACTGGCAAACCTTTAGAGGTAAGGAACCATGCAGGGCAGGTTTTTAGCCACATTGGCAGGCAGCTTGATTTCAGCACGGGATCATTTCCTACAGCAAGGTTAAAGCTGCCACAGGTGACAAGAGGAGGCTGTAAACAGCTAATAGGTGTGCTTGATAAAACAACAGCATACCTGGAGGAAGGACATGAAAATACTGCTGGCAAGTTCTCTCTCCAAGTGTCTGCAGCTCTCCCCCCAGCTCCTGATGCTCTCATCTAATTTCCAAGTCATGCTTCTGAGGCCTTTGCATCCTTTTGCAAATGTCAAAGTCAGATTTTCTGTCTGCAGAGGAGAAAGGCACTAAATTTGAGAGTGCTGCAATGTGTTTGGGTAGTACCACTGAAGCATGGATGTTACCACAAAATAATAATAATAATAATAATAATAATAATAATAATAATAATAATAATAATAATAATAATAATAATAATAATAATAATAATAATATGAATAATAATATGAATAATATTTATTTTAATATTGATAATATAAATAGTAATAATATTATTACTATTATTACTACTATTATTAATCATAATAGAATATATTTATAACTTATACAGCTTAATTATTATATTTATAATAATAATTCATAGTTATAATAGAATTTATAGCTATACTAAGAAATCTATAAGAATATCTATAATAATAATATAAAATAATTATATACAAATAAAATAAAAACGTCAGCTTATAAAATCAATAATGTTAATTTCTGTTACCTGCAGCACCACATATCCAAGCATACACATATGTATGCTGATAATACTTGAGCTCATGTATACTTGGATATTGGATACTTGGATAAAATATAAGACATAATAAGAGAGATTTTACATCTTTTCAGAAAAATGTGTACAAATCCCAAGGCAAAGCAAAGTGTGAAGGCAAGAGCTCTCAAACCAGGATTTTTTAAATAGTATTCACCAGGCTCACCATTATTATGGGGGTTTGGCATATGCAGCCTCTTGTGCCTAAAAAAAATAGAAATTCCAAGATTCTTCCCACCCAGTGAAATTATTGTGCCAAGAGAAGTTTCTACCCTGTGTGTGGCTGTGACAAAGACACTCAGAGCATGTAGGTAGTTACAGCAGCAAGGCAATAACAAAGTCTATCTTCACCTCCATTTAATCACAGCATTAAGGAGCCAAGCCTGCTCAGAGGAGAACTTTCCCTGTATTAGTCAAAAGCAATAAACAGTAACAAGCATTTAATTTCTTTACAAGGCACAGACAATCTCTGAGCCAGCCTCTGTTTCTGCCAGCTTACACAACAGTGTCCCAGCTAGATAATAAAAATAAACATTTTAGGGGTAAATTCCTGCAGGAGAATTAATGTCCCAATAAATCAAAGCATGTATACCCAGATGATATTTCACTTTATCACTGATCAACACCAAGACATTTCCTGCAATGCCTCCTTCTATTTTGCCTGCTCAAATTGCAAATGAGGATTTTACCTACATTGCAGTGTGGGGCCTTTCTCCTTGTCGTCCTCCCCCTCCATTTGACTTAGCACTGTGTATTTAAATTTAAGGGTAAAACCCAGTAAAATAGCCTAGAACAGAATTGGACTTTCCTCCTTAAATATAGACTTGTTGGGCTGGACAAAGCAATAGCTAGAGGCTTTTGGGTTTGGTCTTTGGGTTTATCATTACACTTGTGATGATTTCCACTGTTGGCTGTGGACTTTGGCAGCTGGAATCAAGGAGCACAGCTGAGGAGAGGGGGCCTCCTTCCTGCTGTTCTGCAGCAATAGAAATAAAAATGTTTCCTTCAGTTACCAGCACCATCCTGGGGGTTCTCCTGCGCTGATGGAGCACAAGCTGGGAGATAAGACTAAGACATGTCACCCTTTCCTTTATCAGTCATTATGTTTTCTCAAGGCAGTTTATGTCACCTGCCACCTCTAAGAAAGATGGATCCACAGCAGCAAGAAGCAAACCCAACCCTAGGCCACAGCTGCATTTTCAGCATAAAACCATTTTGAATATTTAACCCAATTTTTTTGGTCAGCTAAATTAATAATATCCAAACCAAAATAATTTATGCCTAGCTCTGGTGAGGTCCTTGAGCAATCAAGAAAATTAGTGATGTGCTATGTTGAACTGTGGATTTGAGCTGCAAGTAGGCTAAAGAATAACTAAAAGGGAAGTCATCAAATACTATTTTTTCATGCTGCATAGATCTCCCTTCCACAAAATCACAACCCTCTCCACAAAGCTGTTTAGCAGGAATAATTTATGATTTATATTACATTACCAGCTCGTTAGCTTGCTTCAACCACAGCAAAGTTTTACTGTGCAGGGCACTGCACAAACATATATAAATGACACAAATATATATAAATGACATTTCCTGGAGCAGTGTGTGACACAGACCATCAGGCACAGGATGCACATGGAAGTGGGATTACAGCCAGCTGAAAGCACAGGGGCTGACACTGGTCTGAGCAGAGGTGGAACTTCACTCACATAAATAAAGGCACAAAAAATCAGTGACTTCCTTCCTTGAGGTGGGGCAGGAGGGGTGGGGAAATGCAGTGAGGGGCATTTTGTTTTCATTCTTAGGTTGAAGCCAATGGACCATGGATCAGACCAAACACTCAGTTTTATATATTCCCATTTGGATCAAAGCCTGGGATTATCCATGCAGTATAAATTTTCACTCAGAAACACAAGACTCTATTACACCACCTAGCAATAGAAAACATTGTCTGTGTTCACCTTCATTCCACACATATAAACAAAAATTTACAAAATGTAATTAGTCAATTGAAAAAATTGTTTTTGATGATGAATATATTTATTTGGTGTTTGATGCTTGCTAATGAATATATTCATGCTACCCCTTAGGGATAGCTTAGAAATTCTGGCCATTTGTTGCTTGCAAGTCATAAGTGTGTCACACATTGAATACTGTGTAATAATCCAATAAAACTCTTAGGCTAATACTACACAAGACTAATAAATAATTTTCTGTGCTTATACTTAGAATAGAATAAAATACATTGTTGTATAAAAAGAAACATTTTCATGTGTTCTATTTTTAAATTTTCTTTTTCTGTTTTTTTTTATTATTGAGAATATAATAAAACATATAAGCTTTTTAAAATATAGAAGCTATATATTATAAAATATATTTTTATATTTATATATACTATATATATAATATACTATATATATTATATATAGTGTATATTTATATATTATAAAATATATAAGCTTTACAAAATATATTAGCTTTTTGCTAATAAGCCTGCATTCCAACCCTGTACCTTTGTTCCAGAATCTTGCATTTGAAGAAAAGAAGATTAAGGCAGGAATTCCAGTGCAGCAGCCTTACCTGCTGTTCTGCTAGGCTGCAGCCCCTCAAGATGTGCTGTGTGGAACACCCATATTAAAATGATTAATGCACATGACAGAAAAATTCAGGCTTTACAAAAAAAAAAAAAAGACCCCAAACCCACAACTTCAAATCCTGTTGAAGCTTTCTGTTGTGGTGCAATGGTATGAAGAGGTGAGATGTGTTTTGGGTTGGTTTGCTTTGTGCTGGTGTTGGCTCAAAATGCAGCAGCGTGCTCCTAGAGATGGAGACCTGTGGCAGGAAGGAGTTTGCACATCACTGAACCCAAAAGTCAGCTTTGAGTCACAAAACCCAAAAATCCCACGTGTAGGAGTCTGCTGGGTGACCTCTGCTACATCCAGGGCTGAGATGAGAAACCCTGGCAGGAGAAATAGTGCCAGGGTCCCCTGTCAAGACTAAAGTTGCAAAGAAAACAAAAGTTCCATCTTTAATCCACATGCAATTGTCATAGCACAGGAGGGGGAGTCTCATGCTATGAATATTTCAGTACCAAAGTGAGAAAGCATTTTCCCCTCAAGCAGATTTTGTTAGTTAGCACTTTTCATCTCGAGCCTCTGCAGCAAAATCCCAGGTTGAATTACATGCTCCCTGAAATATGTTGAAGGAATTCCCCTCTGCTCACCACAAAGTCATTTTCTGTGGCAGAGCATGGAAAGAAGGATAGAGAAAGAAAAATCAAAGACAATTAGAAGGGGGAAAATGAATAAAATATCACTAAGAAAATTCCTGCTGTGGTGCATCAGGGAAATGAAGGAGGAAATGAGTACCTCAAAGACCTCTTTTTCAGCCTAGATTTTTCCTTATGAAGAAAATATTTAGCCATGGACTGGAAGTAAATGACTGAATATAACATGCAAATATAAAAATAATACCTATTTTACCATTGATACTGAAGATTCAAATCACTTCCTTACATTTTTTCTCTCTCTCCTACTCTCACACATGCAATATGCAATATTAAAAATGCCAATGAGCATTGTCAGAAGAAGGAATGAAAACATTTGGCCAGTTGTACACTCTCCTATTTTACCCACAATTGTATGAGCACTGTCAGTGCACAGATGTCCCAAAACTTTTTACAGACTGCATTGTGCAGAATTTTAAAGGGAATTTTTTAAATGGACCAAGCTTAGATATGATCCAGCCACTAAAGGGTACAAGAGTTTCTTCACTTAGGCATCAAAACTGTGAGTAACTCATATCAACCTTGTTTTTCCCCACTAGACAGAGGCTTTTTCAATAATCATAAACCAATAGCTGTTTTTTTTTTAAGTTTCATTTTCTTTCTTATATGTAGGCTTAACAAAATGTTTGTATAAGTTTGAAATGCAAAGTTACTCTATGAGATGTGGAGGGAACAACCCTAATTAAATTATAGGGGTTTTCATCTATAAGGTATATGCTCAGAGATAAAACTTACACTGCATAAATCATGTAAACATCTATTGTTTTGTAATTATCTGCTTATTTTTTAATCTACAGTGCAGTGCTCATCTTTTAGGGTTGTTTTATTTTTTTCATTTATAAACCTTTCCAAGCCTTAACATTAAACATTAACAATAGGGTCAAATTAAAAAAAAAATAAATTGAAACAATAAAAATGAATGGTGGCTATTAGCACAAAAGAAATTTCAAGGGGAAAAAAAAAACCCATTCAGGAGGTGTAGCCTCCTCTGGAAATGCAGATTTCTGTATGCAACACACATGGGAGAAAAGGGAACCAACAGTGCTTCCTCCTCTGATTTGCAAGTCATGGATAAGGCCATGGGGAGCAGCCAGTTTTTGGAACATCCCTAGCATAATTACATTAACCTCATCTGGTGAAATCTGAATGTAAATTACTTCTTCACTCAATAAGAGGATTTAATTGAAGTTGTTCTCAGTCATTGTGGCAGATGTCTTAGGGAAGGTTTGATAATGATACACATTGAAAATGGTTCTTGGGTTTTAAAAAAAGCCTGTCGAAAAGGAATTTTACATCTCAGTGATTTTTAAGAATGAACTTCAAAGAAAGCAGGAAATATAAGTATTCTTGTCCTCACTGCAGCTATAAATGGTTGGGATCTTGAGTCACAGTAAATGAGAACAGGGGATTTATGAATTAAAGTATCAGGCAGCCAATTAGCTGCAGAAATAACATCCTTCCCCTCAGGATGGAGTCATCTCCTCCCAGTCACAGCAGCTCAAATGTCAAATACGTAGTAAATGTTGTGAATGAGAAAACCTCAACACCTCCTTGCCTCATTGCAAACAAAACCAGTTCAGTTTTTGGTTTTGTGGGGTTTTTTAAAGGTAATTATGTTTTTTGATCACCCAGCCCAGTTTTATGCCTCCTCTGACATTGTCAGAGGTGGGAACAGAGGAAGGGGCCAAAACATTTTTCCAAATGGGTAAAAAAGTCTGTAATGATTGGCTACTAATTTTCTTCTCCCACCACTGAATTTTTAGGTGCCTTTTTCTAACACTTTATTACTGAATACATTTAGTGATATTTATTGCCCTTAATAAGGCTTGAGGTGATGACAGGCAAGAGAGAATTTCCTATAACAGACTCTTCTCTAGCTCAACACTTTTAGCCTCACGGAAAATATAAAATATCTTTTATAAAAATAACAATATAAAAATATAAAATATCTTTTATATTTTAAAATATAATTTAATATTTACTTATTTCTGAGCAGAACAAAACTGTTAATAACTTCTTCCTCAGATTATTTTTATCAAACAAACTTAGTTTTTACTAGAAGATACTTAAATCTTCTTAATATGGCATTTTCCACCCGTGTTTTGTGAAATATTGCAAAAAAAAGGAAGACATGTAAGAAGTAATTTCTTATTAAACTGACTACTTAACAGTTGGTCACAAAAACCTCTTGGCATTTCAGGAAGGGCTTATGGGTTCAGTTTTTTGTTCCATATCTCCACCTCCTTCCTCCCCAGTCTGGATCAGCTGGTCTAATAAAACATATGAATATACCCTATGATCCTTATGTTCTCTTATACCTTTGGATTGTCAAAGCCAAATCATTACCATTCTTTTAAAAAATACAATATTATAAAATGCTTTAACAATTCCAAAATGCTTCTTTATTGTAAAAAGAAGCATTCTGAATGGGGAAAAAAAAAAGTGCTCTGGTGAAAAGATTGGTGACGTTAGCACTAAAATCTTACTGAATGCAAAAAATAAAGCATGTTTAATTTCAAAACCTCCAAAGTAAAAACAGCTTGCTGAAAAAACAACACCCAGATAATAAGCTATAACTGGAATCTGACACTAGATGACTTTCAGCCAGAAATAAGATGCAAATGTATAACAGTAAGAGTAATTAACCATTGCAATAAGTACATTAAAAGGAAGACAGGATGTTTCCTAAGAGGTATCACTTACTTTAGCCATATTTATGGAACTGGAAGCAGGAATTAATTCAGGGAAGTGCATCCATTAGATGCCATGGGTGAGTCAGCAACCTCTCAGAAAAGGCAGCATCAATCTTCCCATGAAAATACCATGTAGCACTTTGCCACAGGCAGGTCCTTGGCCACAGGCATCAGTAGCTGCCTTTCTCCTGCTGGAAAGTGTCCTGAAACTGAGCAGATAACCACCAAAGAACCTCAGATGGGCTCAGTACCATCCCCACCATGGGCTCTCCTAGCTGGGGGCACTAATGAGGAACAGGTTTGCTGGGGTTCTCTTGATGGCCGCATTAACAAACCTCTCTTATTTAAGGGGAGCTGGCTGCCCCAGGGTGAGGCATCAGTAATGCCATAGCAAAAACCCCAAACCAAAGCAGAAAAACACATTCAAAAAGGAGAAATGGAGAAAAATCCATCCTCCCCACACCCTGTTACACTGGCACAAGCACAGACCAAAAGCACGTGCCAGTACTGCTCAATATAATATCTTGGGGAACCATGAATGCTGGTTTTATTTCCCATTCCTGTGCCAGAGCTGATCCATGTCCTGAGGGCAGCAACAAGGAGTTTTCTGGGTGCTCAGCTGTGGTCAGGGCCATGATTTCCCTTCTGAGCTCTGCCTGTGAGTTCAGCTTGTCAGACAAGCCAAAATCTCCTTTTTGCTGCACAGTGGCAGCTATCAGGTGTTTAAAAACAGAGGTGTGGTGGCACAGGTGCAGCTGCTGAGACACCAGGTTTACAGTGAACACTTCTGCAGAATCACACACCCCTGTTCTTCATCCCTCCTGTCACCCCTGGGGCTTTGCTGTCACATTTTGCATTGTCCCCTTCACTGCCAAGAAGTCACAAACATCTCCAAAGTGGAGTCATACAGCAAAGGATATAATAAATTAGCATAACCAGATCCTCTTAAAATAATGCTTCTCTTCAGAGTGAGCCCTTCCTGCCTCACACCCACAGAAGCCTGGTTCCATGGATGAGCTTAAAAAGTGGGGTTTTTTTTAAGAGTTGGGATGAAAAAGTTTTGTTAAAATGGAATTTAAATCAACTACCAATCACAAAAATCTTGCAAAGCATATGACCAATGGCTTTAACTTTTTTCCCCCCCAATGTAAACTTCTACATATCTGTGCAGAAACACAGGATGAATCAAATGCCACTCAAAAAAAAATATAAAACTGACTCTGCCCCTTTTCCAGATATCTTGAGCCAAGACCTGTGGCTCCCCTGTAAAATGAGAATTTAATGTGCTGACAAAAACATGAGACCTGCCCCTTCCTTTGCCATCAGTGGAAATCATCTTGCAGGACATGGCACTACCTCTGCTGGCCACTGGCAAAGCCAGGCTCCCTTTGCTGCCAGTGAGAACCTGTGAAACACCCATCTAATTACCATGATTTTTGGGTTTTGACAATGCATTTGGATACAAAAAGTCTGAAGCAGCACCTTCAAATTGCTTCTGTTCACTGCAGAGGGAATATTTTATATTCAGGTACATCATCAATGTTGCTAATTTAGGAATAAAATGACTTGAAGACTTTAGCAGCAATATTGATACTTCCCTTTTTTTCCTTCTTGCAATCAGACAACTGAATTCCAAGTACAGCAATATAAGCAACTAAACAAGATTATGTTTGCAATTTCTGAAATTATTGAGAAGTCTGAGTTCTCTTTGGGGTGATACTTACAACTTTTATTCACATTATTTCATTACCTGTAATGGAGGAAAAGCATAAACAGGGACAAATAGATTTTTATTCTTTTTTAAACAAGACTTTATCATGATAGTCACTTCATTTTAACATCATCCTCTGCCATGAGATCACTGTGCTGAACATTACAGAGAAGTGCCTTGTGAAGGAGCAATTACCCTGACTAAATGCATTTCCAAGCAGATTCAAAGAGAAAGATATCAACAAGCAACAAAATGTACATTAGTGAAATAAAGCTAAATCAAATAAAGATTTGAAGATGCTGCTAAATGATCCTCAAACAATGCAGTACTCTAACTGCTTAATTAAAAAATGATTTTCATGTTCAAGAGACTGTTCCATTGGGGGGCAGCCATAGAGTGTTCAGAATTGGCTGAGGGAGCTCCTCTGTGCCTGCCCTCTCCAGCTGTAACAAATAATCAAAGGAGAGGCCACTGTAAGAGCACAAGAATTGCATTTGTGGCCCATGTGCTGTCACCCTGAGGATAAACCAGAGGACTGGGGACCCTGTCTCACAGCCCCCCCATGCAGGGAGTGTCCAACCTGACCTTGGACACTGAGAGATGGGGCAGCCACAGCTCCTCTGGGCAGCCTGTGCCAGTGCCTCCCCTCCTCACAGGAAAAAATTTCTTCCCAATATCTATTCTAAAGCTGCCCTCTGTCATTTCAAAATGACAAAAACTGTCACTGTCACATTTTCTGAAAAATCCCTTGGATTTTTCTCCTGGGTAGCTGAGAAGCCTCAGAGAAAAAGGAAAACAATAATTCTTTGATTTGCTTCTCCTGTGTTGTGCTCACATGTGGAATGTGTTTGGAGATTGTTTACCCACAGGTGATTGTTTCATTGGTTTCATGTGAATTGTTTTGACTCTGGCCAATCAGTGCCAAGCTGTGTCACAAGTTTTCATTATTATCTTTTTAGCCTTCTCTAAGTATCCTTTCTCTATTCTTTAGTACAGTATAGTTTAGTATTCTTTAATATATTATAGTATCATAAAATACTAAATTAGCCTTCTGAGAACATGGAGTCAGATTCATCATTCCTCCCTGCCACGGGGCAGCAGCCAAATACAATAAAAAAAAAAAATCAAAATTCCCTCTTGATTTCCTTGAGAGGGAACAGTTCCTCTCCAAGTTTTTTGGAGGCCCCTTTTGGGTACTGAGAGACCCCAATGAGGTCACCTCAGACCCTCCCCTTCTCCAGCTGATGCTCAGCTCTCTCTCCTGATGAAATGAAATGCTCAACATGATCAACTTTAATGTCATGTGCAAGTTCCAAAGCTTTGGAAC